>NC_045753.1:22170372-22172065 GCF_008692095.1 Etheostoma spectabile
CACACACACACACACACACACACACACACACACACACACACACACACACACCTATCTTCTTATGCCCTTTTTCAGTACCCATTGCATTCAGCCATAATTCACACTGCCGCATACACTCAAATGTCAATGACTCTCTCACAGGCATCATTCCTCTATTGTCCTTTGATAAGCGGCAGGAATGACGGCATCTGTAGAAAATAGGGTGGTTACCTAATGGAGGAGACAAGGGAGGGAAGGAAGAAAAGGAGAGAGCAGAGGAAGGGTTCTAAGAGGTTGTGCGGGCCTGCCCTACACAGCTCTGAGAGTGATTGAATTATCAAGCAGAGCTTTGCTTGTTGTCCAAAGGAGGTTTCAGAGGGAAAGCCCTTTTCTCAGCGGCTAATGCGCTTTTTCAGCCTAGCACAATGGTTAGCTGTGTTGCGCAAAGGGGCTAAGAGAGCTTTTATCGGCCAGAGCTTATGGGGCCACCAGCTCTGTCTTGGCACCTCTGTAAGGGGCCCCTGGCCACACTTAACCTCAAGCCTGTCTGCTAGCATTAGCACATAGTTTCCTCAGAGTGGAAAGATAATGCACCGGTGACAGCATTTGCACATTATAGGGCAAAGGGTACCACTGGCTAACTAATGCAATGATAATCATTAGCATTCCTGAGATTTGTGGACACACACCTTTAATGCCGTGGCCACCCTCCGTCACGTGTATGCGTTGCTTTTTTATGTTCTTCTTTTCTTTGTGAAAGATGAATCCTTGTTATTGTTTTTTTTTTAACACTGTTCTGACACCTCATGATACTGGAATATAGGAAACCCTCTCAAAGCAAATGAAATGTCCTTAATAGAGATGTTTCTTTTTCAATAAAAACGTGAATGTTCCTCTGCAAATGACCTCCAGTTTCAGCAAACATAGAGGTCATTTGTTAATATGTGCGTGACTTGTATCAATATATCCTTTCTTTTTCCTTCCTGTAAATCAAGAGCTGTTAAGGCTGCAGTGGAAATTCTTAAGGAGGGGTTCAATAGTATTTTCAGTGTAAATGCAAGAAGATTAAGTTAGTAAATTTGAGTGAGAATTAAGTTTAAGCCCCATCCGGAGCTCAAACAGATGTGATAAATTCAGTAACAGGAAAAGTTTCTCATTACACCAAAAACTCAAGTACACTATAAACTATAAGGTAGTCTCTCCGGATAGGACTTGAACTATGGAAAGGCCAATGAGTGTGCCAGAAAACACTTTTTTTTTGGACTGTAATTAATCTTGGTGTGTAGGGAAATGAAACACTGACATATGCGCTACAGACGGGATTAAAATCACTTATCAGTACATGCCATATTAAAATCAACGAACCTCCCTTACATAAATAAATTCCATCTGAATAGTGTTTCCTGTGTAAATGCGTTGCACGAACCAGATGTGGGGTGTAAATACTTCAATTATGTGAGGTCTGCAGGTAATTCTGTCTTTTATTTTAACACAGTCAGATATAACGTTTGTCTTTATAATACATTTGGTTCATTGATGGCTGTACATTGGTTAACTTAAAAAAACACAATGTGTAGACTTACTGCTGGGTTAGAATTGTATAAATGTGTCCCCCTTCTTTCTCTTCCTCAGGGACAAACAGCTGTTCAATAGTCAGCCTGAGAATATGCTTCTTCAACCTCTCTCTACACACACACACACACACACACACACA
>NC_045753.1:22172075-22176873 GCF_008692095.1 Etheostoma spectabile
CACACACACACACACACACACACACACAAATGCTTGTTTCTACGCTGCTTTTATCTTTGTGTCCTAGTCTTTCTCTTTTGAGACACCCTGTAAGTAGGCTCATACTCGGCGGACAGAGTGGATGTGATTAGTGACACAGCTTCCATTGCCCTCCATTCAAATTGGCCTTCTTAACAACCGGTGTGCATTATGGCTTGATTAGTCCCCTAATATAGTCTGTCTCATGCAACAAACAGATGTTCACACACTTTCACAGTCACACCACCCACTTAAAGTGTGTGTGTGTGTGCGTGTGTTTGTGTCACAGGAACAATATTTAGTGATAATTTTTTTTTCCTTACCCTCACCCTTACCAATCAGTACCTTCTACCTTCTCAGAAAAGTAACTCTGTTTATGTTTATGGATTAAAATGATGTTTTAATTCATCTCTGCCTTTACCCCGTGTTCTGCCAGATGGATTACATTGCGTGGGATCACAAACTGTTGATGGTTGTGAAACTGGTCGGTTTCGGTGGAGTTACTGAGGAATTCCACAGTCATTGACATTGACTGATCTTCTTCTGCTAAGATAAAATCTCAGGTCTTTGGCTGGAACAGATACACACACACACACACACACACACACACACACACACACACACACACTTGCAAACCCACAAAGCCAATACTTGCACTGACTGTAACAAAACATGTTTTTTGCCTCCAAACTCAGACAGACTTGCGCACAAAAATATGGGAATACACTGAGACAGTACAAATTTGAGTTGGTCCAGACCTCACACAAATAGCACGTGGTTTGACGGATCCTGTCTCTCTCGGTTGTTGAAGCATACACAATACACATTTCAACAAAGCGAAGCGCCCGCACCGCACAATTACACAATAACAGTCTTTTGATTAGCCGCTTGTTTTGTGTACGCTGAAGAAAAACCGAAAAACAGACAAAATATCCCACAGCAAGGAAATGTGGGACAATTATATTTTGTTTTCGGAAATTCATTTCTGAGTGTCAGGAGAGGCCACACAAGCCACAAATCCTGTGTAGTGAATGGTCGGCATTAAGGGTCAGTGGGATGATCTGACTATCTAACTACTCAAAAAGTGATAGAAATTATGGCTTAAATTGTAATAAACTGGAATTATTAAGTAAGCACGCATGCTGTGATTCATACTGTACATAGTGTACACCCACATACTCTGTGATGGAGAAACACAATTAGTAAAACAGGACATCTCAAAGTTTCCATTTAGTTTATTCTGAATATGTTAAAGAAAATCTTTTAAAGTTATTGTAAATAATTCAAATAAGGATTCTCATGTTCAAAAAGGAGTAGGAAGAAGTTAAAAAAAAAAAAAAGCTTTTCGGGTCCTACCCACTTTTTCTATTTTTATACTTTAGTTAAATACAAAACAATGGGATGCTTCACCTATTTAAGGGACAGTTAACCCAAAAATACCTTTTATTTTCTTACCTGTGGTGTTATTCATCACTCTAGATTGTTTTGGTGGGAGAAAGAGAGATGAGATATATATATGTTGGAACTAAGGTAGACACAAAAATTGTTGTTCCTACATGCTCATAACCAGGACTGTGGATTATTTTAAGTAACTGCGTCATGATATCTGAAAAGAGACATTAGTTAGATAGGTTTTTTTTTTTAAGGCATTGAGCACCACAAGCTGAGTGCCATCTGGTTCAATTATATTGTTAGACAGATATCTCTACGGCTGATACCTCCAACACTGGGCAACTCACACCAAAAACAATCTAGGGTGATAAATAGCACTACAGGTATGAGGAAAAATATGTATTTTTGATTTTAGGGTGAACTGTGCCTTTTAAAGGTAAGAGGCAGCAGCGAGTGATCACAGGGTGAAAGACCTCCCTCTCTGACCCGGAGACCCCTCTAATCGCTCATTCTTTGAAAGAAAGGGACGGGACTTTAAGAGAGCGAGAAAGATCAAGAGAGGGGGAGAGAGGGAATGAGGGAAGTAAAGAGCCCCTGCAGGCATCTTAAATCCCAGCAGGCCCAGGCAGACCCTCCACCAAAGAATCAGCAGCAGATTCACTATTTTCACAAATGACCGCAGACTTACGTGATTACCTGCAGCAAGTTCGCTATCTTCCAGCATTCTTCACTCAACAAATAACCCTTGATGTGTTTCTTTTTTTTTTCATTGTGGAAATGCAGTTTCAATGATGTCACTTTATTTGTTTATTAAACTTGTGTTTATGCCTCAGATTATAGGCAAAATGTCTCTGTTTACTGTTAACACAGAAAGAGAGAGAGAGAGAGAGAGAGAGAAACCGAGGGAGGGAGAGGTCAGGTGGTGCCAGAGATGGGATTTTGCTGATTCAATATTTACTCATCAAACAAAACTATTTCCTGTAAGCACTTGGCCAAACTCTCGCTTTCACCACATCCACCTCACTCTGTCGCTCTCGGTCTACTTGTGTGTTATCGCCTCTGCTTTTCTCCCCCTCGGGTCGTCTTTCTGGCCCGTTTCCTTTCAACGTTGTAAACTTTTACAGGATTTTTTTTCCCCCTCCCAGGTCCTGTCGTTTGTCGTTATTTCCTGCATATCCTTTTTCATGCACCTTCTATTTTCTCTCACACTGCAAATCATGCCATCCTTTTCTTACTTTCATCTTCTTGACCCCTGCTATCTTTTTCGGTCTTCGTGCCTGCGTACCCAAAAGACTTTTAAACACTGAATGAGCAGTGAGCAAACAGCCGTCAATCCTCCCAACAACCTATCCAGCCAGGCTTCAAGTTCCAAACGGGGCTGATAATAGAGCTGTGTGTACACAGTGTGAGATGGTTTGACTTGGGGAGCTATGTTGCTTTCAACATTATACTAACTGATGTTCTCATGGGTGTGTGTAAGACATGTGTGTGTGTTTTAGCATTTGATTAAGTCCAGGAAATATCCTCCACACTTTTTATTTTTTTATTTTCTGGGTTTGAGTTAGTTTCTTTGTCCCTGTGGGTTTGGCTGTTAAGCAAATGCACAGCATATTTCTGTGTGCGTGTGTGTGTATACAGTATATACGTACACCACAGCCGTGAACATTGCAAGTACAGCAAGTGTGTGAGTGTGTTTTTGGAGAGCATTAGGTAGTTTTCTGCTGGGAAGACAATTGCATGGCCTCTCTCAAGGAATTGAAGGTGCTCTGGCTGATGAAGCTGCTGTTAAAAAAAAAAAAAAAAAAAGCCTTTATGTCAAAACCAGTTCGCTTGGACTGAAGGTATACATGGAAAGTAGTGGAGGAGCTCCAGGGGAAAACGTTTTGAGGGGAATATTTTAAGTCTTTATCATGAAGGTAGTCGTCTGTCTGCCGACACATTTGGTGTGGCTGCTTGTACTGTATGCCCAGAAGCTGACGTAGTTTTCCTTTGTGGTGCTCGTGCGTGTGTTTGTGCATGCATTCACATCGGTCCATTTCTTACTGTGTGTGTGATTCATCCCACCCAAGTTTGGTACACTTGGGCCATGTTGCTGTAGCTGAATAGACTCCATATGAATGGGCCTCATACCAGGACCAACGTCCTTGGTTATTCATTAAAGTCTCTCAGTTCTTCCGAGACCTCTTTCTTTTCTTTCCATGTTGTTGTGCTCCTCTCAGAAGGAAGAGCTCTTACTGCTCTTAGCTCCCACTTCCATTATTTTCTCTCCTAGTATTCTGAAAAGGGGGCAGATTTATCCACATGCAGGGCACTCGCTCTGAACCTAATGAACCCCGCTCTTATTTTGTTCCATCTCTACCAATCTTCAGACATTCTGGTCAATGGGCTTCTTGTACTAACTATGGCATCACTACTCTCCCTATATACGACATAGAGATTGAGTCTAATTGCCAAAGACTCTTCTTTAATTCTAACTTCATTGTGCACCAAGTAATAACTGTATTCTTCTCTCCTGATTTGAAATGCGTTCAGCAGGCACTTCGGATAGAAAGACAAATTCTCTGACGCACAGCGAGCCTCTGCAATGTTTTTATCAAAGAACATGCTGTTCATATCAGGCCACTCATCTCTCTGTGCATACACAAACAAATATTGCTTTTTCCTTTTTGTGACTGCAAAAAGAGATGCATGGAACTAAATTGAAATAGATTGGCCACAGATTGATTACCTGCAACGTAACATGATTGGTTGGATGTCAAAGGAAAGTTTTTTGTTGTGTGTTTTTTGAGCCATGCATGTCAATTTTATTCCCTAAGTTAAAGCAATTGTTCAACATTTCGGGAACTTTGCTTATTAGCTTTCTTGCCAAGAGCAGGATAGGAAGATTGAGACCATATAGGAAGCTGCCACCAGCAGATGGTTAGAGTAGCTTACATAAGACTGGAAACAGGGGTAAACGGCTAGTCTGGCTCTGTCCAAACGTAACGACATCCGCCTACGAGCACTTCTAAAGCTCATTAACTACTAGGTTATGTGTTTAGTAAGTATGTCATATCTCTAATTGGCAGCTGTCTGCATCTTCATGTTTACTGGACAGACGTGAGCGTGGTATCAATCTCCTCATCTGACTGTTGGGAAGAAACCAAATTATTCTTTTAATCATGTACTCTAATATGGGTTTATAAGCATGGACCTTTTATTACGCTTTTATTAACCATCAACAGTGAGTCTCATGGCATTTAGCTTGTAGGGCCATTATTAAGAGTATGCAAGTTCGTGCCTTTGCAGGGCTTTTTCTTTAGTTAGGATTATTTCAGGTGTTGTGTTTCAGGACTTTGAGAAGGCAGTAGAGTGAATGCTCTCACACACACACACACACACACACACA
>NC_045753.1:22176883-22179119 GCF_008692095.1 Etheostoma spectabile
ACACACACTGAGGGAAGTTTGCTCCTTTCTTGACTTCAAAGCTAGCTGTCCCTGGAGGAACTTCAAACGCTCGAGAGGCCATTAAAAGACAAAAATTATTTTCTGTGAGGTAGTGATTTATTTGATTGAAAAATGAAACCACCAACCCAACAGACATTATTTTTACTTCCCAGTTCCTGCTTTACCAGGCAGAACCTAAATTACTCCCAGGTGGAAATCCTCTTAGGAGCAGAAAGGCTCAGCCTGAAGAGCCCAAGCATTCTTGCTCACGCTTGTCTTCCTGCCTCTCCTTTGACTGCAAATCTCATTTTGTCTCCGTGCCTTTCTCGCGTCTCGGTCTCCATTCTTCTTCAGTGTGTCACTCATTCCGGTAACGAGTAAGAACAAATGCACACACATTAGCTAGTGTGTTTTAAGGCCCTTATTTTAGAAGTAGTTGAAGTAAGTCTTAGTCTGCAGTGCTAGCAAACAGTCCCTCACAACCTTCAGTCAATGACGAAAAGATAAAAGAGGGGGAGAAGGAGTGTACTGAGAGTGTTCGAGAGAAATGAGGAGGCAGTGAAATTCAAGTGCTGAGAGAGAGTTGTGGACTTGATGGAGTGTGTGTTGTGAGACAGAGACAGCGGAAAAGTTTGAAGGACTGAATTAGGATAGTGAGAGGGTGTGCGTCAAGGAGAAGAGAAGGGTGAGGAGGAGAAAGATTAGGAAGAAGCACTTAAAAGAGATGAAATATTGATGATAATCGACAGCCAGACAGATTCAGGGTGTTTAATTCAGTCCTTGCTACTTGAATATTAAATGATGCTAATAGTGTAAAGAGCATAAAGGTGCTCATTGGATATGTTGTTGTTTGGCAGTGTCCATTTCTTATTGAACAAGCATAGCAGAAGTGTCTCATCGAGATATTTTCAGTACATATACAGTACATTGGCAGACAGATATATAAATGATGCAACATCGTGCAATAATAACCTACATGTTAACCTTGTGGTTGACCGTAACACGTTCACTTCTTTTTTAGGAAGATTATAGGAACTTAGATGCACGCCAAAAATCCCATCACTCATCATAAAACAGTTGCAGCAATGCTCTGAACATCTTAAAAAGCAGGTGAGCATTACAGAAGATGTTCAGACTAAACAAAAACGTTCGCCTTGCTTTCATTTGACAGTTAGACCATTTGTACAGTCCACATTTCATTGGCCCAAAAAGTAAATGTACCGAGTGTACAGGCATTAGCAGTTGCTAGCTAGAAATGTATCCACTCGGTGTGTGTTTTTTACATTCATAAAGCCCCAGGATTTATTGCTAAAGTTGAAGCATTTGATCCCCACAAAGACACATCTGCACTTCAGTCACGCAACCAAGAGCAAATTTGGGTCTATTCGTGACCACTTGCTCCTTTCCATTGATTTTGTATGCACTTGCGTGTCTAAAAATGAACGTCATGGACTGGACTTTTCATTTTTTTTCTGGGACAATAAATGAAAACAGGCAATTGGCTATCCAGACATCCACTCATCTAACCATGGATGTGAGAACCAAGGAGTTCAACTGGAGGATTGGATTAAATTACAAGCAAACTCATTTATGTTTGCACACTCTGTATATAACAGAGAAGTTGTAATGTGGCTTTCACAGTTTTACTACAACAAAACAGGGTTCAGGTAAAGAAGAAGAAGGAATTTGAACCAATTAGAGACATTTTAATTCCACTACTACGCCAACACACTGCACACGTACAGTACAACTCTGAAAATGTTATCTCAACTGCAAAAAACTTCAACTTCATCTAGATATTGGCAAGATAAGCAGAAAATATGGATGTTATGAGGGTATGCACACTTGCACATACAGCATGTATTTTGCCAGAGCACTGTTGTTGTTGTTATGGCTGATTGGAAAGAATGCGGAAGCCTGCATGTTTTGCCGCAGACAGAACGAGAGGGAGTTGGTGTTTTCTTTGCACATTAGTTGGGGTTTGCGCTTCTGTGAATGTTGTCTTGGCTTTGTTTATCTTTGTGTGTTTGAGTGAAGGAAAGAGAGACTGAAAAAACATTTTTTCTCACAGCTTACAGGCTGACCTTTTCTTCAACACAGTCTCGCGGTTTGGGCGTATTGGCCACTCAGCGTATTTTGAGTATGTCTGTGCCTGTATGTCATCGTTCAATGTGGCTATTCCGACTGTTTGTGAGTGAGTCTGTGTGTGTGTGTGTGTGTGTGTGTGTGTGTGTGT
>NC_045753.1:22179129-22183950 GCF_008692095.1 Etheostoma spectabile
GTGTGTGTGTGTGTGTGTGGATGTGTGTGTGTGTGTGTGTGTGTGCGCGTGTGTGCAGCCCTGATGAAATTGCGTCTCCTCCTCCTCCTAATGTTATCTCACTTCCTCTGGGCCTCTGACAAACCCACCAAACAGGGAGAAAATAGAGCGCTTTATTGGGACGCCTGTCAGGACTCCCCCTGGATTTATGGCCAACAGACAGTGTTTATCACTCAGGCGAGAGAGGCAACCGTAAGAAGGGGGAGGAGGAAGGAAAACAGGGTAAAGGAACAGAGCGACCCTATCCTCCATTTGCATGTAACACCGCTCAAACTGGAACCACTTCTGGAAAAGGATCATTAAATGATTACACAGTTAACATCTTGACCACATACACAGGACAAACCAGTGCCACTGGAGAAGTTGTTATGTCATCTGTTTAAGATTATTGAAAACTAATTGCACATTTTTGCGATGTGTGCAAAAGGCAAAGCCAGTTGAATAAACATAATCTCTGTTGCTTTGATTGATCAACAACGGACAGTGACAAAGTGCTAACAGAGTTGATAACAGAGCCATGCTCTTTTTTCCATAGGATTAGCATCTGATGGTTCTTAGAGGCGGTTATTTTTTTTATTTAAGGGGCTACCGGAGGAGTTTAAGGGCCTTTTAGTCAAAAAAGACATGACCCTCCCTCTGCCAGCGATTCATTTTTCTATGACCCAAATGATTTTGAAAAGACGCATGACCCTCCCCAACAATTTTTTAATGCCGTCTGTCCTTGTTTGCATTTGCCAAAGATGTACAGATTTGCCATTGTTCTTTTACAACAATGACGTACAAGACTTAACCTCTGCCTTCTCATCTTACACATCACACTCCACTGTTCTAGTGGCCAGTTCAGTAGATTTACTCACTAACGTTGTGGAAACACAATAAGTAGAAAGTGGAAAGTTAATGCCCATGTCCTGCATTACTGCATTATTTCAAATACTAAGTTACTCCCCTAGTAAACTAGTATTCACGTGAAATAAAACAATGCAACATTGAGACCATTCAACAAAACACACTGGGTAATAACAAGTTCTGTCGATGTGGGCGGGACCAGGCCCGTCTACATTGACAGCTGGCCAACCCAATCAGAAAGTCAAAGTTAAGTGTGTTGGAGTGCAAAGCACTCCAATAATCACGGATTGATAAGATTAACTGGAACCTGTGGTTTTCCAACATTATAAAGCTCCACAACAGATTGTGGGCGCAAGGTCGCTGACCGGGCTGTCACTCACACACTGCAGCCAGGAAGCAGAGGAGAGGGAGAGCACCGTCTGACAGGGCGGAAAGATACCCGGCTGCCATTGACAGTCTTGTAAATAAATGATAACATGTATATCAGCTCTGTCAGTCTTTCTCTATCATAGGCGGCGTTTTACGTTTTCCTCTGTGGGTGCTCGTACGGGCACACGCCCTTTAAAAAAAAAAAAAAAAAAAAAAAAGTAGGCTAGATAGAATTGGAGATGAGAAGTTTAACTGACACGTTACCGCAACCGTGCTCACACGCTCCACTTAGCACCAACTGCAATTAGGCCTGCACGATATTGGAAAAATCTGACATTGCGACATTTTTTTCCCCTGCGATATATGAAAAAAGAAAAAGTAATTTTTAAAAGATGACATAAATAGCTCTATTTGGAAATAATAAATCATTCTCGAATGCTGCGGTGATTTTGTAGGGGAGTGCATCTACATAGAAGATAAAAATGAAAAAGGATTTTTAAGAACTTCTCTATGGTGAACCATTCTGTGTTGAACTTTAACCCTTTCAAAACACCAAAGCAAGTGATTAACGTTACTCTTCTGAAGTGGTTTCTGAGAGGGCAAATTAGGCAGAAATACGCTGGTTGACTAGCATGACACCATTGTATTCATATAATAATCAATCCAGGCTAACGTGAATGACAGTGACTAGATGTTGCTTCCTCTAAATTTCAGGTTGTGGTCAACTTGCGGGGCCAGCTCGTAGTTTGATATTTTGATCAGACCTGCATGTCATGTGCACTAGCACCAAACTCTGTGTATCCATGAACAATTAAATCAGCGGAAAGACGTCAGACCAGACACAGGCTTCTGTAGTAGATTATGAGGCCGTTCGAGATGAACTGCGCCTCGCCTGTAAAGGGACGAGCAGGCGGCAGCAGGGGGGGCGGGGACAAAAAGTGCGGTAAAGTCGACAGTTTCCACCGATTCCAGCTCCTTCAGGCTGGACAGGAAGTGAGAAAACACTGTGGTGATGGTCCGATTTAATAAAATATAATCAGACCCTCTACCACTGGTACACAGTCTCCATGTTTTTAGTTATGACAGAGTAGCTGGCAAAGTGCTCTACATGCGACCTGTTGCTGATTATGAACAAACACACTGGAGAATGCCGTGATCTGAACGGATTTAGTCTCTCTGACTTCTACCTTAACTATCAGCCTCACAACATGTGTTCTGGACAGAAAGTCTTTAAACAGCACAATAGCAATTAAATCGCTCCGTGAAAAACAATAAAAGTTTTATAAAACGTCATCATGTTGTAAACCAATCAGGTGTTAAATCAGCTGAGAAGCCCGTTTCCCAGCATGCTCTGGTCCGCCTGGCTCTTGCAGTCGGTGAAAAGCAACTGCGCCGCCTGCGTCTCAGAACTGCGGCCGCCTTGCTCTCGTGAATTTCCGTTGCCCACGTGTGCTAACGTCAGAGCAGTCGGATCAAGTCGGACATAAATCTAACCGGCATGCAACGGCGCCGATCGCCGGTGATCGATTCTGCGCAGACCTGGCTCATCTCGAACGAGCCTAGTGTTACGTTTCCAGCGTCGCAACTCCGAACCGTAACGTTGTTGGGCCAGACGACCCCTTGTTTCTTTGGCTAACTATATTCTTTAGCCTGGCTGGTAGCTGTTTTCTTGTGGGGAAATGGCCGGGAGATGTTGTAATTATGTTGCATTAATCGTGATTTTAGTTTGTATTTGCAGCGAACGTAAAACACCGACTGCAGGGGCTTCACTGACTAATCATCGAAAACTATGCGCATCACTGTGTCAGCGGCACTGCTGCCACGTTACTTTTCTAAACACGGAGAGTCTCTCACTTCCCAATCAATAAAGCTCGTCGGAGTGACGTCACATGCACACGTTGCCCACGTGGCTCCTGTCTTAAAGGGAAGGGTCCCCGGTAATAATCATGTAAAAGGAGAACATTGAAAGTTTACTTTTCTACAGTATCAAGCAGCAAAAAAGGATTATGTCAACATCAAACGTCCTGCGATGTAACTATCGGGCATGCGCACATCGCGAATAACACAATATCGTTCAGCCCTAACTGCAATGTTTAATTTTAAATGGACAAGCCACTTTGAAATTTTGCTGTTCGCATGAATACAAATGTTTGGTGACCCCCCCCCCCCCCCGACTAAAAAACGTTGGGTGACCCTCCCCTCAACAAATAAAAGACATGCCCCCCCTATTTCCCCCATGGTCTTTATACCACGCATACGACTTGGCGTGTCATACATAGCCATTTCATGAGATCCGCTGCCAACCTGACTGAGATACACATCCTCTTTTTCCAGCTGTATTCAGGCTCTGGTTAACTGCTCCTCAATCTCTGCGGGGTAATCCAGACAGACTAATTGTCCAATCTGGTTTTCTGTTGCATGACTAAAACAACATACGTTCCACCAAACAAGTTTCCTTCCCGAGTTTTTTTGCAGAGGCACTGTCATTGCGTCTGACGCGTAGCGCAGCCCACAAAGATTGTGATTGGTTTTAAGAACTTCCAAGAAACCAGAGCACTTTTTTTCCTATCCCGGAATTCTGTGTGGCCTTGCGAGCCTTCCTCTGCGCGCGTGGAGATGATCTGGCAATCAAGACTATATCGTAACTAGCATGCGATATACGCAGGGATGGCACATCAAAGCATCACAGTGATGAGCATAATGGCACAGAGGAACAACACTGGCATTCAAAACAAACTGTGATCTAATGAAACTATTCATAAGAGTCTCAGAGAGTTTCATCTCTCTCCTTCTTGGTCCCCATCTTCTATCTCTGTCTGCCAGAGGATGAATTAGGGATGACAGAACCTCTGTAACGGCTTTAGGGAAGGGGAAGAGGAGGAGGAGGAGGGAGGAAGGGGGGAGAAGCGGGTTAACGAATCATTAACACATGATGATTTAACGGTTTGATTTAGTGCGAGCTTGCTTTTCTGGCATCTTATGCTATCCTCTTGGGAATGAAGGGAAAGAGTTTTCTTTTCCCTCACAACATCCTTCCTTCCTGCCCCTGAGGTTCCCCTCTTATAAAGCTTCTCTCCTCCTCACCTTCTCTCTTTCTCCTCTTCTTTTGTGCACCTTCTTAATCTCCACCGCCCCCCCCCCCCCCCCCCCATATCATGTTCCCTACACCTTTTATCCAACTCTCACTTTCATCCTCTCATTTTCTCTTTTTCTCCCTGTCCTCCCCCGTGTCATTTGTATTAAGATTTAATGCCCCCAACGGCTTTCTGTGTCAGCCCACTGAGAGTGTCAGCAGGGGCGCTCTGTTCCTCTTCTTTCTCTGCTGTGAAATCGCTCCAGCTGCTGAGCAAACACCACACACACACACACACACACACACACACACACACACCACACCTTGTGTTGTGGCCACAAAAATACACACTCTCAGTGTGAGTCTGTGTGTGTGTGTGGTGTGTGTGTGTGTGTGTGTGTGTGTGTGTGTGTGTGTGTGTGTGGTGTGTGTGTTGTGTGTGTGTGTGTGTGTTGTGTGTGTGGTGTGTGTGTGTGTGTTGTGTGTGTGTGTTG
>NC_045753.1:22183975-22185497 GCF_008692095.1 Etheostoma spectabile
TGCTTCCTCTAAATTTCAGGTTGTGGTCAACTTGCGGGGCCAGCTCGTTAGTTTGATATTTTGATCAGACCTGCATGTCATGTGCACTAGCACCAAACTCTGTGTATCCATGAACAATTAAATCAGCGGAAATGACGTCAGACCAGACACAGGCTTCTGTAGTAGATTATGAGGCTCGTTCGAGATGAACTGCGCCTCGCCTGTAAAGTGGACGAGAGCAGGCGGCAGAAGGGGGGGCGGGGACAAAAAGCTGCGGTAAAGTCGGACAGTTTCCAGCCGATTCCAGCTCCTTCAGGCTGGACAGGAAGTGATGAAAACACTGTGGTGCGATTCCGATTTAATAAAATAATCAGACCCTCATACCAGCTGGTACACAGTTCCAGTTGTTTTAGTTATGACAGAGTAGCTGGCAAAGTGCTCTACATGCGACCGTTGCTGATTTTAATGAACAAACACATGGAGAGATCCGTGATCTGAACGGATTTAGTCCTCTGACTTCTAAACTTAACTACAGCCTCACAACATGTGTTCTGGACAGAAAAGTCTTTAAATCAGACAAATAGCAATTAAAATCGCTCCGATTGAAAAACAATAAAAAGTTTATATAAAACGTCATCATGTTGTAAACCAATCAGGTGTTAAATCAGCTGAGAAGCCGGCGTTTCCCAGCATGCTCTGGGTCCGCCTGGCTCTTGCAGTCGGTGAAAAGCAACTGCGCCGCCTGCGTCTCAGAACTGCGGCCGCCTTGCTCTCGTGAGATTTCCGTTGCCCACGTGTGCATGACGTCAGAGCAAGTCGGGATCAAGTCGGACATAAATCTAACCGGCATGCAACGGGCGCCGATCGCCGGTGATCGATTCTGCGCAGACCTGGCTCATCTCGAACGAGCCTAGTGTTACGTTTCCAGCGTCGCAACTCCGAACCGTAACGTTAGTTGGGCCAGACGGACCCCTTGTTTCTTTAGGCTAACTATATTAGCTTTAGCCTGGCTGGTAGCTGTTTTCTGTGGGGGAAATGGCCGGGAGATGTTGTAATTATGTTGCATTAATCAGGTGATTTTAGTTTGTATTTGCAGCGAACGTAAAACACCGACTGCAGTGGCTTCACTGACTAATCATCGAAAACTATGCGCATCACTGTGTCAGCGGCAGCTGCTGCCCACGTTACTTTTCTAAACACGGAGAGTCTCACTTCCCATATCAATAAAGCTCGTCGGAGTGACGTCACATGCACACGTTGCCCACGTGGCTACCTGTCTTAAAGGGGAAGGGTCGCCCGGTAATAATCATGTAAAAGGAGAACATTGAAAGTTTACTTTTCTACAGTATCAAGCAGCAAAAAAGGATTAGTGTCAACATCATAACGTCCTGCGATGTAACTATCGGGCATGCGCACATCGCGAAGTAAAACACAATATCGTTCAGCCCTAACTGCAATGTTTAATTTTAAATGGACAAGCCACTTTGAAATTTTGCTGTTCGCATGAATACAAATGTTTGGTGACCCCCCCCCCCCCCCCCCC
>NC_045753.1:22185507-22188007 GCF_008692095.1 Etheostoma spectabile
GTTGGGTGACCCTCCCCTCAACAAAGAATAAAAAGACATGACCCTCCCCTATTTTCCCCCAGTGGTCTTTATACCACGCATACGACTTGGCGTGTCATACATACGCCATTTCATGAGATCCGGCTGCCAAACCTGACTGAGATACACATCCTCTTTTTCCAGCTGTATTCAGGCTCTGGTTAACTGCTCCTCAGATCTCTGCGGGGTAAATCCAGACAGACTAATTGTCCAATCTGAGTTTTCTGTTGCATGACTAAAACAACATACATGTTCCACCAAAACAAGTTCCTTCCCGAGGCTTTTTTGCAGAGGCACTGTCATTGCGTCTGACGCGTAGCGCAGCCCACAAAGATTGTGATTGGTTTTAAGAACTTCCAAGAAACCAGAGCACTTTTTTTCCTATCCCGGAATTCTGTGTGGACTTGCGAGACCTTCCTCTGCAGCGCTGTGGAGGATGATCTGGCAATGCAAGACTATATGCTAACTAGCATGCGATATACGCAGGGATGGCACATCAAAGCATCACAGTGATGGAGCATAATGGCACAGAGGAACAACACTGGCATTCAAAACAAACTGTGATCTAATGAAACTATTCATAAGAGTCTCAGGAGAGAGTTCATCTTCTCCTTCCTTTGTCACCATCTTCTATCTCTGTCTGCCAAGAGGATGAATTAGGGATGACAGAACCTCTGTACAGGCTTTTAGGGAAGGGGAGAGGAGGAGGAGGAGGAGGGAGGAAGGGTGGGGGAGAAGCGGGTTAACGGAATCATTAACACATGATGATTTAACTGGTTTGATTTAGTGCCGAGCTATGCTTTTCTGGCATCTTATGCTATCCTCTTGTGGAATGAAGGGGAAAGAGTTTTCTTTTCCCTCACAACATCCTTCCTTCCTGCCCCTGAGGAGTTCCCCTCTTATAAAGCTTCTCTTCCCTCACCTTCTCTCTTTCTCCTCTTCTTTTGTGCACCTTCTTAATCTCGACAGTTCAGCCGATTCCGCTCCTTCAGGCTGGACAGGAAGTGATGAAAACATGTGGTGCGATTCGATTTAATAAAATATAATCAGACCCTCATACCAGCGGTACACAGTCTCCAGTTGTTTTAGTTATGACAGAGAGCTGGCAAAGTGCTACATGCGACCTGTTGCGATTTTAATGAACAACACACTGGAGATGATCCGTGATCTGAACGGATGTCGTCTCTCTGACTTCTAAATAACTATCAGCCTCACAACATGTGTTTGGACAGAATAAGTCTTTAAATCAGACAAATAGCAATTAAAATCGCTCCGATGGAAAAACATAAAAGTTTATATAAAACGTCATCATGTTGTAAACCAATCAGGTGTTAAATCAGTGAGAAGCCGGCGTTTCCCAGCATGCTCTGGGCCGCGGCTCTTGCAGTCGGTGAAAAGCAAATCGCCGCGCGTCTCAGAACTGCGGCCGCCTTGCTCTCGTGAGATTTCCGTTGCCCCAGTGTGCATGACGTCAGAGCAAGTCGGGATCAAGTCGGACATAAATCTAACCGGCATGCAACGGGCGCCGAAGCCGGTGATCGATTCTGCGCAGACCTGGCTCATCTCGAACGAGCCTAGTGTTACGTTTCCAGCGTCGCAACTCCGAACCGTAACGTAGTTGGGCCAGACGGACCCCTTGTTTCTTTAGGCTAACTATATTAGCTTTAGCTGGCTGGTAGCTGTTTTCGTGGGGGAAATGCCGGGAGATGTTGTAATTATGTTGCATAATCAGGTGATTTTAGTTTGTATTTGCAGCGAACGTAAAACACCGACTGCAGTGGCTTCACTGACTAATCATCGAAAACTATGCGCATCACTGTGTCAGCGGCAGCTGCTGCAGTTACTTTTCTAAACACGGAGAGTCTCACTTCCCATATCAATAAAGCTCGTCGGAGTGACGTCACATGCACACGTTGCCCACGGGGCTACCTGTCTTAAAAGGGAAGGGTCGCCCGGTAATAATCATGTAAAAGGAGAACATTGAAAGTTACTTTCTTACAGTATCAAGCAGCAAAAAAGGATTAGTGTCAACATCATAACGTCCTGCGATGTAACTATCGGGCATGCGCACATCGCGAAGTAAAAACAATATCGTTCAGCCCTAACTGCAATGTTTAATTTAAATGGACAAGCCACTTTGAAATTTTGCTGTTCGCATGAATACAATGTTTGGTGACCCCCCCCCCCCGACTAAAAAACGTTGGGTGACCCTCCCTCAACAAAAGAAAAAAAAGACATGACCTCCCCTATTTTCCCCCAGTGGTCTTTATACCACGCATACGACTTGGGTGTCATACATACGCCATTTCATGAGATCCGGCTGCCAAACCTGACGAGATACACATCTCTTTTCCAGCTGTATTAGGCTCTGGTTAACTGCTCTCAGATCTCTGCGGGGTAAATCCAGACAGACTAATTGTCCAATCTGAGTTTTCTGTTGCATGACTAAAACAACATACATGTTCCACCAAAACAAGTTCCT
>NC_045753.1:22189110-22196674 GCF_008692095.1 Etheostoma spectabile
CCACCGCCCCCCCCCCCCCCCCCCCACTAATGTTCCCTACACTTTTATTCCAACTCTCACTTTCATCCTTCATTTTCTCTTTTTTTGCCTCCCAGTGTTCATTTGTATTAAGTTTAATGCCCCCAAACAGGCTTTCTGTGTCAGCCCACTGAGAGTGTAGAGGGGCGCTCTGTTGCTCTTCTGTCTCTGCTGTGAAAATCGCTCTCAAAGCTGCTGAGGCAAACACGACACACACACACACACACACAAACACACACACACCACCACACACACACACAATTGTGTTGTGGCCACAAAAATACACACTCTCGTGGCAGTGTGTGTGTGTGTGGGGTGTGTGTGTGTGTGTGTTGTGTGTGTGTGTGTGTGTGTGGTGTGTGTGGTGTGTGGTGTGTGTGTGTGTGTGTGTTTGTGTGTGGTGTGTGTGTGTGTGTGTGTGTATGGTGTGTGTGTGTGTGTGTGTGTGTGTGTGTGTGTGTGTGTGTGTATGTGTGTGTGTCATATCCCCACCAATCACATTTCTCCTACCCCAGGGTTCCCTCCTCCATGAGAGGCGGGACTCTCTGCCTGACCATCAGGAATTAGATCAAGCAGTATCATCATTGGATCATTGGACACGGACACACACACACACACAAACACACACAGAACTAGGGCAGGAGATGTATCGCTAATTTCCTTCTACATATCTTCTTTCTTCCTCTTCCCTCTTCGTTGTCTTTATTCTTTTTTTTTTCATCTCTGAAGCCCTTAGTCAGAGGGACTCCCTGTCCTTCCCTGTTTCCACCCGTGGGGCATCCCAATTCCACAACCGGATGAATAATTAATGCCGGCAGGCCAAGTTGATTAAAATAACACATCAGGTCTCCTTCATTGAGAAGAGGCATGGCTCCACTGTGATGTTGCTGGTGGCTAAAGCCACAGCAGAGGGAAGAGTAATTCTTCATATTAACATTGATTAAGACTTCATGGGTATAACACCATGTGGGCCCATGTGGTTTTCATATTGGAGCACATTATGGTGGATTGGATGAGTGAATAAAATAGAGCCCAACACATAATATATATATTTTTGAAGCAAGTACAAGTAGTGTATTAATATCAGCTGATAATTATTTCATATTTAACAAATTATACACAAATATAGTACATATATATACTTATTTGTCTTGAACATATAACATAAACTAACGTTTTTGAAAAAGAGCCCTTAATTTTAGTTAAGACCTCAGATATGTACTGAGCGGCACATTTTTTTCATACATTTTATTTATAGTATCAAATCATAACAAAAGTTATCTCGAGACACTTTACAGATAGAGTAAGTCCAGACCACACTCTGTAATTTACAAAGACCCAACAATTCTCGTAAAAGGAATTAGTGCGACAGTGGCGAGAAAAAACTTCCTTTTTAGGAAGAAACCTCGGACAGACCCAGGCTCTTGGTAGGTGTTGTCTGACTGTGCCGGTTGGGGGTGTGATTTACCGTCAATAATAGTCACAGTAATAAAGATAATGGAACAGTAACTACAAATGGTAGTCGTAGTAGTTCAGGTCATAGCAGGGCACTGCAGGGCGGTACAGGGTGTAGCGTGGCATAGCAGAGCATACATTGGCGTGGCTTCATCGCAAATTTCTATCAGCTTCCTAGACCTCACTGTCACGAGTTACTTCCTCTTCTCTTCTTCGTCTGTTCGTAAAGTTTTAAATTGAAGCAGATGGCATTCATGGGTGACACATGACACATGTTCATGTTTGCTAATTATGTCTTTGCCGTGCCGTTGGCCTGTCTGCTTTGATTCCCTCGCTCCAACAGCTGTACGTTCGCTAGTATCAACCCCTCCCCCCTCTTTTCACACCCTACTTTCCATCTCTGCTGCACGTTTTTTCTTTTGCCATGGCTCCAATAATTCTGTTGGAACCATTTTTAAAGTGGAGACTGTAACAAATAATGTGGAATTAAGAGTAGAAAGGGATTGCAATTGTGCATATGCAAGTGTGTGCAGTTTTAATAAGGCATGTTCCCCTTTGAAATGCCATATCATAAATGCAAAAGCAGGTTATGGTGTGTGTGTGCGTGTGTGTGCGTGCACAATATTGTTGAGTGGGTAGCTCAAGTGGGCTTGTTTACCATTCAAAGCTGCTGTGAGAGGTTGATCGGCTAATGAGTTTCTCTTCAACCCTTTTTAACACTCACACTCACACACACACACACACACACACACACACACACACACACACACACACACACACACACACATGCACATCCACTCTCTTAAAATTGTTGCAGCCACTGGGGGTCATTGTTCCTCATAGCTCCAGCTCTAACTTTGTTGTCAGAGCTGTGTGTTTGCGTGTGTGCGTGTGTGTGTGTGTGTGTGTGTAGGTCCATGCCAGTGTTAGTTGCCATGATTCCCTGCTCACCAGACTCCACACCATGCACCCAAACCATAGACTGTATATTATTAGTATTAACAGTCTATGACCCAAACACTGTGAGGAATGTCTGAATAAAGATGGGAGATTGGGTCACTGCTCTGTTTCAATGATTGTTTCATTTGTGACCTTGTTTCCCCCAAAAACACATTTTGGATTTGGATTCTTTTATTCACCGCAACGCTTCCGTTCTCTTTATTCCATGCCTTTTTGCTTCAGATCGCTGTCCTTTATCTGTGTGTTTTCTGTCAGATGCAGCATCCCACTGATCTCTTCCCCTCGTCACCTATTTTGCCTCGTTCTTTCATGCTTCTCTCTTTTGTTCTTTTGCTTCTTTTTTTCTCTTGTTCAGAATGACTTTTATTGGTGTTGACTCCCTTTTGATGTTTTCCCCTCTCCATACAAGTTGTCTAATTTTGAACTTGGTCCCAAAGACTTTTATATGTCTTCATTGGTGCTAAATTAGCACAGCCTAAGTGGTACTTCTAGGAATCTAATAATGCTACTCCGCTGTTGCTAAGCTTTAGGACTGACCCCAAACAGCCTTGTATCTCCCCAGGTGAGTTGGAACTCCCTACCACCTGTTAATGGGATTACCATTTGAGCTTTGACCCCCCCCCCATCCCCCACCACCACCACCACCACCATCACCGCCACCACCGCCACCACAGCGAGCTAGCTAAGGACAGAACGATCACATGATGGCTGGCGGATTAATGCCTGATCCCTGGATATACTAAAGCTTGATTGGTCAAGAAACCAATCCTGCAACTGTTTTGTTTGTGTGGCGCACACAAACAGGTGAGGGACGACACACACATACTTACGCACACACACACACACACACACACACACACACACACACACACACACACACAACAACACACACACACATCAGTTTTGGTGTTTTTAGCCCCCAACGTGCCTTCAGCAGTGAGGCAATGGTTATGTTTAGGGTTAAGGTTAGGGTTAGCTGCTGGAAGGCGACGTTGGAAGCTTAAAAAAACAATTGTGACACACACCCCACACCACACACACACACACACACACACACACACACACACACAAATAGCCAGCCAGAAAGCTAACCTACACCAAGTGGTCGCGTGTTGTTGTTTTTTCCAGCTCTTTCTGGATTGCAGCTCAGACGGCCCTCCTCCCTATCTCTGTCTCTCTCTCATCACAAAGACGGCTGCTTTACGACGGTCTGGCTGCAGTAAAAGCCAAAGGTTGTAGGGGGGCACAGAAGGCAGTCGGGAAGGATGTAAATTACACAAATAAAACTCTGAGCTGGCACTGAGCTTCCCCCAAGTGAGAGAGACAGAGAGAGTGGAGTGGAGGGGAGAAGGAAAGATATTCGCTATAAGTTAAGGAAGAAGGTATGCAGAGAAGAGCTGGTAAAGGGTAAGAGAGAGAAGGAGAAATATATGGAAACAAATGATAGCAGACAAAGATTCAGTCTGTGTGTATGTAAGAGAAAGAGAGAAAAGGAAGTGGAGAAAGTTAGAAGAGAGCCATAATTCAACACTTGAATGCACCCGTCTTCCTCTCCTCCTCTTAATCACCATCTCCCATCCTTCCCTCAGCTTTCCTATTCTTCCTTCTTAAGAACTATACAGTAGCTTTTAGGAGGCCACTTTTCTTTCACCATTGGGGGTCGTGCGCTTGCGACTTACAAAGATACATAACAGCTACAAGTGTATGCACGATACAGGATTTACCCTATTAGACTTTATCGAGAGGAACTGATAGGTCAAACAGCAAACAACCACCCACAAATAGTCTATAAACAAAGCATCAGGCTGTCTCTGAGATTTAACACTAACAACGGTTAAAGTTACTCAGGTTACCGAAGAATACCATAATTCCTCCGTTCAATTAGGCCTACGCGACGCACCCCAAGCTTCCATCCTTAACCGTTTTGCTTTTTCTTGCGTTGTCACGCCACGCCTTTCTGCTTGTGACAAGAATAGCATGTATAGTTATCTTTATTGAGGGGAATTCGCATTAAATCGCCGTCATGCCTAAATTAATGATATTTTTGCAATTTTTCACATAATAATCCACGATGATCACATTACCCAAAACTGAAACTTCCCCGTTGTTTGCACCCTGAGAGTTGGTCCTCTCCAGCGCAGCAGGAGTGGTGATGTGACCAGAAACGTTCGCTAGGGAATTGTGTGTGCTTTGTAATGCAGGCTTTATTTTTGTAGCTCGGCAACATTAAAAGTGAGAGGAAATCTGATTATAACCAGGGTTTCTTTTCCAAAGCAGGAAAGGGATAAGATTGTCGCATTGGATATTGTCGCATTGTCTTTACCTGCACAATACACATGCTCTTAATTTGGTATGGTCTAAAGGCACCAGTGGGACAGGTAACGCTAACTAGCAATTCATTTACTTGATCCGTACGTTTATTTCCTCTAAAGTCCTGGTGTGGTTTTAGGGCTTCAATTAACAATTATTGTCATTGTTTTTTGCTCCATTGTTTATTCCTTTAGTCTTCAAAACATTTTAAAAAATTGAGAATATACTTGTCATAACGTGTCATGGCTCCGAGATGACATCTTCAGATTGCTTATTTGTTCAACCAACAACCCTAACCCTAACCCAATTATATTTCTACCAAAAAAAAATAGAAATTGAAGAAAAGCAGAAAATTCACAAGTATGAGAAGCTGGAAACAGAGGATGTGTAACATTTTGCTTATTATTGAAAAAAGGATTTTTCTTCGGTTGATCAATTTATGGATTAACTAGTTCCAACACTCTTTGGTAAATGAAATATCAATTTGAGTGATTTTCAGTGTAAATATCAAACTAAGCATCAAAGAAACAAACTATATTGATGTTCCAGTTGTGCTATATTCAGAGTAAAAAACTCTTCTTGCTGTTGTTACTTTGTGGAAATAATGTAACACAGTGCACACAAAAAAGATACATTGATGCTATGTTTTAAGATTCCACTCTAGGACGGTGTTTATTATACAGACACTTGCACATGCTGCCTTAGAGATTCTTTCTAGCTACTCAATGAGTGGAACCACCAAGTCGGGCATAGGAGGAGCAGCTAGCTCCTCTCCCCTGCCTGGCTGGGCCTCTGACTGCTGCAGTCGTGTGTGAGCAGTAAACCTCATCGCAGCTCGGCATAGTGGCAGACGGCAGAGCGGTTAAGTTGATTATATAGAACTGAGGCATGAAAGATGAAGATCAAGTGGAGGAGGACAAAATCGATCTAGTACAAGATATGCAAAGAGAAAGAGAGAGAGAGAAGGAGATCATTATGTGTGTGAGAAAAGCAGAATTGTCCAAGCGACAGGATGAGAGGGTAGGAAGCAGAGAGGAAGGATCAAATGCGGTCTAACGTCTGAGGCAATGAACACAGAGGTCAGTACAGTGAAGTGAACTCTAACCCTAAAAGGAACGGAGTAGCGCCTCAACAGGCCCAACACTGAGACAGGATCTGGAGCACACTGTTATAGTTGAAGCTTTTCATAAACAACACATATTTTGACAAATAAAATTCACTCGTCACTGTTTTGGTCCTTCTCATGAAAAACATATTCATCTTAATTCACATTAAGATTGATATTTGGGAGTACTGGATGTTTGCGGAAATGGTCTGTTTATTATTTCCTAATATGCCCTGAATCTCTCTTCTGCTCTATTTTAGGAATTAAGTGCTTACTTCCTTGAAAATGGATGTTGTTGCCAAATTGTATTTTCTTTTTCTGAGTCAGGACATTCTCTAATTGCATTTGTTGCCATGCCAATAACGGTCTTTTACAGGAAAGAAAATGTTTTGCAGCCTCCAGTAAATTGTTTTTCTCCTACATCCAAATACATGGCAACGGAGTATTTGATATTGAAGTGAAGAGCTTAGCTTTGGATGCTGCTGGAGCATCTAGGGATCTCTGTGGAATAAAAAATAACAACTACATTGCATATTCTCTGCTAAAAAAGCACATAAACATGAAGGAAAACAAGAAGCACTCTGCACATTAGCAGTACAGCATTCTTTAAAGTGAAGAAAAAAAACATTTTTTACTGGGTGATTTAGGCTCTTGTGTGTGTGTGTGTGTGTGTGTGTGTGTGTGTGTGTGTGTGTGTTTTCAGCCATAATATGTGGCTCTGCTTTGTGACAACAGAAATACCCGGGATGATGTGTCCCATCAGCTGTTTTGCCAGAAGAGGGGGGTTTGGGACAGAGGGAGGGGATGGTCTCCAGTTGTCTCCTTTCTGGAATGACGGCACCTGCATGTGCTGATGGTGGATTTGGTGTGTGGTGGTGTGTTGTGTGTGTGTGTGTGTGTGTGTGTGTGTCTGTGTCTGTGTCTGTGTCTGTGTCTGTCAGTGGTGGACCGTAACAAAGTGCCTAAAATAGCTTTATGGCATCCAGTATTCACATCTTGCACGTCAAAGTGTTCATTAACACACCACCAAGGAGAGTACTTTTGGTCCATTTCCTAAAGAAAATGCTTTTTTCTCATGAGCGTATGTATTATTTTCTGTGAGTGAATTCACAGACCAGTTGTCTTCTAATTAATGCCATTACTATCGACTCAACCTGTTTATTTTTATCTCAATACGGGGAACTGACTTTGCGTCTGTTTACAACATGTGTGTGTGTGTGTGTGTGTGTATTTGTGTCTGTGTCTGTTTTCCAATCCAGTCCAAACATCAGACACATACTGCTCATTCATCTGTTATTAGGTAGCATCTGCAGAGACTAAACTGTGGGTGTGACATGCACATGGGCATCATCAGTGTCATTGCATTATTGGCCGTTGTTATTCAGCAGAAGCCTCTTGTGACACAAATTATGATCATCACTCCGAGTTCAGCCCGGAGCACTCTGGCTAACTGCCTGGGTTTGACCGCCGAACTATTAGGTGTAGTCTAGCAACTCCCTCAGCACCAGGCCTGCAGGGCATTTTGTGTGTGTGTGTGTGAGAGAGAGAGAGAGAGAGAGAGAGAGAGAGAGTGAGAGAGAGTGAGTGAATTTGCATGCTGCTCCATAATAACAGGGTTATTTAATGTGAACTTTTTGGGACAGCTGAATGTTGGCAGATCCATTATCCTTTATCTGAACTCCCCAGAGCAGACAGAGCGAGAGAGAGAGAGAGAGA
>NC_045753.1:22196684-22197222 GCF_008692095.1 Etheostoma spectabile
GAGAGAGAGAGAGAGAGATGGTAGATGAGGATGGATGGACACTCTTCTGTTAAATGTCGCTTTCTGTCGTTCATGAATTATTCACACACAGTTTCTTCACATGTGTCATAGTTGGTATCTCCTCCATTAGAACTCTCTCTAATACATACTTATCCTCACAGCACTTACCTTTTCTATATATGAAGGGTAGGACAATAATTGACCTTTATCAATGCACTGACATCTGAAATCTCTTCATAATGCAGGTAATAGATAATTATGGCTGACTGATTTATTATATATATAGAGTTTAATGGTTAGGAATTTTTATTCAAGTAATTTTTCAGATTTTGTTCATATTTGTGTTCAAAGCCTCATAGGCATAGGTTCACACCCCTGGTCCTGTTGTGTCTCAACACTATTTGTGTGTATTACTGTGAGTACGAGCTGAGTCCGTTTGAGAGTCGAAAAATGTGCAGAGAGTTCGAACAGTCATATGAAAGAGCTTTAGACACACACACACACACACACACACACACACACAGACAGACAGACAGAC
>NC_045753.1:22197232-22200242 GCF_008692095.1 Etheostoma spectabile
ACAGACAGACAGACAGACAGACAGACAGACAGACAGACAGACAGAGAAAAACTAAGTTGCGTGCAAACGTATGACATCTGGATGTCAGTCATTTTGCAATGTAGGGAAGTTACAGTAAAATAAGGGAAGTGTACAAGCTATGAGTCATTACTCTTAGTGCTTGCATCTTTTTTAACATAATTTACTGTATATTCCTCCTGGACAGTCACTACTCTTGCGTCATATTTGCTATACATCTATCAGGACTTGTTGCAAAATCTATTTCAAAATACTGCCTTTACCAATACAGGAGATCAGATGCACCCTCTCCCTTTCTCTGATAAGACCGAGCAGTTACACAGTAGTCGTTAAAGGCAGGGGAGCGACGGTGTTGGAGCGAAGAAGGGTGGAGGGGGCAGCATCTCCCATCACAGATATCTGGTTGAATTAGACCAGCAACACACAAATCCAAGAGCTTAAACCCCCATGCCTCTTTTACTCAACCAGCCACTAAGGTACTTTTAATTGCTGTAATGTAGGAACAGCGTCCTTCATCCCTCGAGTATCAGATCTGCCCTTAAGATAGCCAGATGGTGACTCCTTTAGTAGCTGGTTTTGGGACTATACATCCATTCCATTTAGATATATGATTACCAAAACAATATATACTGATGTCAGATAAGGAAACTGTTATGAAACTTATTATTTTCCTGTTTCAAGACTTTGATACAGCTTGGCTTTTTCATTTTGTTTTATGTTTTGATACTATAGCTGGATTCATCTGCTTCTCTATTAGGCTGTTGTGTATTTTAATTCCTCTGATTTTTTTATTTGTCTGTCAGCAGGATTACGGAAAAACTACATTCAGGATTTTCATTAAACTTGGTGGAAGGGTGCAGTGTGGGCCAAGGAAGAATCCATACAATTTTGGAGCAGATCGGATTCACAGGGCAGATACACTCATTATTTTTTCACTTTTGTTAACATCGCGAGATATGGCATTTTGTTTCATTCATGTGGTGTTGGAGTAATTGGAAGAATTAGTTCCCTGGCTGGGAAAATTCACACTGCATTAAAATTGTGAGATAGGGCATGCATTGGCGGACGTCTGCGCACTTTGAGTGCCCTACTTGTTTTTTTCCATGTGTTTATTTTCCCTACTCTATATATCAAGAGTTTTGAATCAAACATAAGTGTGACGCTTATCTGTAGTAGCAGCTGTATTGGTGGAACTAATGTTGTGGTTTGGGATGCTGTATGGAGAAAAAGAGGGAGAGTGATGAATGATACGTCCAGAGAAAGAGAGGAAGATAGAAGGGGATGGGCTGTTGGCCAACTAGGTTAGAGGTTTTATTGTTGATGTTTGCTTGGTTGCATAGAGACTACATCAGATAAAAACACAGACCTGTGAGCATTCACACTGGTCAAACAGGGTCTAGACAGCCTGACGCTTGAAGCTGTGTGCTAACTGAAATATGCATCATCCTTGGTTTATTGACATTTAGCAAGTGGAAGTAGTCAAAAGTGTGAGAAGAAAGAGAACTGAATATTGAGTCTGGAGGAGGATTTTGTTAACTCCTGGTGAGCCCTGGCATGCCAGGCCTCCCAGCAGCCCCTGGCACGCCTGTTCTCACCCCCCTAATACATCTGTGAACTCTCCCCCCACCATCACCCCTCCACCTTTTTACTGTGGCACCCTTTTTCCGATTAAAACATGCAAACACTGATACACAGGGAGACTTCACACACACACAAACTCACACACAGACAGATGCCCTATACACACATACCTACACTTTCTTACATCGTCACTGAAGCTTGGCCTTCACTTTTCTGCAAGGATTGTTGGCATTGAGTATGGAAAGGCAGGAGAAGCTCCAGAGAGAGAGAGAGAGAGAGAGAAAGGAGGGAAGAAGGAGAGGCAGATTTGGGCTCTCCATCATGCTGTCAGTAAGGTGCAGCTTTAGAGTTAGCAAGGAATGAAGAGTGTTTTTAAAAGGTGCTGTGAGGTGTAGTGAAGATGAGTCGGATAAATTACTCCTTCTTTTCATTCAAAGAGCCCAGTAAAACCCACAGGTTCACCATGTTGGTGTGTGTGTGTGTGTGTGTGTGTGTGTGTGTGTGTGTGTGTGTGTGTGTGGTGTGTGTGGGTGTGTGTGTGTGTGTGTGTGTTGCTCCTGTGTGTTGCGTGTGCAAGTACGAGGGGAGAAAGTGTGACGAATGTAATGCTTCATCTGGCTTGTGCTCGAAAATGCATGCAAAACCCAGACTTTTTGCAATGGCCGGCTGACGTTTTTGTTACTGCTGACACTATAACATATTGTGTTTTTTTTCTGGATGTTGCCCCTCTCCTTTCACCAGAGGGGGAAAAGTAATGTAGTTTAGAGGGGCCATGCAAGGTGGAACAATGGCTCAAAAATATTGAATAAGGAGTGAAAGGGAGCTAGGGTTTTAATGACAATAGGCCGGAGCTGGGGGTGAGGACTGATGATGTGTGTGTGTGTGTGTGTGTGTGTGTGTGTGTGTGTGTGTGTGTGTGTGTGTGGGGGGGGGGGGGGGGGCAGATTGATGATAGGTCTGCACTAGTTAAATATTATCGGGCTTCTTTTTTCATGCACCAACCCCCCTCTGTTCTGGTATCACACAGAGAATGGTAAGATGTTGCCAGCTAATGATCTGCCCTTCTGAACCATTCACTTTTTGTATTAGCCTATTTACTTACTATTGAGACACTCCCCTCTCTACGGGCTCACAACACAGATGGTTTGGGTAGCCATAGTGACTGCCGAGCTTTATTTATATCAGTTCAAAGCCCTTATGTGCTTCTTTTTTGACCCTTGGAAGTTTTGTTACAGATGGAGCCCTGATTTGATAGAACACAAGTTTTATATTTTATGTTGTATCTGTTGTTGTTTTTTCTGTTTTAATGAGTGGTGGTCTGTCCTGTGTTGCTGCTGTCTTCTTAATGTGTCTTGTTTCTGTTTCTCTGTTTTGGGTTTTTAAGTGTTTTAATGTGCTTTTGTAAAATGTA
>NC_045753.1:22200252-22200334 GCF_008692095.1 Etheostoma spectabile
GACTTGACATCTGGGAACAACTGACCCAGTCAGTTGATGGTTCTCATAACATCTTGCTAAAGGACTACAGTTGAAAATTAGC
>NC_045753.1:22200344-22201030 GCF_008692095.1 Etheostoma spectabile
AACACTGGCACATTTACAGAAATGTTAATGAATCTGCATGTCCTTATAAATGGAAAAAAGTGGATGATAGGAAGTCTTGTTTTTCTCTAAACAAAAAAAGTATTTTGTTTACCTTTTTCCTATGAGATTGAATGGATGTGAAGAGCTTAAGGGTACCTCTGGCTTATCTCCTGCACCTGTTTGGCAGCTGCCAATGCAGATGTTTATTTGAAATGTGTTGGTCTGTGTCATTGATATTGCGAGGATGTGTGTAACATTGTTAAGCAACAGCTCAAAAGTTGCTCTGTGTTGTGAGATGCATAAGATGAGGCATGTGATACTGGTCACGCTATCAGTAGTTCCCTGTCAACTTAATATCAAGCGCAGGCCTGAGGGCAAAAAGTTGATATCAATCAAAAAGACATAAATTTTCACAGCAGTTTTCTGGGTTTGTTGTCTGGGCCTGACAAAGGACGAGCCTCTTCCAAGCTGCCTGTGGCTAAACTGAGTAAACCTTTTGACTGCAGAAACAACCACAGTGCAATAACAATCTGTGCTCCGATAGGGCACTTTTCACTGTCAAGGGTTGTCCTCGGCTCGCAGATGAAGTTGACCCATATGCACCTCTGGGACTTGTGGGTAAAAAGGGCTGTCTCTCATCCTATTAACTCATCTCTTTCATACATACATATACACACACACACACA
>NC_045753.1:22201040-22202119 GCF_008692095.1 Etheostoma spectabile
ACACACACACACACACACACACACTAGGGCTGGGGTGAGGTGTGTGGTGGACAATAACAGAGAGACATGGCAGAGAAAGGGGAGTAGCTGCTCCATCTACATTCCCTGCGCCTCATTCTTTTAAAATGCTGATGACTCCTCCTCCCTCACCCTCATCACTCTGCTCCCTTCTCTTTTAAAGTGGCGGAGTCATCCATTCCATTAACCCTCCTCCTGATCCCTTCCCCAGGTTAGAATGAAGCAGATAGCCCACCGCCAGCCTCCCCCTACCCCCACCCCATTATATAAGGCTGGGTAACAGGGGCCACAGCGGTGACGGTGGCAGGGGCATTTGTCATGCTCTGAGCCGCGGCAGTCTGTTGCTCTCCCGTGGGCCTTTGTGTTCCCCAGCTCCCAACTTGCTGGCTAAGCAGGGGATTTCACACGTTTCATTAACATCCGAACCAGCTCGGCACTTTTGTACATTTTACATTGCTCGGCAGGAACGTGCACAAACGTACACACACACATTCACATACATGATGCAATACATACACATACAACAACAGGATGTAAGAAACTTGTGTCCTGGAGAGAACAGTCCTTTTTTATAAAAGAGCTTAAAACTCTATCTCACACACACACACACACACACACACACACACACACACGCATCTGTTTCCATGACTGTTGAATAAACATTCACCCTGCAGTTGTCCAACCTCTGCGCGGTTCATGGCACACATTCGGTCTTTGTACTAATCACAACAATCTGTGTACCCTGCCCGGCACCGGTTTTAGGGGCACCATTCAAGTGGAGGTCACTTGCCAAGGCGTTATAATGCTTTAGGCTGGGCACAACAGGACTGAGGGCAATCCACTTAAAGCGAACCACTAACACCCCCTCCTCACCTCCTCTCGTATCCCCACCAGGCCACCCCGAGCATTACACTTCTGAATGGAGAACGGGAAATCGGCCCTCTGCAGCACTTCAAAAACTGGAGAGAGAAAAAAGCAGCTAGAGGCAGAGTGGGAGAATACTGTGTGTGTGTGTGTGTGTGTGTATGTGGGGGGGGCAGATACTAGTGCCTAAGATTTCT
>NC_045753.1:22202129-22216468 GCF_008692095.1 Etheostoma spectabile
GATGAAACTGCCTGAATCTAGTAGCGTGGGCAAAATCAAAGCTTGAAAGTGCATTTTGATGAAAAGACAGCTTTTTTTCTTTCTTTTTTTCAAGCTCACAGAACTTCTCACTTCTCACGCCCTTCACCAGATCTGGGCATTCTTTCTTTTTTTGGGGGGCGAGCGTATACAGCTTCTTCTTCTATGATTGCAAGTCGCAATTAAAAAGAAGTAGAAGAAGAACTGCATTGTGTCGGACCCATGGATATGTTGGCGAGCAGCGCACTGAGCAGGAGACGTTAGCATAGACGTGAATGAGCTACGGGGGGGGGCAAGGTGGAGGCTGGGGGTGTGGCCTTGACCAACTGCCACATTGCTCGTTTGAAAGCAACAATGTCTCTCTCATTGGTGGGCCAAATTCTCTGGGCAGGCAAAGCAGAGAAGTGGGAGATCATCTTGCCCCTTATGACCTCATAATATTAATGTTAAAAAAAAAACTCATAAAATGACATTTTCATGCCATGGGACCTTTTAAAGGATTATAATTTGAATCGCCACTACTAAACATACAGAGAACTACAACACTGATGCAGGGCGGGCACAGACATCTGAAGCTTTGCTAGTTAAGCTGCAAAAGCAACAATCTAGGGATGAGGGCGCAGTGAAGACCAGCTTTGTGATATCTTACAAAATCGGCAAAAACAGTAACAGCCAAAAAAAAGAGACATTTGAGAACATTTCACATTGAGCAGAATGAAAAAGAAAGTTTAGCCTATTGGTCCCGGCCCTCCACAACAGTCCCTGTTTCTCATGTGGCCCCTTGGGAACATAAATGGCCCACCCCTTCCTTAGGACAATGTATATAGGGCACTGGCTAAATTAATTCACATACATCTAATTAGCTCATACGGGCTACTTAGGTGTGTAGAAGCCAGCTGCTTGTCTGGGCTGTGAACATTAGGGTCTAACCCACTTATGAAGTCAAAACACGTGATTTGGCCTTGATTTGCATCATATCGGTTGTTTATGTTTGTGAAGAAACAAAGGATGGCCCCCAGAACTAACAATGCATAGTACTTTCACTTTCAATTGATTGAAAACATTCTATGGGATAGTCTGAACTAAAATTGCACATTGTACATTTCTAAGGGTCTTAAGTCATGTGTTATGATGTTATTACATGTGTATACATTTGTATCAATGTTTATATATTTGTATAGATTTTTCTCTAATTAAAAACAAAATAGTTTTGGATTCATGACCTCTTTTCACTACATGGGAAAGAGCCGCCCCATTTTTTTTTTTTTTTTATGTAACCAAGTAACTTTGACCTAAAGTACATTTTAAATGAACTACTTATTACTTTTACTTGAGTCCTTTTTTCAGATAGGTAATTTCACTTGTATTTGAGTAATATTTTATCAAAGTATTGGTACTTATACTTGAGTACAATATTTTAGTACTTTTTCCACCTCTGCTCTTGGTCTTAGCACTACTCACACCGTGCCTGCTTCTTACTCTTTAGTTATTTAGGTAGGTACATAAGAAGAAAGAGAGCTACCACGGTCAGGGTATAAAACTATAATTACGTTTTTGCATTTTAAACCAAAAAACAAAAAGCGGATTATCCTTAAGTACCCTGACCTACCACCCTAATTCAACTTAAACTGGACCATCACTGAGATGGCACACTCCTTTTTCCAGACTGAGACTTTAAGCATGAAGTGGTTTTGTAGTGAAGGGAAATGAAGTGGTTTAATAAAGCTTGCTTCTCTGTACCATAATTTCTAATTATTGAATACCATTTTTTGAGTCCAGATGTCACTCACTAATCTATACTTCCGGCAACCTCCGTTCCTTCTCTTGTAAGTAATAAGTAATCTTGGTCCTTTCATTATAAGGAAATACCTTGCCGAAATCAGATTTGTAAAACAAACTACTTGCATTTTTTTGACCATGGCTCATTGATTTGTTTATCCCAGTCATATCCTCTTTACTCTTTTAGCTTCCTCAGCCTTTTTTTCAGTCGCTTTTTTTCTCCTCTCTTCTCTGTCGCTCTGGTCTTTCTTAATAGAATTAGCGGAGTGTCCATCCCTATGTACTAAACATCTCCCTGTTTCTGACAGCTAATGGGGGCCATTCCAAGTCCGGGATGACTGATATTGAGATATCCTCCCTTCAGGACAACATCCACAGCAATTTTCCCTTGATTTTCTGAGTGATGGACTGTGCAAAGGAACATAGACCCAATGATCATTGCGGAGATGGGCCCTCTAACTCCAGGCCGTAGAGTGTGGACGATTACAAGCTATACAATAAGCTACGCCTCCTCCCCCCTCCTCTCTCTCTCTTTCTCTCCCTCTGCTGAGGTATTTCCAGAATGCTGCCGGCCATGATGGATTTATGAGTAAGCCATACTTTAGTAAACACCGATGGTGGGCAGCTTTGTCCTCCCCCCTGTGATATAATGAAGGTCCCCATAAAAAATGGGAAAACCAGGTTACGGCCACCATAGAGCTGGGCCAAACAATAAAGGCTTTATGGGCAGATATAGGCCTGTACCATAAACGCTGCAATCTGCTGTCACAGGGACATTAAAGGGATAATGACAGGCGGGGTAGCTTTCACAAAATCCCTGCAGCCCCAAAGAGGGTCTTTTTTTAGAATACACACAGAGACGCACACACACAGTATAACTTTCGGTCAGGCTGTGTGTTTGTGTGTGTGTGTGTGTACAGTAGATTGACAGAAAGAGAAAGGAGGTGAAAGTGGCGCACTGTTCATTGATAACTGCAGCTTGTTCTCACATCGAAGGGTCGGGCCCTCATTACACATTGGATCGCTGTCGGGAGCACAGCTGTTGGCTTTGGCTGGTGATGCCTGTACGGGCTGCACAAAACCAGCTGTGCAAACACACACACACACACACACGGACACCGTAATGACAGTAAAGGGAATGGAATGGTAGTTTCAGGTAGACTTAAAAGCAAACATGCACCTTTGCACACACACACTCACAAATTTACACACACGCTGACATGCACCCAAGTGACATGTGAGCCAGGTGGCTAGTATGAAGTTTGGCTGCTGGGACCATGCCAGTGGTATGAGTGGGAGTGGAGGGGATTACGGTGCCGATCATCACAGCCGTGGGATAATACTCCTGATCAGCAGACAGCATGTTTTGCCCCACAGCTTGACAGAGACCTGCACATCTCCTTGGGGGAGGAATGGCAAGGAGAGCACTTTTTACTGCTTCCTAACACCCCAGATTGGCCGTAGAAAGAAAGGGGGGGGGGGAGGAAGTAAAAATAGTTTGACGCCCTCAAGGTCCAGCCAGCAATCTCCTCTCCGCCCTTGCCCATAAAACTCTTTGAATTCCCTCTTTAAAATCCTTCTTCCCCACTCGCCCCCCATCTCCCCGCTGGACTCTCATTTCCAGAAATGCTCAGAATCAAGGACTCTATGTTTACCGCTCGTGGTTTTCCTCTGTTATTTTGCACTTACGTAACTATATATTTCTGCAAAAGCCTCCACTTCTGGATGGTGCTTTAATCGGGACACTCCATCGGTTTGCTTGGACGTTATACAACAACACTCGCAATCAATACTCGCCTCTGAGACACAATGTGTGTGTTCTTTTAGTGATCACTTACACTCACGTACAGACTAGACACCACCTGTCACTAAACAGTTTTATTATGTGATGTAATGCATCAAAGTCCCAAACTGTCTCGCCCAAATAGTACTCTGTTCTCTCCTGTGACAATAAAAAAATACCACATCTATTTTATCCAAGGCTCCTGGATATATTCGGCCTTTTTTTAAGGATGACAAAGTGACTTTTTGGTTTAAATATACATGTAAGAAAGCTGTGGGAAAAGGACCTTTTTCAGGTCTAATCTTGTATTCTTTTCTCCCCCTCTGTAATAAGCAATGATCAACAATCCGTTATCTCTTAGCTTGTTCTATGCTATCACAGTGTATTACCCTAGGATGAATACTCTCCCCTTGGAGAGACAAAAACAGAGCCTGGAAAATTAGCATTTTCTGACAGCCATTACTCATAGGGCTAATCCTGTCAAGGAATGTGTGACTGCGCTATCAGTGCAGGCTAGGGGTCGCCGTGGCCCAAGCCTGCACACTGGGCTCTTATCAGCCAGGGTAAACACACTGGGGCCTGCATTAAATAAGTGTCACAGTCAGTGGGGGTGGAGCCGGCCAAGCCCCCCTGCCAGGCTCCATGCAGATAATCCCTCTCAGAAACCCTGTTGGTCAGACCCAGCTGTGGCCCGCGGCTCAGGTGTAGGAAAAGTGGGGGGAGGAGAGCTATTGTTCAGGCAGTGGTGTAGATTACAACACAAGTCAGACAGGTTTTTGGCCATTTCCACATTGATGCAGATACATTTGAGAAAGCTATTTATGTATCAAACGTTTTCTATCCACATTATCAATTTTAGGTCAATTTAGAAAAGTTAGCGAAACAGTACAAAAGTGCTTAAGGTTGATTGGTCCAAAACAATGGGACAGGACATAGGATTCTGCCGTCATTTACTAGTTGTCACAATCTGCAGCCACAGAAATATAACATGCCTTTATTGATCCCCACGGGGGAAATTGGGATGCTGCAGCAGCACAAAGGCAGAAATAAATACAGATAATAGAGATGTGAAAATCAATTAAAAAAGACAAATGAACAAAATAAGATGCAGACCTATATACAACTATAAGTAGAAGTAAAAGGTTCAGAGGTAAGTGACACGGTATGATTAATAGCAGCTAGTCTAGTAAATGTGTAAACCGTGTACACCAGAATAATATATACTGTGATCAAGTAATGACATCTATGGTTGTCTGTATTAATAAAGCAAAATAGAAATAATATAGCATATGATGTGGTTATAGAGTATAGCATATTAACATAGTACAGTATACATTTAAGGGTTTTTTTTACGCTCAAGAGATCATTGAGGGGCAGCCTTCATTTACAATAACATTACAAAGATAAAGAAAACAACACAAATAGAAGCAGCACCATCATAGATAGTATATGACAGTGTAGTATGAGATATAAGATGTAGTAAAAAGTGCAATGTAATTGTAATAATATATAGTATAGTGCGGCAGTGGAAAAGAATATCAAATGAAACATGATATATTTTATTATAATATGCAAAAAAGTGTCCCTCCATGTTTTTAGCCTTGTCTGGGACGTCCCGATGAAGGATCAAACATGCTCAATATTTTCATATGTGGTCTTTCTTTTGATTTCTATTTCAAATTCTATATCATATATTTAAAAAAGTGAGATGTCGTCCAACAAAATAACATCTAGTGGGTGCTTGGCCTTTATCTCTACCAATGACCACGCACAGGCAACTTGAGCTGGCAGCTGTATGCCAGATCACATGACAATCACAGGTCCGTGTTTTTGAAAACCTCCATTTCCCTGTCAACGCCACAACACGACACTGGTGATGTGTAAAACGTTTGGATGTGTCCGATGGACTCTAATTGCCACTATATTCTTTCAGCATCGATATTTGCTTGTATCTCCTGACTTTGAAAAAGGAAATATGCCTTCAGAGTTCTGCTTCGATGGCTTTGGCATGGACTCAAGTCGGTGTGGACAACACAGCTGCATTTGTGCATAACAAGTTGAAACAATGTTGCATGGAATGTTGCAGAATAAAGGTGCAGTAACATTTTATCAGGGAGGTGGTGCAAGTCTGAAGCAAACCAACTTCCTTTTGGACTTCATTCCAACTGCAGCTACAATGAGAAAAGTTCAGTGTCAGTAACCATGACTGGGTGACTTTGCTACTTCTGCTGCTTTATGTGTACTGGGTGAACTGAGGCGCCTCTCTGGGCAGCCCTCGAGGAAAAGTGTAATGGTGTTACATTGAGTGTACAAGGTGGGAAACCTTGAATAATGTGGGATGAGAGCGAGCCAGAAAGGCGAATCCGAGTCAGCCAGTGGGTCACCAGGAGGTGAGGCTGCCTACTTCCCTGGGTTCAGGAAAAGTTCAGCTGCATAGCATTAGGCAAATTAGGGAGACAGGGCTGGGGGAGAAAAAAAATCGGGGGCTGGGGGGGGGGGGGGGGGGGGGGGACCCTGATGAGAGCGGAAAGGGTGAAATAAGTTGGAAGGAGGAGCCCAAATTAAGAGTGAGAACATAGAGGGACTCCAGGAAAAACCTTGGACTTCATTAAATCCCTGAATTCCGTGCAAAGATATGAAAGACTCATTATTGAGCTATAAACGTAATATGTCCTCAAACAAATACATTCGATTTAAAGCCCCCGCACCTAAATTTGAGTTGCAGGGGGAGGGGGAGGGGGGGGGGGGTTGCTCCTCCTCTCACAGTCCCATACAGGGCCCGGGGAGAGTGAGGGAGATCCGTGGTGACGTCGCTGAACGGGTTAAACGTAGGAGGAGCAACGCATGAAAAGAGAGCTGAGGGTAGGAAGGGGAGGGGAAGAAAAAAAGAAAAAGAACCTAGTGGAGGTGGAGCCAAAGCCCTCAGCTGCTGTGCCTTGTCACATTTTTTGCAGAACATGATAGCCGCACGGTTTGGTGTGGGAATGATTTAGGCGTCTCTCTGCGAACACTAACGCGGCGGCGCTGCGTGCTTCATGCGACCCTGGAGACCGGAGAGCGGGGTCTGACCGAGAGAAGCCGCCGGTTGTTGTAGCGCACGGAGGGAGACCGGTTCACTGACGGGGCTGACAGGAGTCCTCCCACACACGCAAACGGGACAACCGACCGTAACCCAAAAGGACAAACTGCAACTAGATGGAATTTCCTCTCTGATATCTGCGCTTTTCGTCCCGTTGGTAATTCCCTGTGTTGTCGCCACGGACTTGGGATATTTGTGTTCTCTTTTCTGGGATTTTTTATTCTCTCCATGGTGTGGATACAGCCTTAAATATTGCTCTTTTTTTTGAGCGAGGCCAAAAAGGACCTATCTAGTCGGCTTTATTATTGGGTGCATATTCCCAGGCGTGTTCCTGCGTTGGCCACCATGCAGACAGTTCTTCTAAATTATGTGTTTAAATTGAGCGCAGCCGATTAGGCTATTTCAGACTGACTCGCTCCTCGGTTTTTTTGGGGTTTCGATCAACACTGGAAGAAGATGCCAAATGTTCAATTTTTCCCGCTGTGCTTGGATTTACCACTTTCCCTTTTGATTTGAATGCAGTTCCAACCGTTTTGCCCCCATCCGTCTCTACCTCTCCTGGTGGCGAGCTAAAAAAAAATTAAAAAAACCAACCCGACAAGGCTCGTGTTTTTCTGCGTGCGCGACAATAGTTGTATTTGATAATAATCCCCTGCTTCGTATGATGTATGAGAGTGTGGACGTTGTGGGTCTGAATCCCAGCCCGAACCCGTTTTTAATGATGGATTACTACAACCAGAGCAGAGGATGCTTGATCCCAGAGAAAGGACTGGTGCCCGGAGCGCCCCATCCCTACAGCACGTCCATCAGAAACCAGCACTGGAACGGCTCCAATCACTGTAGGTGCCTTTTCCTGCCTCCTCAACTTCAGACCACTAATTGGGGAAGTTAAAGCCTCTAAATGTTCATGCCTTTGTGTGTGTTTACGGATAGTCTAAATGACGCGCTTTCCATTTTGTTATTACATTTTTACCACACGACTATAATCGCTATTATAAAGTCTTGATTCCTGTCACCATCCTGTTTTATCTCAATTATTCAAACCGGATAATATGTGGCAAACAGCGTTGCATGTTATCGCCGTCACTAAGCTTCATAACTGCTTTAAATATACTTGACCCACTTTCGTCTCTCTCTCTCTCTCTCTAACTCTCTCTCTCTCTCTCTCCCCTGCCTCTGTATGCCCATCGGCTGGGGATATTTTCTGAGAATCGGCGGTGAGATTGCGGCGCTCTGATCCAGGCCACGTTATGCAAAGCTGTTGCGTTCCTGAAACATGCAATTAATACAAATACACGGTTGTGCAAGCCGCGCCAACGTTAATCAGATCAAACTTTCCTGCCAGTGTTATCCCTCGGGTTCTCTGGTAATCTGAAAAACTAGTAACTGCACACACACACACACACACACACACACACACACCCACACCCACACACACACACACACACACACACACACACACAGGCCAAAGTTCCTGAGCAGCACGGCCTTAACTGCACCGTCCTGTCAATTCCATGTGCCCATCAGACCTTTCACTAATTCAGTGTGTTTTAAACCACTGGTCTATATTTAGTAGGCAGCCTGGGGGGAACAATCACAACACAGTGTGCTCTAAGAATTGAATTATACACTTAAATATTTAAATCACATAATATCTTGACAGAACATACACATTAGAATATTAGAATATAGATTTAAATTCTAATGTCGTAAATACTACGACCAGAAATTATTATTTTTAGGCTTATGTGCCATACAGGCCTTTGTGTCACGTCTAAAAATAGTACATCAGTGTCTGATGATGCTTTTAAAATTTCAAATTTCAGTAAGACTTTAGTTTGGATAAGTGATTCTGTGTGTGTGTGTGTGTGTGTGTGTAGTTTTTTTTTTCCTTGGGTTGAGTAACCACCACCAGTCATGGGCAGTTTATTGATACGGTATCTGCTGCAATAAGAGAGAGTTTTATGGCGACAACAAAGTATCACAGCGGCGTTCCCATTCTATAGCTCAAAGGAGCTGCACTGCACAAAGCTCCAGCAGGCCTTCATAGAAGAGATGGCTCTGTTGTCTTTCACAGCTGAAGGAGTGTAAAAAGCAGGAATCTCCACAGGCTCTTAAGGGCCAATTTCCTCCTCGTCTCAAGACTATAGAAACACACGACAAAGGGAAATTTCACCAGGATCTTTTTTTTAATCTTTTGGCAGCAACAACAAAACCACTCCAAAACGGGTTAGGTTTGCACTTTAGTCTTTTTTTTTCCACTGCTTGTTTTTCCAAGTCACATGAGAACAGAGATTCCTCTTGACTAAAAGGACAAGACACATACATGTTTCAAAGCAGATATCTAAAAATCTACCCTATCTAGCTTTATGGTATTTATATAGTATTTATTGAACTGACCCACCAAAGAGCTCTTGTGGCAGCATTGATTCAAACCATGTGAGCTCGTCTGAGGGAGACGGTGGGGGTTTGGCCCAGGAAAAGACCTCTGATCCCTTTACTCGACTCCACATTGTGTTGCTCAACGAAGGAATTGCAGGGGCAGTGTGTGTGTGTGTGTGTGTGTTTGTGTGTGGGTGGGTGGGTGGGTGGGGGGTAGCATAGCTGGTCTTTGCCTTACTGCTTGAATGTAATAAAAAATTGAGTGCACAACTCGGGGGAGGGGGGGGGGGATGTTAGTGTCATCACGGGGTTCAGAGGCTTATTGGATCATAGGGATAGAAAACAAAACGGACACTACACAGCACAATTTCTTTTTTACCTCCCGTTCGGCAGCAAGAATCCAAAGCAGTCAGGCTCAAAAGCACGAGACAATCCCAGAAAAAACATCTGCTGGCTTCTCTTTTGGACTTTAAACTACCAACTTCACAGACACTAGTTTCATGGTATGTTATCCTCTGCACGTGGGTTTGGAGACCGATTGCTGCGGGAGTTAAAAAAAAAATGTTTTACCCCCTCAGTGCTTTCCCTTTTTGGTCCTCTGTTTTTTCAACCTCTCCAAATTGGGTCTAACTATTCATTACGGGCTTTACAGACGAGCTCTCTGGCTCTAAGAATGCACTCAGTGACATCTTCGCTGAAGTAAATGGCCTCCTGGACCCATTAAGTGGCTGGGCACAAATCCAGATCATATGGACGCCTCATCCCTGATGTTATTAGTTCTTTAATTATGCTGCCACTTTAGCTGCTTGACTGTTTCCATCCAGAAGCTGTCAGCACAGGTTTGTCCATTCACAGCAGGCTTATAACATTATGTTCAGAGCAATAATGCTGAATCTTTATGGTGAAACGGCTCCGGTCTCGCAGAGTAAATGCACTTGATTTTTTTTCACCGTGTGCCTGTCAGAATCCTTCCAGCGATTATGGGATCATGCTTGAAAGAATGTGCATGGCCTTGTTCACATGACTGTCACACACAAAAAAAACGGGGGGTATGAGAGAAAGAGGGATTGCATGGTGGGCTCAAATGCTCACCAGCCCACGGGCTTCTCGCTCCTTGTTTTTTTTTTCTTGCGGGCTGTCCACAGTACGACAAAAAAAAACGGTCAGCGGGGATTTTCATAGAGAGTAGACAAGGCAGAGAGAAGGGCGAGCTTAAAGCTAGTTTGCCTTCTGAAGGCAGGGCCTGCCAAGCGGGCTGTTGCACATGGACGCTGTGTCTGACGGGCAAGTGACTGGCAGCTTAATCTGACTCATGTGGTATTTAAGTGCGGAAGTCCTTTTGCCTAGCAGGAGGCAAGGCCCAAGAAAAAACAGATGGTATTTTATTGTTTTTCAGTGCAACGGACTGTAAGAGCAGAAACAATTTTGAGCATTGATGAACGGGGAGGTTGGTTAGAGTGGACTTTTTAAAAAGAGAAAACGGCAAAAAAAAAAGTTTGAGCTCTGCTGTTAAATCATAAACCCATGTGGTTTCTCTTTTGGCTTCCTGAGAGGCTGCAGCATCAAGGCAGCGCAGCAACATGGAAAACTGTGGGTAATGTGTTTGGACTATGTGCGGGCCAGCAAATTGGCGTTGGCCTTGCGAAAGAACGATGAATATCAATTCCTCTCGTCCTTTATTTATATATGCAGTTTTTTATTTGGCAAGTGTTAGCTGGGAATTGAGAAAAACATGAACAGCAGAGCGTAGACAGAGAGATGCTCGTCCTCCTGTCCCCAAACACAACTGGCAGTTTCTGACATCGGTTGGAGGTTGCTGTTGTAATCAGCCGGGGAAAAGGTCATCTTTTTTTCTTTCTTGATCAATCCACTCAGACTTTCTTGGCAACGTTGCTTACAATATTAGTAAAATTACTGTGAGTAATGTGAATCCCAGGCTTTAATATTCCTGAGCTGCAGTGTTTGTCCTTAAGGCCAAGTGTAATACTCTCTGCATGCTCTTAAACAGCCTTGGACCTCAGGGCTTTAATGGACATTATAATGAGAGAATGGACCTTTCCTCCTGGGGCTTTGTTGATCTCCAACTCGATCGAGGTGGCAGGATGGATAGATGGCATTGAGGCAAGGAACCCCTGTTCTTCCAGGGAGGGGAGGCATCACACAGTCTCCTTATTGCGCCACATCTGCCTAACCCCTTTCAGCCAGTGGCGACGGTGATTTAGTAGCTTAAATGCCACAGAGAGAGAGAGATATCAGTATGTCCACAGAAACACGCCTGCTTTCACCTTCAGGTGAACATCAATAACACATTTTGTCATCGTGGTATGTTTGTAATGGCAAAAGGGTGAAGGGAGTTCAACACTGCTGCCGCCGCTCTCCCGAGAAAGGCCGCAGGGCAGCATTTCACAACCTGCTATTCCTCGCTGCCCATAACGTCAACTTGCCACCAACCTTCAAAGCTGTTGCTGCCTGTTTTTAATTTGATTCATCGTGTACTAAATAGAGATGCCCTTAGATTGGGATGTTCTCCGTGGCACGATGTTACCAGGATCAACAGAGACGCATGTTTTGGTTATAGTGCTTGTTGTTTCAGTAATGTTTTGAAGGTGTATTGAGTGGGTGTGGTCCGTCACCTTGAACGTTGGCAGAGCACCTGGCTTGAGGACACACACAAACAATGCTGTAGGTGACTAGCAAACTTTTTATTTTCTCCTGATAGTGGCATATTGCAGTTTCACTTCAAATTGAGCATGTCAGAAAATTTAACATATTTTTGTCTGGGCAGTTTTTTTGTGAACACACGCTCAAACCCACCGACGGGCCCCGGCTTGTTTGTAGAGAGAATCAGCCCGGAGGCGTCAGTCAGAGAGCACTGTACACCAGTTTGGTTTAACCTTAAACCCCCAAACAAGGGTTTGTGTACACTGCAAAGCCCACTTTGATGAACAAAGCCAGGCAGACTGAAAAGATCCAGGCAGTGTCATTGATTCTTCAGGAATTAAAGAAGGCAGCTGATTGCAGATATCGTGACATAGGGCCGTAATCTCAACATCAATAATTACAGTTTCACCTGTTTCTGTCCTGTTATACACACAGAGACACATACACAGGGGTGGGAGGGAGATCGAAACAGTTCAGGTTAAAGGGGGGTTCGTCCCTCTAAAATATTCATAGCTTCTTCATTTAAATCAATTCGGCTCTACGGGGGCAGTCAAGCGTCGACTGTCAGAAATTGAGCTGGGCCTGTTGTAATCACTTCTTTACTTATCTCTATAGATGGTTTGTTCGCAATGGGCTCTGCATGGCTAGCTCACCACCACATTGAGAGAGGGCTCTCTCTCTCTCTGTCCACCTCTCCTCTTCCCCATCTCTCCGCCCTATCTCCATGTTTCATCCCCGACCCTCTCATAATGGAACACACATAAATTCATCTGGGTATTGAACCAGGGACATTCATCACCCCAGAATTCATCTGCAAGGCATTTTCATTCCCAAAGTGTCTCTTTTCTTTCTCCCACTTTATCTCTCTCTCCCTCTCTGTTTCCCATCTCCATGGTGGCATTCATCGGATGGCAGTCTGTGTCACGATTAATCTTTAATGCTCGCCTGCCCTAATTTTTACTCATATTTTTCAAGATTTCCGGCCCTCCAAACCCCATTTACCAAAATCTGCTGTATATAGAGTGATTACATGGAATGTTGCCTTGTTTCATCAGTTGTGGAGGACCACTGCCTGCTTCTGCCTCTCCTGTGCAGTCAGCCTCTCTCTCTCTCTCTCTCTCTCTCTCTCTCTCTCTCTCTCTCTCTCTCTCTCTCTCTCTCTCTCTCTCTCTCTTTCTTTCTCTCTCTCTCTCTTCTTCCCTCTCTCTCTCCTCTCTCTCTCTCTCTCTCTCTCTCTCAGGCCACAAGCTCTAGGCCAAAGCACAGGGCTGAGACTTCCACCAACAAATTCATCCCTAGTCTCCCTCTGGGGATCTGTGTTAACATCACATGGATGACAACTGTGCACACCTCTAGTAGTTGACTCACACACAGACACACACGCCACAAATGCCCTCTTATTTAGAGAGTGGGACAGCCGAGAAAATAGGGTAGAGGTTAGTATGCTAAAAATACACGAGCCTGGCAGTTCTTTCGGCTGTCTGGGCAAAAAATAGAATTGTGTTGCTGCTGCTCAGTCAGTGTTGTTAACTAAGGAGCAGGAGAAAACGCTCTGCCCCGGCTCAAAGTCGTTTTTTTTTTTTTGTGTGTGCATAGAGCTTCCTTTTCTTACTTGCACGAACACAAAGTCCCATAGGCTACAATCGTGCTTTTAATCATCACGCTAGCAGGCCAGCTCCGAAGAGATGTCTCAGTGTTTCAGATGATCTCATTGCGGTTAAGAGTCCTTATTTGCCTTTCATAATACCTGTTGTTGGTGTCTTTTACATGCCTCCAGGGTGCACACAGGGAAAGTTTGGAGGAAGACAAGCCCTTTCTGTACGTCTTGATTTATGAAAGCTACTATCTAAAATAACTTTAGATGTCCAATATTTTGTATCTCCTCCTCTTTGGTTCTCTCTCTTGACATCCGGGCCTTGCCTGGCTCAATCTGGTCCCACTTAGTGACAAAGGAGCTTGGTCTGTCTGGATGCCACTATCATCTCTTTCCCACAGCCCCTCTGAATCATTTCATATTCATTACGTGTCTGGCTGGAGCCCGGCCTCTGACATTTGACTCTTAAAGGCCCACCTGGGACCGGGATGAAATAGACTGCCAACAGTGCGGCGTAGGTGGGAAGGAAGGCTGTATCGCTGGAAAGTGACGGATAGGACGGCATGTTCGACCGACAGCTTGGGTTACAGGCTGCATGTTCCCTGTAACCCTGTTTGTGATATTAGCATTGTGTGAACTGAGAGATGCCCTGTAGCAGAGCAGCACCGCACGCGCGTAGGTTACGAGAGGTAAATGAGAAGAGACTGAAGCAGCTGGATCCTGTTTGTTATGAATAGAGCCACTGTGTGTTAAAAGGAATGCGCTCTGATATCAAGCAGACCCTTCATTTCACTGAGACGTATTGTCTAGCCTTCGCTGTGACCTGTAGCGTCTTATCATGGCCATTGTTGGTGAAGTACCTCGGCTGAGAGAGAAAGAGAGATGGCTGCTTTGGTCGTTATCAAAATAATTAAGTGCTCGTGTCAGATGCTGAGGAGCATTAATTGTTCTTCGAAAAATAATTACAGTATGTCACAAGCCTCTGCGCTGCTAGTTCCTGGTCGGGTTAAGACTTTGTCTATTCCTCATTCCATGATTTTTTT
>NC_045753.1:22216478-22219034 GCF_008692095.1 Etheostoma spectabile
GGGGGGGGGGGGGGGGGGGATGATAGTAGGGAAATATGAATCCAGGCAGCACTTAGAGTGGAGAGGGCACATTCTGTTATTCCACAGGATTTTTAACAGTAACCTGAGGAAAGCTTTTTATAGTAAGCCAAAAAGACGATGGGCGATTAGGAAATAGAGAATGAAGAGAGGTATTTGTTCATCAGTTCTTCTCAAACATATGATAGACATTAAGTCTAAATTACGTATTTAGTCACCATTTGGGTACTGTGCTTTTGATTTGTTTCAACCTTAGATTTATTGATACCATTCACACACAAACACATCTTTGTTTGTGCTCCAAATGATAGCGCTGGGATCACAGAGGAAGCAAAGCGATCAAATCAGAAATGTAGGAGCCCTTTGACAGATTTTTTTACCCCCTGCTTCTGCCGGGGAGCTGATTAATTGAAAAAGGTGACAACAATTTGAACCAGAGTTGTCAAGTCGCACAGTGTGGCGCCCTGTAGTAACGGGGGACCAGCCCCCTTGCTTGCAGCGGTGCTGTTCTACGCCACCGCCACGACGCGACACCCGGCTTTGCCCTCGCGCCGTACGTGGGAAACCTTTTGCACAGCACCGCTGCCACTGTGGTGGTTCCACAATAGAGCTGGATTATTGTGTCTGAGCTGTCAGCACCTCTCAGCTGAAAGAAAATGAGAGGGAGGGAAATAGAGAGAGAGGGAGAGAGAGATCTCCGGCACCGGGAAAGCTGGCATTTTCAAACAATAATCTCTGTGGAGCCTTCCAGGAGGTTTAATGTCATTTTTGGCCTCTGGATTTTTTTGCCCTTTTCTCCTTTGAACAAAAATCAGAGAGAGTGTGCATGGGAAGGAACAGAACAAGGAAACAAGGGAAGAGAGACAACAGACGGAGAGAGGGAGATGCTTGGCTAGGTGACTGATATTATTAGTGTTCTGGTGTGACTGATGGAGCCTTGGCCTGCATCTAATGGCTGCCAACAGGCCAGCAATGGCAAACTGAGTCTGGTACAGAATGACCTATATTTTTAATAACCTTAATCTGTGTGTCCCAGTTGCCTTGACAAAACCTGTTTGCACTCTCCAGCCTCATCGTGTTTTAGCTCACTCAGAATTGAACCTTTTCAGCTATAGAGATGTTAAACAGTGAGGGCAGATAGATGGCAGATTAAGCCGACCAGCATTTTTTTTAGTTAGTATCGTGCGTGCAAAGTTGCATGGCTGCTCAAATGTGCTCCTCCTGGCTACAAGCAAGAGTGGTGACTAATCTTCTCTGCCTCGTGTGAATTATGGATTGGATGTCATGCAGCGATTAGAGACACACACCTCCACGCATGCATGTCCCTCTTTGCTGCAGTGGTGACCAGCTAGGTTCCCTTCTGCACTCAAGAGAGGGTTTAGCCCACAGTGCTCCTGCTGCCGAACCTGGCCACCCAGCCTCGTCTTCCCCACGCTGCTCACCTTTACTCAACCTCCACAGCTACGTACATCCTGAAGCTAGAAGGGGAAGAACTCTGCTCTGACACCACATATACTTGCTAAAGCCTTTCATGGTTGTAATCCTCAACACCAGGAAGAGATGGATGGGAATTTTGGTCAGCTGACTTTAAAGAATGAGGAAGGGAAGGAGGAACTACTGCAACGTAGAAGCCTATTCCCCCCACCCTCCACCCCTCCCTCCCATCTTCCCTTAAGCCTGCTGGGATGCTCCTTGGGCTTGACATACCCAAACCCAACTGCCCTTACTTCTCAACGGGAAGCTTCATCGTTGGCCTTCCCTGAGCTGGCCTACTTGGGGCTGTTTGATCTCATTGTGGAAGCTCGCTCGCTGCCTGGCAGGCAGAGAGAGCTCCTTGATGCTGAGGGTTGGGGAGGTGGAGCAGGCTTCAGTGGAGAGGCTTAATAACTGTATTAACATCGGTGGCTCCCCCAGGACCCATGCCTTCACAGTGGAGGGGGAGGGAGGGGTAGCACTGTAAAGCTGCCTTCTCACACTTTGAATTTTCTGCCCTAATTTTCTCTCTCCTCCCTCTCTCATTTTTTAGCTTAGTTTTTCCAATTCAGTGCGATCTATCAATCAAGATGTTTTGGAGCAGCATGTCTTCTCCACGCTTGTTTCTCCTTTTCTCACTATGAACTATATCAGTTTGTCTTCTCATCATCCCTGTGGCAGCCCACTTCCTATAACTATCCATCTTCTCATTTTGTCTTCTTATCTGCCCTTTCTCTGATCTGTTGGTCCTCTTCCTTACGCCTGGCTGTTTACTTATTCATCACGGATTGACATTAGTATTGTCGTTCCATCCCGACTTCCTCCTTCATCACATTACACATGTTGGCTTACAGATGGGTAATATTACAGTTGACTCTGAATTGAAAGTATGGTACTCTTTCCTCACCTGTGTGTGTCGCTGTTCATGACAGGTCCCCTTATCCTTTGAATTATACATTGGAATCTGTTGAATAATTGATAGGCCCCACTTAGCTTAATGGACAGAGTTAACTGGGAGAGCCGTGTGTTGCTACTTGCAGAGGAACTGGGTCGCAATAAACGGCA
>NC_045753.1:22219044-22229324 GCF_008692095.1 Etheostoma spectabile
CCCCCCCCAGTGTCGTAATGAGGCCCCCGTCACAAGGCAGAGAGACAGAGCAGTCAACAGAGGCCAGCTGGGGTTAACTGGACCCCAGAGGGAAAGAGGACAGGAGGGAGAAGTGGGAGCATTAACACCAGGCTCACCTGAGGGCTCGGCTCAGGTTACTTCCACTTATTGTTTTGGCAGGCCTGTTTACTGTGTGCATAGACAGAAACTATGGTTCTATGCATGCATGCATGCATACATACATTCATTTGGCCTTTGTTTACTAGTATTTTTCACATGCACTTACAGATGGAGGAGGGACGCAACTCTTTGCACATGGAAAAATGATTTTTCTGCAGTTTACTATTTGAAGAACTTTTAGAAACCTTTACTTTAAATATTTACGTCAAGGGCATATTTGAAGCTTCGTACCGAATCCCCAACTTCTCGGGGCGCCTTTCAATGGGCAGCCCCCCCTCACTCTGACATCTTTCCTTTAGTGTATAGGTACTGAGCATGTGTGTGTAATTCAGGCCTGTGTGTAAACTGTAATTTCCCCTTGCGGGACTAATAAAGTATACAATATTATTATTATTATCATTATTATTATTAAAACTGTAGTCATAATCTTGAGAAAACCAACATTTCAATGCAAAGAATGTAGTGATAAATAACAGCAGTGACAAAATCAATAGGACAGCGACGTTTGTAGTTCTGCCAGTATTTCTGTACAGGCTGTTTCTGTGAACCAGTCGATCAATGAGATAGTCCGCTTAAAAAAAATACTTTATTTATGTTCTAAAGACCTAATTATTTTTAGACTGACATAATAGGGAGAGATCAACTTTTTCTCACTAAAACCAGCCCTCTGACTGGTGGACAGCCATATCACAGGAAATGGTGTGTGTTTTTGTCTGTGTCATGATTAAATGGCTCCCCCCAGGCTATGTGGAAAGGTCAGGGATCCATGCAGGAAATTAGTGTCTGTGGAGGCACAGACAACACACACACACACACACACACACACACACACACACACACACACACACACACAGACACACACACACACACAGGGAGAAGGGAAAAACCAGAACCCATACCCAAGGAAGCTAAACATTAAAATCTAGTAACATCCCACTGCGCTCCCGTGATGACTCCGCCTGCTCTCATCGGCCATTTTTTCCCAAACACCAAGCTAACTGAACCTCCCAGTGCTATCGACAAGCCCTCACTTTTTTTTTTTTTTACATTAACGCTGGCACTAAAGAAAAATGAGTCTGCCTCTTCCACGCCCACCCGCTCTCCTCTCGCTCTGCCCAAATCTTCCACTAAGGAGCCCCCTGGCGCTGCACATCAGACAGCTGAATCAAATGTGTGTCATCAGTCACCATTAGGGTTCATGAGCAGGAGAACAGTGGCTGGCTGGCAGTGGTGAGCCTAAGGTGTCTAAAGCTACCGCTGTGATCTTTGGTAGAATTATCCCACATGTGCAGCCAACTAATTTCAGCCAATGAATTTGTAGAATAACTTTTGTGTGTGTATGAACGATTGGTTGTTTTGTGTGTTTGTGTCATTGTGCAACTAGCTTGTGTGCCTCTGCAACTGACTATTCTAAATATGTCAGCTGTCTCCTCGGGGGTTTTGAAGCCATTTTAACCCCTGTGCTGACCTAGTAAACTCCTCGGGTCCTGGCAAGATTGAGCTCTTTAACAGACCAGTGACAGGATAATGGCATGCTTGCTGCATCTTCTTGGCCACTCCTTTGCAAATACCTCCACTTAAATCCACAGTAATATGCTTTTAAGTCCAAACTTGACATTGGTACTTTGAGCTAATTTATGAAGGGAACTGTTGTCATTATGGGTTTCAAGTACAGTAGCGGAATGCACGCTTAGCCTGCCGAGGCTTGAAGGCAGAGGTAAAATTACAAGCGAGTTTAACTATTAGCTCTAACTCATGTTGACAAGGACATGAAGTGACAAACCTAAATGGGTGTCTGGTAAGAAGGCACGTTATTTAGTGTTATTGAACACAATCATGCATTCACTCTCCCACACATCCACAATCATGCTCCTGCTCTGAAGTTGAGAAGATCAAACCCTCGTAATCTTTTCCCCCTGTGATGGACTATTGTGTTGTCCACACACAGAGAGAGAAAGAGAGAGAGAGAGAGAGGGAGGGAGAGGAGGGGAAAGGGAGAGCAGGAGTCGAGAGAGGCAGTTTAACATGACAAAGCCTGTCCCTGGTGATCCTCTCTCTTCTCCTCCCCAGATCCTCATGAGCCTCTTCTCTTTCTCCCTCCTCTCTTGATCCCTTGTTCCCCCCCCCCCTTTTGTTTTACCTCCTCCTGGCCTCTCCAAGTCCACTTCAGCCCTCCTAATGCAAATAGCGCTTTGCCCCCCTCCATATTTATGACCTGCTTCCTCCACTGTTAAATATGCGCTTAAGAACGAAGGGCCTTGAAAGCTGCCAGTCATATTGGATTAGCGAGTATCAATGGGCAGATAACCTCTCTGTTAGAGTGAGTGAAAAGCAAACACTCGATCATAAGCATTCATGAGGGTCTTTGGCCTTCAAACACTGAGAGGCACTGTGTGTGGCACTCGGCTCAATAAAGATGAAAAGGGTCTGATTAATGTGTATGGATGTAATTTCAGCGCAGGCAGACAGAATCATGGCGGATGTAATGCATGTTGAGCTATTTCTTCTATTTTCTTCACCTATGATTGAAATGTGTTCATTATCGCCAACTAATCTAAATCATATTTGCACAAATCTTTTCAACAGCAATGTTTTTCAAAGACACACAACCTTTTGTGTGTCTTTGTATCTCTTCCAGCAATTGGTAATTACTTTAAGGTCACAGGAACATATTCAGGCCTCTGACCCTTTGACTTCTTATTACAGGTTGCTTGTAATGTCGTTGACCTTTATTTTACGTGAATAGAGGGAATAGAGGCTTATTTGGCTGGTTACACTCATCCTAAGTGGCTGTGAGAGAAGAACATCAATCAGACAGCTAAAATCTAACCTTTTGTTAGAGCACACAGGGAGTTTCTGGTTTGGGTAGGCCCAGGTTTGGGGTTTCTTTGGCACCCTCCTGGTTCCTCGTATGCACAAGTACAGTTTATTGCAAAAAAATAATGCATGCACACAGTCATCCACTCACGCACAATTCTATAATTAACCAATGCAGGCACTCTGTAAAAGAGAGGCTTAATGTTTCATGAAGCCATTTTCACAGTCAGAGGAGTAACATTAAAGAACGGTTTGTGAAGGGCTGTGGTTGCAACCGCGAATGTTGGTGTTATGATCCAATGGTGGATCTTGAACTGTGTGCCATAAGGTGCTACAATTACAAGTCTCTCTAGGAAGGGTTTATTAATTTGCCTTGAGAGAGTTGACAAAGGGAGGTTATACTGTGGTCACACCTGCCTTTCTCACTCCTTAGAGGGTGCCTGAAAGCAAACATGCCGGCATACATGGCTTTGCTTTTGAAATGGTCTTTTTCCTCAGATGCTCTCTTCTCCTCTCTGTCTTTATTCTCTTCCAGCCTGTCTCTTGCTGCACCCAGCTCTCATGCCCTGTCTCTGTCTGTTAATGTGGGTCAGTCATGTCAGATAAATTCATGCTCAGTGGCAGATCCACTAAGGGCAAACACTTGCTTGTGCTGGTCACATGGATTAGCCATGGAAATATATAAATATATATATATATATATATAAATATATTTTAGAAACTGGAAAACGATCCAGACAGTACTCTCGATCAACTAAGTGTTTAATGGTCTAATTATTTCAGCTGTACTTTGCGGTCTGTATGTTGTTGGGTAATTTAATTTATAATCAAACATCCTATTTTCAACTACATGTGTTTTGCGTGACAAAAATGTTAATTTGTAAAGTAACTAGTAACTAAAGCTGTCAGATTATTGTAGTGGAATAAAAAGTACAATAATTCTCTCTGAAATTTAGTGAAAGTACAATTAACTCAAAATTGTACTTAAGTACAATACTTAAATATAGTATATTTAATAGTAGTTTATTCCACCACTGGCCCCTAATGCACACATACAGGAGGACATTTGAAATATCTCTGCATAAAAAAATACAGTACATTTCCATTGACTCCTTGGCCTGTCAGACCATCTTGATAGACCTGCCGTGTACTGTACCAGCTGTGTGTTCAGTATCCTGAGTGAATCCTGCACACATACTTTCACATTCTAACACACACACTCTTACATTGGATATCATGTTTAGGAGCGTTCATGCCCACACACTAGTATGACATTGCTGTGCCTATCTACCCACATTCTGGCATCCTCTGGCCGACACGGGCTGCTTTATGCCCCCTTGTGCCCACCCCCGTGTCCCACACCATCAGCTCATGCCAAATATCTCCAGTCACCCCAGGGCAAGTGCCAGCTCACATAGTCCCACTGTCAGTCAGCAGGCATAGACAGCTGCTGGGTAGAGTTACACTGTTACTCAGGGTTGCAAGGGAGCGTTGTTGCCAGGGAACTTGTGTTTCTCTCTGGCAAGATACCTGTCTTCGGATGCCTGTTATGTTTTTGTTTTTGACAATCCGATCCATAAACATTGGGGGCATAAAAATAAAGAAGTGTATGTGTGGTTTAGATGTCTTGAGCATTCTGGATTTATTAGGAGACTCATAAGTAACTGTGCCAAAGGCTAGCATGTGGCTGCAGCAGCACAGAGCAGCTACTACGGTTAACACAAAGTTGCTGCTAGAAGTCTAGCCCCTGTAGACCTCACCTTTGCCATCTGCTTGATCCCCTGGTGCCCGTCCCTCCCCCCGTTCTCTAGTTTGTCCACACATGTTCTCAGTTTTGCCTCCATTTGCAGGGAAGCAGTGATAGGAAAACCTGGTGTGTTGTTATTTCAGAGGCCTGGCAGCGTGGAGAGGGAAGTTATCTTGGGCCCCTGGAGAAGGGCTCGGGAACATGGTGGGGGCCGCTGGGCTGATAAAAACCAGGTCTGCCATAGACAAGAACATGCTGACATTCACACATGCACAGGCTGTCGTGCACATAAATACGGTACATATCACACAACATGCACTTGAGTATAAAAACAGGTAGTTGCACTTATTTGCATGAGCAAGCACATTTTCATTTGATGTGTTCCTAAAAGCAATCAAACAGAAGAAATGCATATCCATGTGGCATCACATATTTACCCATACAGACACCCACATACAACATTCATCCCCATTTCACCAAGATGTAAAGATGCCATAAATTACCCCTGCTAAACACAACCTGGTGTTTTCCCCACTTCCTGCCCACTATTTCCTAGTGTTAAGGAGGGATTGTCATAACAGCCTAGAAAGACTCCCTGCTCTGCACCGCCTTGCCCTTGGGCCTCTGCTCAGACCCCCACCTATCACTCACGTATGTGTTTTTCTTGCCGTAACACTCTTCGATGGGGGGAGTTATTTTGCCCCAATTTGGAGCACTGGCCATCAAATTTTGGTCTCGGAGCCAGTGTAGCCTTCAAATGTATTGTAAAGTCCTTTAAGAACTCAAGCTGTCACATCAATTTCTGCTCTCTCTGTAAGATTTGAATATTTGCAATGGTTATACAACAGAAGGCTGTCATTTCTCTGAAATGTAGACCACAACGAACTCTCTTAAGTGGAAGCGATGTGTCATGCGCCACAGAAAATTATATCGGAATCAGATTAAGCTCTCAGTTTGATCCATGCTCTTCCTGCCTTACACCATGAGTGCAATGGTGTCAGACGTTTGAATTAAAACATATATCATGACTCTATTAGAAACAATGGAGCTCGGAGGCTCATTATTAGTGACAGCCCCCTGTATCCCCATGCCTTCTCCCTCTCTCGCTCCCCGTCTCTCTCCACACTGAGAAGGTAGACTGCAAGCTAGACATGCTGCAGCTTATGGTGCGGTGAGCACAAGCGCTCAGTAATCCTCCTAACTCACCCTCACACTTTTGTACGGCATAATAACAAGCGTGATGTGAGTGGGAGTAGTGACAAATGGGCTGCTAACATAACAACATTCAAAATCAAGAACAATCTAAGATGATTAAATACTGTAATGCATCCGTAGAATCTTCGGGTGGAAGATGAATCCGATATTTCTGTGTTGGATACTTTCAGATTTGAAGGCCTTTTGCTGGCAGTGTAATAGGACTTCCTGTGACTTAGATGTAGAGAGCAATGGGAAGGGGAGAATGTCAGGCGCTGTAATTGGGACACATAGGACTAAGGGCGGAGATGAAAGTGGAAAGTGGCAGGAGATGGGTGAAAGGGCCGGATTCAGTTACAGAGTATACAAGAGGCGTGAGGCTTGCTGTCTGCTCTCCTGCCCCATGTCAACCTCCACTGGCTCTCCTTCCTCTGTATTTGTGTGTGTGTGTGTGTGTGTGTGTGTGTGTGTCTGCCCTGTCGCCAGGTTCCTCCCCCTCTTCCCTCCAATAACTGTTCACACTCTGTTTGAACACAAACACACCCCACTGTCGCTCACCAAACAGCTGTCAGCCTGTGCATGCCTGCTAGCGCGGGATGACGCATGCACACGCCCGCACTCCCGCTCATATTTAGATGGTGTGCATGGCTTTGCTGTCAGTAATCAGTGTAAAGGTAACGAATGGAGCCCCATCCATTTCCAGCGGAGAGCTGTTATGACGCTTAGTAAGAGAATGGCAGGATTTCCCTGTAAGCAAGGAAATAGTCCCATTTCCCCCTTCAGTAATTGAAGAGTGCTGACAAAGCATTCCCGTGTGTGCGTGTGCGTGTGCGTGCATAGTTTCCCCTGCTGCTTACCCACATTCCTGACTTGGAAACCAAAAATAATGTCTGAATGTTTAGCAAAAGTCAAGCACCATGCATGAGTGATACCCTTCTCTGCTCACTTGTTGGTCTGTTTCATTGCACATAAAAGCTCTTAAGTTGCTGCCAGTCGTTTTAATGGACATGCATGATACATTGGCCTACAAATCCTAGGTTTTTTGCAAGGCAGTAACTATCCCTGAGTTTCATTGGCCATCCCACTTCATTATTTTAAGCAGACTTCAAAGTGAGCCTTTATGCAGCAGCCTGTGGCATGGTGGTCTGTCTGGCGTTTCCTCTCCTGCACACTCACTGCATGGAAAGACAAATGGACCTGTATATGTCCTGCCATGGATATTACACATGGCAAGCGTGTGTGTGTGTGTGTGTGTGTGTGTGTGTGTGTGTGTGTGTGTGTGTGTGTGTGTGTGTGTGTGTGTGTGTGTGTGTGTGTGTGTGTGTGTGTGTGTGTGTGTGTGTGTGTGTGTGTGTGTGTGTGTGTGTGTGTGTGTGTGTGTGTGTGTGTGTGTGTCCAGATAACCTAATAGAAGTCAGGGGAACACAATGGTCTCCGTGATAGAGTGGGATTCAACAAAGTGGAAGACCCTGTCAAAGCCCTCCTTCTTCTCCTCCATCCCCTCTGCTTCATTTTCTCCACTTTTCTTTACCTCTATCCAGCCAGCCAAGCAGCCAGCCTGCTAATGTAGTTAGCTTCCTCCTAATGATGGTGAAATCTCATTAATATGCTTCACAGCTGGGCCCAGTAACCAGTGGGGAAGTAAGTAATCAAATCTCAGAGGACTAACCCAGAGCTGAACCTCAAGAACTGCTCAGCAGCTCTGGGCCGAGACAACAGAGTCTGGAGGCTTGATAATAGCCGCTGGGCTTGTGTGTTTGTGTGTCTCTTGGTCTGTGGTCTCAATGCCTTTGAAGTGCTGATGTTAGCCAGGCTATCTTATGTCAATATTACAGCTCTGGCTAGTTCATCATCAGAATAGATTTCATTTCAGTCTTGCATATTTGTCCATTTAAGTCCAGACATGCTGTAATTGCTTACGGAGGATGTGGCTGTGAGGGCGCGGCTTCTCTTTAAGTGCACTCGTGGCTCATGATGTATGCAAAGTGAATCTGAAGAGTGACATTACAGACCACTCACACTTGAACTTAATTAAATCACTGGTGCTTTGGCTCTGAGTTCGAGAACATCATGCCACATTAAGCTATTAAGATATCTGGGGGGTTGCACATGCACACACCTACACGTGCACACACACCGAGTGTATTTTACTCGTCTATACATGTGAATGTCTGAGGAGAGATCTAAGGAAATTCAATTTTTGTTTAAAGTTTTGATGTGTTGGTCATTAAAAATTGGTTTTATGAGAAGTATGTTGTTAATTCATGGCCCACTCACACATTGCTTAGACCAATTAATAACAATGAAACTCAGAATTAGAAACACAATAATATTCAGTACATCCAATACTTTAAATGTGCCAGAATGAGCAGAAAGGCCTTTCAGCCAGAGGTCAGATGTTAGGCAGACACACCCTCCTTTAAATGGACTTCTGCTGTTTCACCGCAGTGTCATGTTGGTTGACTGGTCTGGTCTGACAGCATGCCAGGCTGTAGTCTCCAACCCAGCCTTGTGTCGGGCTAACAACAGTTGCAGTGACCACAGGGTTTGTGCGGTGTATGTTTCACATCCTCTCCAATAGATTCCTTATCAGTACCTCCTTACTGTTTTTCATTTAAACATGATTTTCAGGGTTGCAGGTTCTTGTGTTTGTATCCTGAGGCAAAGCAGCTTGCTATTTTCTATTCATGTTCCTCTCTTTTGGCTAAAAGAATGATATTCTATCACAAGTATTAGTTACTGTGTTGACTTTGCAGGCTCTGGTGGGGCTCCGGCTTTGTCAGACTTGCACATTTCCAGCATTAAAATGTTGCACGGATATGGAGGGAGGCTCTCCAGGCGAGCGTGAGTCAGTTCTTCCAGTGTTTGTGCGAATGATGGTGGATCGCACAATAGGCAAGCTTGTATGATAGTTGGTGTTGATCAGAGCTTGGATGCAGGCTGGTGTTGAATAATGCCTGGGTGAGGGCTGCTGAAGGGCTAAGTAGCTCTGTCCTCTCGGCTGTGCCTTTCTGCCTCGCTGTCCACAGGCCTGCCATTGTTTTGCTCCATGCCTCTGCTTGACAGGGCTCCAGAAGCCAGCCATTGTATTTAATTACAGTCGCCAGCCCCCTCACAGACTCTCGTCCTTGTGTCCCAGATTTTCAGGGGTGCTCTCATTAAGACATTAAGCATTCTGTGTGTGTTTGTCTGTGTCTGTGTGTGTGTGTGTGTGTGTGTGTGTGTGTGTGTGTGTGTGGTGTGGTGTGTGTGTGTGTGTGTGTGTGTGTGTGTGTGTGTGTGTGTGTGTGTGTGTGTGTGTGTAACTGACCAATGAGGCTTTTTTAAGTGGCTCCAGGAAAGCCCTAAGCCTGTGTAAATGTAGGCATGCAGTTTTCATATTCATGTCTGGGTGGGTGGCACATCTGTTTGTCGACTGAAGGAAGCTTTGACATGGATGAATTGCTCTGTGGTCACACTAATAATGCAAGGCTGTAATCAGTTCACATCAAGAGAGGCAGAAGAGCACAGAAAACTGTGAATGGTTTTTTGCTAATGAGAAAATATGCCATGCTCTATTTAAGTTTCATTTGTCTGACATGAGCACAGTGACTGCATGGCCCAGTGGTATGGGCAAAGCTGGCCCGTAGTGACACCAATAAAAGGACAATGAGAAGCAAGAATCTCTCTCCCTTTCCTTTCAATCCTTTACCTCCTTTGCACAAAAGTACAAATTTTTCTCCTCTATCACAGCAAAAAATTGTGTTTATTACTTGCTATATGCATAACTCTCCTGACAGCTGTTTGTGTCACACGCAAACTCGAGGGAGGAACACGACTAAAGTAATGAATACAGCCTTGCTTTTACTCCCTGTGTGTTTACCATTCGGTTGTCACTTCATCTGTTACTGTTTTGTATTTCTGTCTTTGTTTATTGCTCAAACACATTGTACTCCATTGTCTCATCCACATCTTTGCCTTTTTGTGCCTCCCTGCTTTCCTTCCTTCATCTTTGCCCTCCATCGTCTGAAAACTCTCTCTTCTTCTCCCTGATAGTGAAAATACTAGGGATGTAGGATTCACAAAATGTCACGATTCCATTCCGATTTTTAGGCTCACGATTTGATCCAAAATCGATTTTCGACTCAAAACAATTCTCTATATATATATATATTAAAAAAAAAAGATTCACAGTATCTAAATGTAGTTACTTTTCCCATGTATGTATGTGTATATGTATATATATATATATATATTTGTATACGTGTATATATTCATATCCATATGATTAATGTGAATTGGTTTGTGGTTTATATGTTATTTGAACATCCTGTTACGATGTATGTGTATGTTGTGTGTGATG
>NC_045753.1:22229334-22230226 GCF_008692095.1 Etheostoma spectabile
ACTGGGACCTTGAATTTCCCCTTGGGAATCAATAAATCTATCTATCATGTGATTACAGTAGACATAAAATACAAAAATAAAGAAATAAAAAATATGAATCGATATTTGGAATTCTATGAATCCATTTTAAATTGGTAGAGCTTTAATCGCAATTCAAATACAAATTGATTTTTTTGCACACCCCTAGCAAATACATTTTCTATGTCTTCACAAAAATAATCCCCGTGTAATAAGCAAATAATAAGTGTCTCACTCAGGGCTGAGGTCCAAAGTTGCAGCCCTTATTAACCGATTTACACCGAAAGCTTGAAAAGGTCGTCATTGGTGTCAAAGTGGCATATGACATCTGGGCCCTAATATAAGAAATGTCTTAATATCCTGAGCCTGATTGGCTGTCACTGTGTTGGATTGTGAGCCGTATTGCTGTTAGCTTAACTGTCATGCGTCACTTGAAACCCACTTGGATATGCTGCGTGTTTTCCTGACTGCAGAGATAACACACAGGCTTTGGAGAGGCTGGATTTTGGTGTACCCTGCTTCTGTCTGTTATTTTATCCAGGAAGCCTTGAACATATCTGGGTATCAGGTCTGTTTATTTTGGTTGTTCTGAATGTAATCTTCCCTTGCACCATCTGCTGCATGCACGTGGAGATTGGCCAGCACATAGTCACTATAAAAGGATTGGAAAGCGTGCATGGTTGTATGTGAGAGAAAGAGAGGTACAAAAACTGTACCCTTGCTATTTATTGGCCAGTGTGCAGTTTGATTAGAGTTGTGTGTAGAGCTGGGCAATATATCAATATTATATCAATATCTTGATCTGGGACTTGATATCATCTTAGATTTTGGATATCTTAATATTGTAAAATGACATAAATGGTGTCTTTTCCTG
>NC_045753.1:22230236-22230333 GCF_008692095.1 Etheostoma spectabile
CTGCATTACAGTAAAGTGATGTCATTTCCTGAACAAATCAGACCTTGGTAACTGTTCTATTATTTGCCCTTACCCACTTAGTCATTATATCCACATT
>NC_045753.1:22230343-22243899 GCF_008692095.1 Etheostoma spectabile
TATTTATCAAAAATCTCATTGTGTAAATGTTTTGTGAAAGCACCAATAGTCAACACCACAATATCGTTGCGGTATCGATATTGAAATATTTGGTCAAAAATCTTGTGATATTTGGTTCTCAGGATCCAATGCGAGCGTGTTTGTCACGTGGAGTGCGTTCCCAGCTGTACTACGGGCCTGCTGAACCAGCCCAATCTGTTTAAATATAGAGGGCTTATTTACACACTGAGCTGCAGGCGGCTCCTGAGCTGCTTCTCATCCTCCCCAATCCCTCTTCTGTTGAGCTGATGATGCTGGGTGGAGCAACAGGGCTGAAAAACTGCATACGTGTGTAAAGTACGAGACTTGTATGGATATGGACAGAATTTCATACTGTAGTCAAAGTTCTTGAAGTGTGTCTTATTTTCTTAAATTAAAAATAAGCAGACAGTATAACGTTTGGATATCAAAACTCAGGCATCATATTGGCATCAGTATAAAAAAAAATGGTTACAAGTAAAACACACATGCTGGCTTAAAAAGGCTTGATTTAAAAACAGGATTACACACTTATAGTCGGCCATAGGCCACAGGGTGTAGGTCTCCGCTGTGATTGTGTGTTTTTATGTTTGATTAAAGAGCCGTGTTTTGCAACACACAGGATGTTGAGGTCAAAGTCCAATACATATTACATGAAGGCAACAGCGGGTTACTTCCCTACAATCCTGGACTGCTTTTGTTTACTATGTACGAGCGCATCGAATATGGGAGCCCGCAAAGCGCTTTCATGTGGTTTGGTTTGTCATATTAGTGCTTATTGGATGAAGACGGAGCATATTCAGCCTCTTCCTGTTCCCTGGTCTGATATTCAATAAGATAGAATTAGTTGTGTGTTTGGTTGGGAGCAGTAAACAAGTTTTGCTTGGTCAGAAGCAGTGAGAAGTATGCTTATCCTCGTCTTATCCTTTGTTGCTCTTGATTGGCGCAGTGTATGTTTTATCCTTTACGTTCAAGCATTTTTACTTTAAAAAAAAGACAATGCCGTGCATTAGGAGGAGAAAAGCTGCTGTCTTTGAGCCCTGCTAGCAAAGCAGCCTCTTGCTGTAACACACAAAACATACAGTACACACAAGACATAATTTCAGCAGTTAATAATACTACTCTGCAGAGGCTGGTTTCATTGGTGTGTGTGTGTGTGTGTGTGTGCGTGTGCGTGTGCGTGTGCGTGTGCGTGTGCGTGTGCGTGTGCGTGTGCGTGTGCGTGTGCGTGTGTGTGTGTGTGTAAGAAAGTGTTTGTTCTTTAAAGTTATTTGGAAAATTTTCCGTGTGGCAGATCTGAAAATGTCTGATCAAGAAGTTGTCCTTGCATGTTCTGTTATTTTTCCATTTCTGTTTTCCATCTGGTGATTTGTATTAGATGTTGTGAAGCTGTGTGTGTGTGAGTGTGTCCGGGAGTGTGTGTGTGTGTGTGTGTGTGCGTACATGAGTGTGTGTGTGTGTGTGTGTGTGTGCGCGTACATGAGATTTAGTGTTTATCCCACTGATATCGATTATAATGCTGCATGTCTGTCAGTGCTCCATCTGATAGTGTTCACTAACCCTCCCCTGTTGCTCTTTCCTCTCCACAGCGATAGAGACTCAGAGTACCAGCTCAGAGGAGATAGTGCCCAGCCCGCCATCACCTCCCCCGCCACCCCGCGTCTACAAGCCCTGCTTTGTGTGCCAGGACAAGTCCTCAGGGTACCACTATGGTGTCAGCGCCTGTGAGGGCTGCAAGGTGAGACTCCTTGCCTTCCTCTGAATCTGCCAAGCAAGCAAGACGTTTCGTCAATCTTGTAACCTTTGTGTGATTTGTAGCGGGGGGAACAATACGCTCACATAGTCTTCACTGGCTAAGCTGAGGAGATGAAAAAGATTAAGCACGTCAGTTTGAGTATTTCACATCCTTTTGGGTTTTTTCATTGTTTAATGCTGGAATGTAAAGTTGGAAATGAGTCAAAATTGACTACTTTTTCATGGGGAATCCATATTGGTTGCTTTATTGAGTTGCCCAAACATCAATCTAACCTGGACAATGTGCAATTGCCTCTTTCAACACTTAAAAAACCTATATCTGTGCACCTTGTAAAACAAGATAATGTATATGATGGGCCTGCATCTAATCATGAGCAGTATGTGAAACTTTGTCACGCAGCTTTACTCTATGTGTCCATATCGGCCATCTGTTATCAATAGCGCGGTGTTATACAGGTGCTGAAGAGGCCTTATAACCCCCATCTGCTCTGTTATCAGTTGATAGTTGTTGCTGCATGCATACATGCTCTCCTGCTAGTGTGAGCACACAGACCTCTTTATCTCGCTGCTCCCAGGGCGCAGAGCCAGGGTTGTGTAAGCTCAGAGGAGGATAGAGATGAGGTGGAGGTGTCAGCCCCCCTCTCTCTCCCCCATTTCCTGTCTCTCCTCAGCTGTTCCAAATAAAGGACAACCCCTAAAAAAATATCTTCTTGAGATAAGGTGGAGGGATCTGTGGAATCTAATGTAATCTCACTTCCGGGTGCAAACCTTCAAAATCCACAATGTTAGAATTTCACAAACTCGTTTTCTTTTTCTTGGCGGTCATGCATTGAAAGATGGGGGGGGTTCTGGTGGAGGAATATTTAGGATAGCACTCGCTCTAGACTAGACAGGAGACAGGATGGAACTTAGTGAGTGATTTGTCCTCCCTACAGCACAGCAATACAATAGACTTAATTATGACATGCAAGGTATGTGTGTGGTCTGAAAAATAAGTAGAAATGGAAAATATACACATCAGTTTAGCCACTACTACCAATAATTAAACTGGGCTTTTCCAATAAAACACTTACAGCAATAACAATAAAGCAGGCTACGATCAATAGGCATGCTAACACTCATATCAGTATCAAGACAACTGACATCAAAGACCTGCTGACCCTGTAGCTTGGCCACGTTAAATAAGGCAGTGCCAGTAGCACTGCGTTCTTTCAAGAGTGCAATAACTGGTAACTGGTACACAATATGATAACAATAAACAGAAACATGATTACAGAATGTGCAGCGTAGCAGTTGCATTAACACGTGACGGTATTTATCATAAACAGAATTAATGTCACAGCTGGCCTAAATTACACATGCCAGTCGTGCCTGGAAACTCCCTGAGAGTTTATCAATTAACGTAACTCGGAGGACTGTCCATAGTCGGAAACAAGTCCATCTTCAGTCTCAATATTATGACAAGAGCATACAGCTTCTTGACATTCACACATGCAGGAAAGATGACAAAACATGGCAGGTAATCAAAGGAAAAGTCCCTGATGTGCACGCACGCATCACCAACTAAGAAGTCCGCATCACTAATGTCAAACTTAAAATCTCAAACTCCAAATGACATGTTTTCTTGAATTTACAAAATAGGATTTTCCGACGTGGGCGAGTTCTAACCCAAACATGAGTATGTAAATCCTCTTGGCAAGATTAATTTTCTTGTAACAACAGCCCTGTGTATAGCAAGTGGAGGTTGGGAGTGGTTCTATGAAGGCAACCAGGCAGGGTGGGGCGGTCGGTGACAGGTGCCTACTAGACCCTTTGACTTATCGACCGTGGAGCCAATACTGTGGTCTGTATGTGTTGCCATATGTGCAGGGCTAGAAGTGCTGTGAGAGGGAGGGGAGGGGGGGGGTAGAGCAGAGTGAAAAAACACATTGAAGAAGGCAGGAGGCAGCAGCAGTTAAAAAAAAAACTGTTAGAAAGGGAAGGAATTCAGAAGGAATGTAGAAATGCAGACAAAACGACACAAATATGGGAGAAAGTACAGGGAGTAAGATAGTGGGGCTGCGAGAGCAGACTGGGCTCTGGGAACAGCTAATAAGAGAGAAGTGGGGACGGTTGAGGGGGCAGCAGATTAGACGAACGGGGAAAAAGCGGCCACGGCTGAACTCATTGACACCAAAAGAACGACGCACCAGAGCACAGAGTGGGGGGTGAGGTGGAAAATTAGTAAAGAATGCACACAAGGACGGGGGGCATAGAGAAGCACAGATTCATACATACAAACACGTAACCCTTAAAACCAAACCCTCCGAGTGCTCCATGAAGCTCAACCTGCTCCCCAAACCCCACTTATAAAAAGTTAACTAAGTAAGAAGAGGCTGACCTCTGTGCTATTCTCTATGGGAAACCACACTGGCTGCTAGCTGTGTTTGAAATATCTGCAAATTTGATTTCCCCAAATTTAAAGTCAGACCATTTTTGATAATTGTCCTTTTTAGTTTTGACAGGTTTTGTATGTAGACATGCATAGACAGAAGTTAAGTTATTTACTTACCTTAACCATATTAAGTCTATTCTTGACTGTATAGGCTTGACAAATCCGGTCTGTGTGTCTGTGTGTGTGTGTCTGTGTGTGTGTGTGTGTGTGTGTGTGTGTGTGTGTGTGTGTGTGTGTGTGGTGTGCACGGTGTGTACTGAGAGAGGGCTTAGCATGAGTGTGTGTGAGAATCAGGGAAGAGGTGTATAGTTGTCCAAATCAAACTAAATGCCACATAGTCGTGTTTTATTAGATTTGTGTTCTAAACAGTTGGACGGGGGAGGAAATATGACCGTGCATTTTTCTCCAGCTGCTAACATGTATTAAAAAGCATCTACTTTGATCTCAGAAGGTCCTTTCAAGTCCCAAAGTGCTTTTAAATGTGTCACCTTAACAGCGCTCCCATTGTCTAATAGCATCAAATTAAATAGGGTATAAAGTGAAATACTAAGGCTAAATCCAGCCCCCGGTGAGATGTTTGTGTGTGTGTGTGTGTGTGTGTGTGTGTGTGTGTGTGTGTGTGTGTGTGTGTGTGTGTGTGTGTGTGTGTGTGTGTGTGTGTGTGTGTGTGGTGTGTGTGGTGTGTGTGTGGGTGTTGTGTTGTGCGCGCGGCGCGACCAATACAGAAGTATGAAATCTGTTCTGTGGTTAGTGTCGGTGTTAAACCTCATGTCGCCTCAAGCAGAGGCAGTGGTTGTGTTGCTATTGCAAACGGGTCTCTTCACATCTTTACATGTAGTTTGCCAGTGAGGTCAATCAACGACAAAGGAGGCATTTAAAAGGAATTAAACACACAACAGTCTGACTCTTGCTAATGGCAGGGAAAACTCTGTAACATTCTGATAAACACAGAAGGAGGGCCAACAATAGACGAGCTGGGAACGTGAGTAATTAGTTTCTCCTTAGTGATCACAGTGTTGTTCTTTCTGACAGCTCAGAAACAGTATTATAATTGACACTGTAATTAGCTTTTTAAGGGCCATTGTGCACTGATAACACACTGTAGCTGTTGTTTTAATTCATTGTTTTAATTATTGTGCTGTGCCTATTGTTTTTTAGAACGATGACAACTTCATTCAGAAGTTTTACCACCAGTTGCTGACACGCTCCCTGCTCCCTGGAACGTTAAAGCAAAGATTTAGGATTAATTTCACCATGTCACTGCCACCAAAGAACGCCACAATTTGTCATATCATAATCATTAGGAATGTTGGCTAAAACTATGACTATCCCCAGTTCAGCAGCTAGCGTCAGCCGCTAGTCCCCTGTCAATGAGGCGGCTGTCCCACTCAACAGCCGCAGTGCTTATTTGAAAAATTCAGGACGCCTTCTCCGTATCTCTGACTTCAGAGGAGATGACTTGCTATCTCATGCTCAATAATTCAACACTACAGGCATGTGAATGTATACGGTTGTCTCATCTGAGACTGGGGTAAATCGAGGGTTAGCAGCGCTAGCTTTGCTGCAGCATGCCAAACTACAAAGGCATTTCCTGGGGGCTGCAGCGAACAGAGGAAACGGGGGGGGTGTGGGGGGGGGTGTTGAGCTCTGCTACTTGGAGACAGCTCATTCATTTGTTGTTTAAGTTCTACCGCCTGCATATACTCACCGGCATTGCACTTCTTTCCCCCTCCAGATATTAACACTTAAACATTAAATATGCATGTCCACCCCCTCATGTTTATACTTTTGTCTTGAAGGCACGGCAGCGCCGCGCAGCAGGCGCTCCCCTCCTACTGGTACCCGCTGCAATGGCAGGGAAGTGGAACCATATTTCTAGAATCACCAACCGCCGCTTTTAGCAAGAACGTTACCTATTTGCTGTGTTTTTCAGCCCTCTTACCAAGCATCCGTCTTTACTAATGTGTGGGCTGTAGAAATAGCTGCTCTATAATAAAGGCAGGGGCGCACACACACACACACACACACACACACATACGCACATGCACAGTGGGAGGCTGGGAACGCACTCTTAATCTGGGCACAGTGGGAAAGTCATGTAAGAGAGGATTCCTGTGCTTCCATGTGAACTCACCAACCCCCGCCCACTCCCCACCCCTCGCTTCCCTCTTAATAAAGCATTTCATCACACAAATGCAAAGTAGAAGGCACTGACACACTCATAAATGAATGAGGCTCATAACGCACGCCAGGTAGACAGCTGTGAATTCAAGAGCACACGACACATGCAATCATGTATGTGCTGTTACCGTTCAGTCCTCTTCATCCCTCCCTCTCCCGCTTCTTGTGGCTCTCATCTCCTCTGAACGCTGCAGGGTGGATGACAGGCCCGCTGAGGGCTCTTGTCGCCGGCTGGATTAAGCGGTGATACAAAAAGAGGCTTAAGGGCCACAGGAAGCGATGACTCCTAAAAGAAGGAGAGGGGCGGGAGGGCGGGACCAACTAGCCCACGAGCCGGCAGCAGCAACCAATCGGGAGGTGCAGCGAAACGGGCACCTAGGCCTGGTGGTGCGTTGGGGGAGTAGGTTAATCCCCTGTTACACTGTGGTCAGGGTCAGGGCACCGGCGGATCAATGGAGACATGATACACGCATAAACACACAAAGACCCCAGTCTTATCTTTTAGCATCAGCAGCTAGAATTAACGGCAAAATACTAACACTGTTCTCTCTACTCTTTGCCCCCCTCGTTTTGTTGGGAAACCGCCGGTCTCCTCAGAGGAGTTTGTAGGAATCTTCTGGAGTTATCAAACCTTGTATTTCTAGGCTGATAATGATGCGTGAAAAGCGGGACTGTGATGGGAATTTTTAACACGTCACTAAAAATGTATTTTATGCGGCAACTGGTTGCGAAGCAGATATGAGGCCTTGATGAAATCCGCACAAAGGCTAGATTATGTGACCCTCCGTGGATTGAAATGCTTCCTCTACCAGACTGTAATAAAAACTATCACCCACACTGGTGCCTTGCTCAAACAGACACGTGACAAACTGCACTGCAATTCCTCCTCTTGGTTCATTAAAAGCCTGAATCACTTCCACTCTGTGGTGGTGGATGGGAGATGTGAGAAGAGGCTGGTGATCCGGGAGGGACAAATTGCGGGCTTATGTCCACCGGCCATCTGTCGGCTAGCAAAGCTAATCCCTTGGCATGGGACGGGGCTCCCCCCCTCCCTCCCTCCCTCCCTCCCTCCCTCCCTAGCTAGCCCCGCCCACTTTCCTTCCCACCAAAACATAACCCATGTCCAACTGCGTCACATCAGTGCTGACACTGACCTGTATTACACTTGTCCCATGCACTGCTTGGAGAGTACTCAAAGTTCTCAGGGTACTCGATTTGCATTAACCTATATATTTATCTTATTTTTTTTTATCTTTTTTACACACAAGGGATGTTGGAGCACTAAGACCACAGAGGTTAAAGGTCCCATAGCACAAAAATCTCACTTTATGAGGTTTTTTAACATTAATATGCGTTCCCCCAATGACTAGAAATGGCGATAGGTGTAAACCGAGCCCTGGGTGTCCTGCTCTGCCTTTTGGGGGGACCACTAAGGTCTATATAAAAGCATCCAAAGAGCACCATGTCATGGGACCTTTAACACTGATTTTCTGGGGTTGCGTGGCATTAAGAAAAATCAGAGTTGCAATGCATGGCTTTTTTGCAATCTTATCTATCAGGAAGAGATACTTTGCTCTGTTTCTATATCTTGCTTTTGTGCAATAAAAACATAGTTAACCTCCCCAGAAATCTCTCATTCCAGCTCAGTGACCAAAGATCAGCTCATTATAATTTGTCCTCTACGTCATGGACTACATTTTAAAATGTTTTTTTTCTTTGATCTAGTTGGGTTACAAAGGGAAATGCAGGAAAAGAAGGATTTCATTTCAGCCTATGTTATCTCTCTGTACGTTCTCTCTAATAATACGCGCTTGGCCTGGATCTAGAATTGCTTTTTTCTGGCTGTGTAAACTGGGCCATGGGTAGATGGCACCCAGTAACCATGTGCCATTTGCCCCAAAAACCTTCGGACCTGAAACATCTCCAAAATAAAATAAATTGAGTTGTGGTGGCCCTCATTGAGCAGGTGGGCGTTGTCATGAGATGTTGACAGTTGACTATTAGTCTCTGGCCAGATTATGTCACGGAATAAGCCTTTTAAAGACTTAACTGTTGTAACTATTTGGTTTATTGCCTTTTTAACTGGAGCTGCATATGGTCATTCTGCATGGCCTTTTTTTTCTTTCTTTCTTTTAACTTAGCAAGTAGCTTAGTTGTTAGGAACTGGATGAAAATCATAATCATAAACATGATCAACATATGAGGCGAGAGTTTGCAAATGTTGATATATAAGCATACGCAGGGCAAACATGCAATAACAAACTCTATTTGCCAAGTAATTTAACAATTTGCATCCCTATTTGTCAAGATAGTTCCTCACACTTCCTGTGCCAGCCACCCCGTCCTCATCTCCTCATCTCTCTGTCTTTCTGTCACACAGGGCTTCTTTCGGCGAAGCATCCAGAAGAACATGGTGTACACGTGTCACCGGGAGAAGAACTGCATCATCAACAAAGTCACCCGTAACCGCTGCCAGTACTGCCGGCTGCAGAAGTGCCTGGAAGTCGGGATGTCCAAGGAATGTGAGTATAAAAACTGTGCTGTCCAGACCTCCCTCCTCCTCTCACAGGGCTCTTAAGGCCAAGCACAGATCTCATCATAGTTGTTTAATCCCAGAAGGGTTAGCATGATTGTTACCGCTGCAGGACGTCCTAAGCTAAAGCAGCATTTGATGACATTTGATGTGTTCCACTTGCAGAAACACTCCAAATGGATGCACACAGATATCAGCTTTTGACGGGGATTCAAGTCTGAATGTTGCACTTAATTCATTATTCATTTACGACTGTCAATTTTCTGCATTTTTCTGAGAAAATTCTAATGACTTGTGGTGACACCAAAAACAAAGTCAAAGGGGAATCAAAGCTGTTGCTAATAATTCCTCACACATTGAGGCTTTAAGTTGATTTTTGTTTTGTTTACGGTTTGAAGAGAATATCCACTGTAAAAGCGAGACAAAGGGCAGCCGTGATGCACACTGGCAGTAACAGTCGGGGTGTCGCCAGGCTTGGCAGGCCTCTGTGATGAATATGTTCTCACCTGCCGAGAGTGAAAGAGCAGGCGTCTGCTCCCATCATTGCACCCCGGGGGCTGTGTGAACACACACACACACACACACACACATACACCCAGGCAGTCAGACTTGATAAAGTAATTGGAAGAGGTGTGACCGCAGAGAACTCCGAGGACAGCAGGGTTTTTACCTCAGCTCGATCCCACGACACACTCTGTTATACACACAGACACATACTTGCTATCATTTTACACATTACCATAATGGTGTGTACGGGACACATTTGTACTCGTGAATACTGATAAACGCTTAGTAATAGAACATGGAAGCATATTCAGACAGGAAGTGTAGCACCTCTCCTCCTCTCACAGGCCTGTTTACACTCATATGCAGACAACCTCCATTGCTCTCTCCCTCTCTGCCTGTCTTCCTACCGCTATTTACCTCATCTTTCTGGTACAGCGTGTGCAGGGAGGGCACTCCCCATGCCACAGCACCGTGGCTTACAGTAAAAGAAGTTATTCTCTGAGCTCCTGAGCTCCTTACCTTTGAATGGGGCCATTAATCATGGTTAGAAGGATCACAGCAGCCAGCTCTTTTACACACACACACACACACACACACACGCGCACACGCACACACCCACAAATACACAAAACAGGGGACATAATTTCAGTTGGAGAGCCATCTAGTGGTGAATAAGTATTACTGAACTGAAGTCTGAAGTCAAAACAGCTCAATTGGTTTTCTCAATGGAATAGAGGCTTGATATTCTTTTCTTATCAGATCGGTTTCAAGCCACCTTTGTCCATCTGCTTTTTGTTTAACAGTAAAACCCTTTTTAGATTGTGGTTATTTTGTGCAGAGTGTGCCGAATGCTCATCTTGTGTCCTCAGCAGTGACTTTGGCGAGTGAAACTGGACTGGGTTGGTGAGGAAGGAGAGGCTGGCCATCTGGGGCCAGCAGGGAGTCTCACTGCCTCTCTTTCACACACAAACACACACACACACACACACACACACACACACACACACACACTAGAACGATAACACACACACACCCAAAGAAATGCATGCTTGTGCATAATTTCATGCACATACTCAAATTATGCACATGCAAAGTGACAAACAAACTGAAATGAAAAAACATGCTTTCAAAAAAATGCACTCCGACAGCTCCACTTAAACACCATACACTCTCTGTGTCACACACACACACACACACAGAAGGTGGACCTCCTACTAGTGCCGGGGGACGTCTGGGTGACCTTGTGTCTGTCGGCAGACAGCTCCAGACGACCGTGCCAGGCCTGCTGCCAGGTGGCAATGCCAAGCAAGACGGCGTCAGGAGGAGGGAGGAGGGAGGAGGGAGGAGGGAGGGGGGTGTTAGGAGCGGTTACAAGGGATACGCCTGTAAGCCTGGTGCCACATTTTCATCAACCTGGCAGTGTGTGGTTAAAGAAGACCAAGACTTGTGGTCAAAATGAAGGTTAACATACAAGAAATCACAAAAGAAAATGAAGTTCACAATCATATTTAGATGGCTAAAACAATGTTTTCTACACATGTTGCCCACAGTACAGTGTTTCCCAAGATGGGGTCACACATTTATGCAGCATTACACCACCATTTCCCTTTTTTTTTGCCTTTTAAAAAAAAATACAACTCTTCAGGCCTCTACGGATATATATCCGTGGATATATTTTTATATTTTGACACAATCTGAGACAGTAAAACTTTGGATTTGCAGAGATTGCAAGTTGACTTTGGGTCAAGCGTTATAAGCCTTAAAGGCTGACACATTTTAAATCTTTCTTTGTGCATCAGGGATGATCACATTGCTCAGTTGCACAATCCTTGTACAATTTTTGTTTATGTTGGTGCGTTGTGCATGTTACTTCCCTCCTTTTATCATTATCACCCCCTGTCCCCCCCCCCCACACACACACACACACACACGCACACATGTTCCTCGAGGAAGGTGTTATTCAGCGATAGCAAAAAGTAAAATAAGATGAAGCAAAGAATGATGGAGAAGAGCGCAAGGGGAGGATAACATCAGCCAGAAAGACAGGATAGCAGAGAAAGATGAAGGCTGCGAGAGGAAGGAGTATTGAACGCAGTGTGAGTGAGAATGAAAATCTAGATTTTAGAGAGCAGAAGGGAGGGAGGGAGGAGGAGGGATGAGAGAGGCTGGAGGACAGGGAGAGGGAGAAAGTTTCATCACTGTCGACGGTGGCTCTGCGCTGCGAGCAGCAGGAGCAGCGGGAACATTGACATTTTTATCTTTCCATTGAATTTAATCTGTGTGATGGACGAGCTGCCAGCGCTTTAATTTTCCTCACACGAATTATCCCTGTCTGCCCACCTCTCTCTGTCTTGTATACAGACAGACACAAACACACACACACACACACACACACCAAGACACTAACAGAAATTGTCCATTAACTGCACACTGCGGCTGAAATCCATGATGAGAGCAAATGATTGAGTGATGGCTGTGTGTGTGTGTGTGTGTGTGTGTGTGTCTGTCTGTCTGTCTGTCTGTCTGTGTGTGTGTGTGTGTGTGTGTGTGTGTGTGTGTGTGTGTGTGTGTGTGTGTGTGTGCTGTCACAGTATTCTATGCACGTTACACACCGGCTTTTGTAAATCATTTTTATGCAATGAACACGTAACAGCAAACAATCCAGGATGCAACTTCCTCCATTAGCATTCATATTCTCATAATGCATTTTGAAAGATGCGTCGCTGGAAGTTAGCACGCACACAAACATCACATGAACACTTGTGTTCACACCCACACACACACACAATAAAAAAGCAAGACAGTATTTCTTTCATTTTCGCTCCCCCGCTACAGTACTCCCACCCCAAGTTATTGCATGTGGCAATTCGCCATGACTGATCGTCAGTCGTGCCTAATAGTTCTTTAATGACTTCATTAAATTGTGTTGTGCGGCTTATGATTGTGCTGCCAATTTGTCAGCGCGGGTAATGTCTGGACGCTAGGGATGCCCCACTTTTATTTGTGAATTAATTGGACATCGACTGCATTGCAGCCCTCCTCGCATGGCAAACAGGGCACAGATCCCCAATCAGCGGCATAAGCGGGGCTGGCCCAGATATATTCAGCAGCTTACTCCAGTTTTAGGCCACTGGCCTCAAAAGCTGAGGGTTGCTTAAGAGGGGTTTCCTTCACTAACCAAGACATAATTAGCTCATTAGGTAAATGGGAGTGTGATCCATTTTTGTTGCTTTGTTTTTGTTGACATAGTTCATACAATGATCCCATCATAACATTCTGTGTAAATCGGGATTTGTGTCAGACTTTACTTCTGCATATCCACATGTATTGTGGTGGGACTACACTAGTCAACAACATGAGTACCAATGAAACGCTGTCAAATACAGCGTTACCATGCCCTATCTGCACAGCAGGGTCTTCTTCATTTCTTGTTGTGGCTAGCAGTGCTAAGCACTAACATAGTACAGCATCAGACTTCCAGCCCCCTCCTTCCTCCTTCCCTTCATGTTCTCCCAGGCAGGGAGGCCTGTCTGTGGGCTGATGGATGAGCGGCAGCGCCGAGGAGCGCATCCCTCCCTGGCTCTGGGCCATGCCCCTCTGTCACAGACACTGATCTCCCATCAGCCTGAGCGCTCTCACCCTCAATGGTCAAGGTTAGGATTAAGACAAGAAAAAGCTGATCTTAGGTCAGCGACTAGAGGGAATTCAGGTACCTTGAGGGGAGGTGGAGATCCAAGAACTGATAGAGATGAGTTTAGGAGAGTGGGGTGATTTAATGCACAAGAAATACAATTTTGTAAAGGGGAGATAGTGTGCGTTGGTGAGAATGAAATGAGAGGAGGAAAGAGATCGTGTTTTGTATAACCGAGAGAGAGAGAGAGAGAGAGAACGCTGGAAGGTTTTTATCCGGTATGGGCTCAGCAGCCGAGCCCTTTTAAAACCATTAGAGGCAGGATATTTGTCATATTATGTTATTAGATTAGCCGGGACCCCTAATGAAAGCTGTGGCAATTTGTCAGCCTTATGGATAGCTCCATCCCCCACCACTATTTATCAACTTGCACCCCGTCTCACCCATCCCACCCCCACGCTCAACACACACACACACACACACACACACACACACAC
>NC_045753.1:22243909-22246893 GCF_008692095.1 Etheostoma spectabile
CACACACACACACACACACACACACACACATACACAACACATACACAACACAGTCATAGCTAAACTGCACCCCAGTCTGGATGGGCCGGGAGAAATGGATGGAGCCTGTAATGGGATTCCAATGCTAAACACCCCGCCTAGTGTTTTTTGTCATTTGGGGTGAGCACACTATTCTCAGCCAGATCGCCCAGAGGGAAACCACATTGGATTATTTCAAGTTTTTTTTGCCCCTTCCCTCCATTACCATAGCCCTACTCCGATGGAGCCGTCTCACAACATTTATCTTGCAGCATAGGATAAGAGAAGTAGTGCTGCGATGGCTGTTGCTGCAGACAGAGCTTCCCTTCTTGCTGATGACTTTGCCTTTGATCTCAGTTTGGTAGTTAGTATGTGGGACATACAGGCTCTGCGGTTGCTAGCATGTTGTAGTACCTTTTTTCAGCAATACTTTCAGATTTAATTGAATGATGAAGACCACATCGTTTTTAGTTTTTACTGCAGTGATTTTATTTTCAAGATTATTTTTTGGGCATTTTAGGCCGTTTGATGATAGGACAGCTGAAGAAGTGAAAGGGGAGAGAAGGGGAATAACATGCAGCAAAGGGCCGCAGGTCAGAGTCGAACCCATGCCCTCCGCATCAAGGAGTAAACCTCTATATATGGGCGCCCGCTCTACCAACTGAGCTATCAGGGTGCTCTACAGCAGTGATTTTCAAAACAATTATCTGATATATACCTCTCTATTTAAAAGAATGAAAGCTTAGAAATTAAGCTTGTCAAGAGCTAAACTTTGTCACTTAAGCCAAATGTCTCAGTCACACATAGTAATCCTTCACTCTGGCCCTCTCCCTTCCTCCCTGCAGCAGTGAGGAATGACCGGAACAAGAAGAAAAAGGATGACAACAAGAAGCAGGAGTGCACAGAGAGCTATGTGCTGAGTCCCGACACAGAACGAATGATCGACAGGGTTCGCAAGGCACACCAGGAAACGTTCCCCTCTCTCTGCCAGCTGGGCAAATACACTACGGTCAGTACCATGACACTGGCGAGCTGGACTCCCTGTGTTCACCTTGGATGGTTTATTGTTAATTGTAATGAAATGAATCTGGAAATATCTAAACATTTTCCTCACTTCTTCCCCTCTGTCCAGAGTAACAGCTCAGAACGACGTGTATCCTTGGACGTAGACCTGTGGGACAAGTTCAGCGAACTCTCCACCAAGTGCATCATAAAGACAGTGGAGTTTGCTAAGCAGCTGCCCGGCTTCACAACGCTCACCATCGCCGACCAGATCACTCTGCTCAAAGCTGCCTGTCTGGACATCCTGGTAAGCAATGACCCATCCTTTTTATTTCACCGAATGAAACCCAGATATTTTTCAAAAGAAGTAGCGGAGTAATTCAAATTTCTAACCTATTGCCCCATTCTCTGCTGTCCCCAGATACTCCGGATCTGTACACGCTACACACCAGATCAAGACACCATGACTTTCTCAGATGGACTCACGCTAAACCGAACCCAGATGCACAACGCAGGTTTCGGCCCCCTTACCGACCTGGTTTTTGCCTTTGCCAACCAGCTCCTTCCTCTAGAGATGGATGATGCAGAGACGGGGCTGCTCAGCGCCATCTGTTTGCTATGTGGAGGTATGGCAAGTTTCTTCACAACTTACTCAACATTCTCTTTGCCAAGTGGCAGTCTGTTACATGGTCTTACCAGTTTAATAAAGCTATGGCCTAGACTGAGTGGCACCATTGTCTCTGGATGAAATAGCAGTAGGGCGGCTAAGCTGTGCTCTTTCTTTGAGCACCACCTAGTGGCTAACTGTGACTATGACAAGAGGAGATTAGTGACTCATTGTTTCTGTACTTTGTGTGTTCCTCTACAGATCGTCAGGACTTGGAACAAGCCGAGAAGGTGGACGTCTTGCAGGAGCCCCTCCTGGAGGCGTTAAAGATATATGTAAGGAGGAGGAGGCCCCACAAACCACACATGTTCCCCAAGATGCTGATGAAGATCACTGATCTGAGAAGCATCAGTGCTAAAGGTCTGTCACTTGTCACAAGTGTTGATATGTGAATAAAGCTAAAAAGATTAGTTGATTAAATGATTATTCTGTTATTTTCTATATTAGTGTTGCTTATTTTTCTCAATTTTTATATCGTAATAAAATTGTGTTGAAGAATGACTGAATGTCTAAAATGTATTTAGTGAGACCTTTTGTAGCTTACATTTCTCTCACCCTTCCTGCAGGAGCTGAGCGTGTCATCACCCTGAAGATGGAGATCCCCGGCTCCATGCCCCCTCTCATCCAGGAGATGCTGGAGAACTCAGAAGGTCTGGAAAGCGGAGCCGCCGGCGGCCGGCCCAGTGGTGCCCCCCCAGGCAGCTGCAGCCCCAGTCTGTCCCCTAGCTCTGCCCAAAGCAGTCCAGCCACACAATCGCCGTAGTAGCAACGGCCCACCTTTTTTATTATCCACACGACGCTCTCTGTCTCCTCCCTCAACGCTCTAAAGAGGAGGGGCGAAGGGGGAGGTGGGGGGCCTTGACCCTGAATGCTGAACACAGGAGACCGGCGGAGCCAACCTCCTTCTCTGCTACGACACAAATCCCCACCTCCTGATCTGCTTTCCCTCACTCCGGAGCACCGTCCTGATGTGAGGGGAGGTACGGCCGGGGCAGGCCGGGGCAACAGGATGCCTCTGAGAGAACACACTGTAAACACTGCTGATGACTCCTCCCCCGTCTCCCTCCACTCTCCCCTCCACTGCTGCTCCTCCCCTTTCCACCTTTTTTCCAAAAGACTAATGGAAACCAATCCGGATGCAGTGGCGACCAGTCTCGAACGGAACCGAGAGTGGGTGGGTCACCGTGGGACAAATATATGATCAAGGACAATGCATAAAGACTGACTTGACAAACACCAGACACTTTTTTGTTGTACTCTGAGGCAGACTGCAAGCTTGGGACTTGTCAAAAGACCC
>NC_045753.1:22246903-22248666 GCF_008692095.1 Etheostoma spectabile
CCCCCCCCCCCCCCTCAAAGACTCTGGGTCTTTTCTCTTTTTCCAACTTCAAAAAAACAGATTTCGTACAAAAGATATATAAATATATATAGAAAAAGTTAAGGAACTATTGTAATTGACATGTCCGGAACTGAATGGCGGGTTGAAAGGAGGACATGTTTTCTGAGATTAGAAATTGTTGTACTCCCTCACTGTTTGAATGTTTTCATACCCATCGAGAGTATTGAGAGAGACCTTTCAGTTGTATCACATTTGTACATTATTCTAATTAACAAAAGATGTTGAAATTTATCTCCAGTCTACACATGCAAACACACAACAACACATGCACACACACATACATGCACACACACACACAAACGTGCACAGAAAACAATTCGTAATGAATACACCTACTATTCCAGGTTGGATTTGTTTTCCTTTTTTCTTTATTTTTTTGCTTCCAAAAGAATGGAAAAAAATGATTGTATGAACGTGGTTGTATGATATGGTCACAGGTCCTTTCAAGAAATCAAATTAATGAAGATTCATTATTAAGGTGTATTTTAAGTAGCCTTTAAGTTTGTGTATATAAGCTGTATTCATTTCTTTAAAACTATGAAGAGTTTTAGGCTTCACCTGATTTTTTTTTTTTTTTTTTTTTAAAGAATACCTTTATCTGTTTTGTTTAAGGTTTGTGGTGCAGAAAACACATTTTGAGCACATTTTAACTGAGGAAGTTCTTTCATGTTTTGTGTCCTACTAAATACTGACAACCCTTAACAATCACTGGCTGTTCAGAATGTGGTTTTCACAGACAAGTTCAACCTCCCCCCCCCCCCCCCCCCCCCCCCCCCCTTCACTTTTAAAACATGTTTTACACACAGTATAATGACAAGTATCACTGCCTCGGGGCATAGCTTTTTTTGGCCATGTAGCAGAAAGAGATGATGTTTTCTGAAAATGGTAAGCCAGATGCCACTTGTAGCCTGCCAGGTTCAAGTGAGCCAAAGCAGCTCAGCTTCAAAGAGGGTTAAAATGTGAAGAATGGTGTACATACACACTGTATTAAAACACAAGTGATTCTCAGTAGTCTCTGAATGGATCACTAATCTGTAGTGGATGGGAAAAGACTAGATTGTAGTGATACCTCTGCTATGTCAGTTGTCAGGCAAGTGAAGGTCCCAAATGTGATGTCTCTCACAGAATCTCCCTCTGGCAACCTGTGGTAGAAATGAGCTATGTGACTTTTTGCCGGACCCAGAGCAACCTCGCACCCTGTGACTCACTTTTCGCCAAAACGCCTTCACCGTTAACACACACATTTCATCTAGACCGTTGTTACTGTACACACGCCAATGTCTCAGGAAGGAATCATTTTGTGTGCTTGGCCTGGTCTATGTTCTGTGCTGCACCCCCTAACCCTCCTATCACAGATGCACACATACACTTCTGCTACTGAGCCCCTGAATCTTTCTTCAGTCACTCTTTTTTTGTTCAGCCTGGCAGACCAGGACTTGTGCAGAGAGACACCGACCCTGACCCCGCAACGTTCCGACATAGGATGCCAGTGTGGAGTCTCTCCGAGTCGTTCATGTTCTTTTTATTTGTACGGTCAAAGCTGCTTTCAACATTTAGGACTTCACCTGTCCAGAACAGCGCACAACTTTTCCCTCCACAGCTAATCTGGAATAGCAACAGACACACCGTCAGTTTGAGAAATATGGAATATGTTGCAATTTTGTCAAGATTATCAAGTGACTTTGGAAAAAAAAAAAACAAAA
>NC_045753.1:22248676-22249467 GCF_008692095.1 Etheostoma spectabile
AAAAAGATACAAAAATAAAAACAACATTTAATATTAAATGTGTTTGTGTTGTTCACGTGTGTCATTCTTTGCATTCTCTGCTACAGCCGGGTGTCCTCCGTAGGTTTTTAAGCATCACACACATAGAAAAAAAAAAACAAGGGTTAACAGGTCACTCTTAACATTCATATTTGCTTTCACCCACTGGATAAATACCAGGCAGAAAATGTAATCACAATTAAGGTTAGGTTTACTTCCTCTATAAGGTTTCATTATACACTCATGCTCAAACCAATACAGTTTTGCAGATACAGCCTTACTTAGTCCAGTTTAACCAGTATTTTGGGGTGGCTAATGTTCCACTTTGGATATATTGCTGTATAAAAAACATAACAATGTCACTTTGCTGACTTTCTGACGCTATGTTTTAACAATTTCCATTATTCTGTAATTGCCATTTGCGCTAAATTTACACAGACTTAACAAGCATATAATAAAATGTGGGAAAATTGAAATTGGAAACTCTGCCAAAAACCAAACTAAGTTTAGATTGGATTATAGTATGTGGAATAGCTCTATATAGTGCACAGTATATTATTATTGTTATTATTTAATGCAATATTTGAATGCAGTCTATAAGTTTAGGGAAGATGTGCTCCCTGTTGGAGTTGGTGTCAACTCGAAGACACTGGCAGACAAATCTGTGCTTAACTTTAGGCCTTCCATCCATTGCTTCCAACTAGTTGGCACACCTAACAACCACTGTCTAGAAACACATGGCACTTATACATAAACTAAAGTTAAATAAGAGG
>NC_045753.1:22249477-22251890 GCF_008692095.1 Etheostoma spectabile
GGTCTTTAATCTTTAATCTACATGACAAAATGTACATTTGTTACTCTCTAAATGAAACCTCACTCTTAAGAATTCATTGCATGGATAACTAACGTTAGTCTAATTGTTTTGAAATGAACGTTGTTTTTGGTAACAGGGAAGAGACAAATGTTTAGTTCTAACTTTGATTGCTTCCACCTTTGAAAACGTATTAAATAAAACATTCATTTTAATAGGTAAAGTAGAACATTCTTTTTCAATTGATGATCTAAACATTTTTGTTGTAACATTCATGATATAAGAAGTCATAGTTACCAATAAACATATTATCTTAAATTAAACTTAATTTAAAACCTATAGTATTATGCCCCGCCCTCTTTCCGAGCTGTGACGTCTCAACCAATCACAATCCTTCGCGCGGAATTTCAAACATTTTCAAATCAGATTCACACTCACCAAAGTGAGATTGTTCCGCCAAATTCGTAAACAAAATAGTCCCTTTCATGTAAATGCAAGGTAAATTGTTGCCGAGATCAAAATTGAAGTTCAAAACGTAGTAACGGAAAATAAATACATAAATTGTACCCCAAAACGTCAGTTAACAACACAAACATCAAAGAGTATTTTTAAGGTTACTGTGAATATGTGGCGGAGTGATACAACGACAACTATCTGTAAGCGGCGAGAGACGTCATGTTACTGCTGAACAAGGTAGCATACGTTAGCCGTTCGTCAATATACATTGTAGGGTAGGACATGAATCGTACGTTAGGTCTATGATATTATAGCTAAATTTCTCTTTACCACATCCCGGTCGATGTTTATGGATTTCCAGAAGTTGACGTGTCTTTGAGCGGACTTCCAGGTAACTGTTTAGACCAACTTTACAACGCTTAACGTTACAAATGTTACAATCTGTCGGTCGTTCAATCTTAGGCGACATAACGTTAATTAATGTTATCTATGGTTTTAGGAACGTAGCTATCTTGTTTAGTAGTTTTAATTGCTAATGTCTATGCATCTTCTTAATTCTAATCATCTAACGCTATTCTGACAAGCTTAGTTATATTGTCACCATCGTGTCGACGTTGCACGTGGAGTTTTACATCATTGCCAGTGTATTTTAAAATAACGTTACACTAACAACGACCTGCTGATTTGAAACTATAGCCTCACGTTGTTCTAGTTACATTACCTAATGTAAAACACACAGTCGGCCAAAACGTACATAATTAATGTTAACTATCGTCGGTTTGTTATATCGTTAAGCATAGAAATTAACGGTACGTTTTTTTTTTCGCAGACATTTTGCCTTCCGTTTGTAGCATGTTTCCAGAAGGCTTCTTTCTAACATTAAATTGCTTTGTTTACCTAACGTTAACTTGACGTTGCTTAGCTAGCTAGTTAGCGCGCTGCTATTTTGACACTGTTTGCTCGTGTTCTCAGGTAACGTTACGAAAATGCCATTGCACGGGAAAATAGTCGTGATTAAGAGGAGTGGAGGCGATGGGACTGAGTTTCCTCTTATTTCAACATGCCTAATTGGAAGGTGAGATCTTTAAAATTCATTCGGTGATTTTAATGTTTGTCATGCCATGTGTTCAGATTTCCGTTTGAATCTTTCTCTTCTCGTCGTGATTGTAGTTATCTTAAGACATGAAGTACCGCAGAAAGCACATGTTATGTGGAGTTCATGTTGAGTTGGGCAGATGTGCTGTAAAACAGACTCTGGGGGCGGGCCATCTCCTGGTGACGTCAGAGTCATACCTATGCTTGTCTGCTCCGACCAATTGACTCTCTTTTGCTTATTAAACCTTCAGTTCACTGTAGTTTTAGACCATGTGGCATTTCATTGCTACTTACAAACGTCACTTACATTTAAACCTAGATATATTTCAGGTAACTTGTCTCTTTTGACTCATTTTGTTTCTTTGTCTTAACAGGAGGACTGACTGCGATATTCGTATTCAGCTTCCTCAAGTCTCCAAGGAGCATTGCAAAATTGACTTGAATGAAAATAAAGAGGTAAGAGCCAAACATTTTAAACATGAGAACATTAACTTGTCAGTGGTTTAACTTAATGAATATCTGGGATAATGAGGATTTTCTATTGAATGGTCACATAATATAGTAATGTTTTGATCACTACACATCATGGACAAAGGCAGGGGATTGGTCACCCGAGTGAGGGTGTCTGTTGATCAAAGGCCTAAAACACCTGTTGACCTCTGGTTCATCACTGATTATGTGTACAAGTAGCACCAGATGTTAGAACTATTAATTTTGTACATTCTTAAAAAAAAAAGTGTCATTGTAGATTCACTGTGGGAATCTTGTCCATGTTAAAGTAAGCCTAGCTGACACTGGTTTTCTACTTTGAGCTTCTTTAACCAACTGTTTGAGGTGATTGTTTTTTTTTTTTTTTCTCACCAGG
>NC_045753.1:22251900-22252371 GCF_008692095.1 Etheostoma spectabile
AAATTTGAGCTCAGTGACTCCAACTTGTTTGAACGGAGAGGCTTTGCATCAGTCTGAGCGTTTGAAGCATGGAGATGTGATAACTGTTATTGACCGTTCTTTTAGGTGAGTATGAAGGCAACGTCTTGTTGCCTCAGACTTTTTCCCTCCACAGTCACCAGGGATTCATCACTTTTGACCTTAGACTGTACGAAATATGGAAATAGACTCCTTGATGTCACCCAAAGGTTTCTGTAGAGTCATGTTTGTTTTTATTAAAGGGATATTTCACTGTTGGAAAGATGATATCTTTAAATTGGGTCACTTATGTAGTAGAAATGTGAATTTGTTTTATAAATGGGTGCCTTCTAGGCAGAGAAAAGCCCGAAAATGTGCTTTTGGCTTATGTGGATGAAAGACACAAAATCCTAACTGGCTTGCAGTCCACAGCTGCTAGGCAAAAATGCCTTAGACAATTTTTGCATCATTCCC
>NC_045753.1:22252381-22258301 GCF_008692095.1 Etheostoma spectabile
TCGAAAATACTACCGGGTTTCTACTGATGCAAAGCTTAATACTAATTGGTGAAGTCTCGCCTCTTCTCATTTACCTCTGCTTTAGAGCACATTAACAGGGACATACAATCTACTCTAGTACTGGCATAATGCATTTAAAGAGCACACATAACGGATGCAATGGAGATTTTTTTCATACCATTTTATTGACAGATGTAAATTAGATCTTACTTTTATTTTGTTAATTGTCATTTCAGGTTTGAGTACCCTCCACCACCAACACCAAAGAAGAGGTCTTCCAAAGGAGGAAAAACTGAAACCCTCAAAGTAACCTACTCATTTTTTTAATCCCTTGCACATTGCAGCCTTCCCAATGTCTTGAGTTTCCCTACACTACTTATGAATTTGATTGTCTTACAAATGTTTTAATAAAAGTTTCATGTTTAGGTTCTTCAAGATCAGCAAGTGGGTGCTACTGTCACCACTGAAACCGGAGAAAAAAGGATTTCTGAAGTTACCACCGGTGAGTTTGTGTGATAGTGGTTATTTTAAATTAGCAATTTGAGATTGCTATCATTCATTCATTCATTTCATATCCACTTCATTTCTAGTTCTAGGAATCTCACAGATCAGTAAACAATATTTTTGCAGCCTTACTCTAATTCCGTCCCCAATCTGTTCCGTTAAAAGGGATTTAGCGTCTGTAGTTTTCCTCCGGTCTCTAGTCTTACACTTGTTTTAATTTATGCTATCAATTGTACAGGCCTTTTAATGCCAAATTTTGTTTCTTTATTGTTCATTTTTAGACCCTCATCTGAAAGATGGAACTAACAATGACAACATCCAGCGACCCCTGGAGAAAACTGTGGAGGTGGAAACTAAGGAGGTCGATAGCCAAAGCAAGACCAGCTCCCCCTTCAGCGATCTGTATCAAATGATCAAAAAATCTCTGGATGTCAAGACCCCTCGGGTATCTTCTGCCAGTGTGCTTCAAACACCTACCTCAAGGTTTTGCACTCCAAAACCTGGTTCAGTGAGGAAAAATGATGGAAAACCTGTCCTTTCATCAGAAGAGAAGATCACTCCAAAGAAGGATGAAGTTAAAGTTTCTCCTGTAGCTGACGAAACTATGGGGCAGGCTGAAAATGTAATTAACGGAACCCCCAAGTCTGTTAAGAAGCAGAGGAGGTCCTTCCAGGTTCTTTCGGCTGAGGTGGCCAGACCTGAAGTTGGGGAAGCTGTAAATGTTGCCGACTCTGAAGCAACTTCACCCCAGAAGCGAAGCCGTACGCCCCCCCAGAGGTTCAGTGCATGTGAGGTGGAACCCAAATCACCCGTGAGACGGAGAAGCAAGGAGGCCGAACCTGCCGTGACTGAGGAAAAAGAGCAAGCAGTGACTCCTACCAAAATGGATGGTCTTAGAAGGTCATCACCAAGGAATTCTGGGAAAGGTAATACATGTTGTAATACTATATTGTGTCTCTTTTTGTTTTTGAGTGTTCACGTGTGTTTGGTTGACCTATGTTTGGTTGTTACTGACGTACAATCATGTTTACATTTCAAGAGGCGTCCAAAAAACGCAAATATGGAGAGGTGGTGGCCGACTCTCCCACACCACAAATGAAAAGGAAACGTGTTTCCTTTGGAGGTTACCTGTGTCCTGAGTTGTTTGACAAACGTCTGCCTCCTGACTCTCCATTATGCAAGGGGGCCACTCCACGGAGAAGCTTGTGTGTTACTAAACCCAAGCTCTCACTCCTCAGACGAGCATCAGCCATTGGTTTGCCACAGGTAAGACCAAAGTGGAGGATAATGACTCAAGTAGTGACCTAAAATAATAGTTATTCTCCCTTATGCTGTCTTATTTAAAATTGATCTTTTGCTCTGTAGGAGTTTGAAGAAGAGCATCCAGATAGCCCTATAGTGGCTGCAAAAATGAGGACCCCGTCACCCAAGTCATCAAAGAAGTCACCAAAACCCAGGACACCCTCTCCCAAAGCTGCGCCTCCTGCAAGAAAGTCACCAAAATCTAAGAGTCCTTCGCCTGCAAGAGGAAGGTCTCCCATTGTTGGGGTATCACCAGGAGTCCAGACCCCCTTAATACAAGGGCGCTTCTCTGTGTCACACATCAGCACACCATCTCCAATTGCAGAAGATCCTGTAACTGATCAGGTGCCTTTAGTCACTGTAACTCCTAAAATACCCCTGAGGAGGAAGAGCATGTCCCGGGAGACTCCAAGTACCTCAAAGAGTGCTGTAAAAGTAATGCGCAGAAGAAGTGGCATTTCACGGGCATCTCTGAAAGGTATGTTAGACCCTGAAATATATTATCTATCTATCTATCTCTCGTTAGAAATCTTGTCTTTGTTTGGAATTAATCAAGTGAAATGGCAAAGCTTAAAGCCATTCAACTGAATAAAAAAAAATGTTTGAATGGCAAAAGTATAATTAAAGGGAAAATTTCAGTTCTAGCGGAGCTTTCGCTGTTGATCTGTTTCACTTTTCAAGTTCAATAATGCAACGAGTTATTGGATTTCAAGTTGACCAAAATATTCGTGATCATGACATTTTTTTCACAATCGAGCAGCCTTACCTCATACTCAGCTTCTGATTAGCTCGTAGTCCTTACCTAGCTACTGCGCATGTGAGACTCCCAACAAAGATGAAATAGAAGTAGGATGCCTCATTCTGTAGCTAAAACAAAGAGCTCAACACACAGGGTGAAAAGATGAGCTGCAGCAATGTGCAGTACAACAAAAATATGGTGTTTTTTGAAAATTAAACCATGTAAACCTATTCTGGTACAACCTCAAAATACAGTTATGAACCTTAAAATAAGCAGAATATGAACACTTTAACTAAAGATTTTCATGCGCACACACCTCAATGATATTAAACATTTGGTTATCATATAATTCGAATAAGTTGTTTTTAATGCTCAGGTTCCTTGGGGCCTTAATTGTTTTTAATGTTTTTGTTTTTTTTTTTTTTTTTTTGTCTCACTTCAGTCAAGAATTCCTGGGCAGACATTGTGGATTGGGCCAACTAAGCCTCAAGTTGCTGTTCCAGCTAAAAGACGGTCACCAAAAAGGCAACAAAGAGATTTTGGCCAAACCACAGGTAAAGTCCAGATATTTTAACGATTGCATGGTACATACGTCATTGTATGCGCAGATTTTTATCTTGCTACCTTTTTTTTTTTTTTTTTTTTGTTTTGTTTTGTTTCAAGATCTGTTTATTAAAGGTTCAATAAAATACCATTTTAAATACATTGTAAATGCAAATATTTCCATATACATATTGACAAATTTGAGAAAGAAATATATTCTACTTTTCAGACCCCTGCAAGAAAACTCAAAGACCATGTCAGCACTGGACATGCAGACTCACCTGTTACCATCGTTGTGGGCAGAGCTCACAAACAAAAGGTTTTACATCCAACTGGTGCTGCGCCAAGACTGGTCACCAATATTGCACTCCTGAAAAAGAACATGAAAATGGATGAGGACTTGAGTGGTAATTAACCCTTTTCCTGTCCCAACAAATTGGAACATTTTGTTTTTGGAATGCAGTTTGGACTTAAATATTTTGCTTGTATTGTGTGTTGTATTTTCAGGAATTTCGGAAATGTTAAAGACACCTATTCATGAAAGGAAGAGGAGATCATTAATTGATGAGAACGATGCCACAAAGACGCCAGTGGGAGGTCTAGCAGCATCCGTGGTAGAACCATCAGTGTTGAACACACCGGAGGAGCAGGTAAAGTGGGTGGGTGGGTGGGGTGGTTGTTAAGGAACACCCCAGCCTACATTTATAGTCTGCCTAATTGCTAAGACTGAGTTTTTTTTTAACTTATGTAATTAAATGTTAAAAAAAAATGACTTGTTTTCACAGGTGAAATGATGGTGTCTCCACTGACTGTTTCATCTACTGTAAAAGTCAGAAGATACAACTCTGAAGCAGTGAAACGCCTCCTTGATGATGACGACCAAGAATCTAGCTTCGTCAGTGACACCCCTGCCTTTGAGATTCACTCTGACGATTGCAGCGAACAGCAGTGTGTAGATTTGAAGACAACCTCTGTAACAACTCCCAAACAGAAGCCAGAATTGCCAGAGTGTCTCACCGGAGTAAAGAGGATCATGAAGACGCCAAGACAGAAGGCCGAGCCTGTTGAGGACATCAGAGGGAGGATTTTAAAGACCCCTAAGCAGAGACCCGAACAACAAGAGTGTCTCACCGGGGTCAAGAGAATGATGACGACTCCGAGACAGGAGCCTGAGCCTGTAGAGGACATCAAAGTGGAACTTCTGACAACTCCCAAACAGAAGCCTGAACAACAGTGTCTCAGCGGAGTTAAGATAATTTGTAAGACCACTCATCAGGAGGCTGAACCTCTTGAAGATGTTCAAGGGAAACTTCTGCAAACTCCCAAAGCTCTAGAAGCTGGTGATGCGAGTTTGGCTGGTGTTGAGCAAACGGTGGAGACGTCAGCACACATGCAAGAATCTGAAGACCTATCTGAAATGACGGACCCGAACACTCAAAAAGTAAAAAGCTCTCCATTGGTACCTCCCAAAGAAAAGGCCAAACCTGTTGAGACCTTTGGTATCAAGAGGCTTGTGAAAACACCGAGGCAGAGCCGTAGTGCACCAGAGGAAGACTTTAGGGGACTTCAGGAGCTTATGGAGGAGCCACTGGCTGAACCCACAGGACAACTGGAGACAAATGAGGTAATAACCAGAACAATGCAAAAAAAATAAGGATTGTAAATATTAACTGCTTGTTATTTAATTGAATATGAAAAAAGGGATTTTGGTCAAAAGCTTAAACTTGAGTGTCATGTGCTGACGAGCTGTGTTTGCAGTTAAGCATTTCATTTGATCATATAACACCAGTATAAACATGTAGGCTTATTTTAAGTTTGTAGATATCAAAATCTGTGTAGCCGTGCCTTTGAATATGACATTTGACTAATTTTAATACGAGACATCTGTGCTGCTTACTTGCTTTATTTTAAAGTGCGTGCTCATTGTCTAAATTGTTTTATTTTTTTAACAGGTTGAGGATCAAACGGCTCCAGATTGTGATGAAGATGTAGCAAAAGGTTAGTTTGTGTTTAGATACAAATGTGTTCCATTGAGGGATTAAGTGTCCTAAAGCTATATGATCAGGAGCTGGATTTATACTGTGTAATAAAAATATTTCCATGTAGACATTAGGGATAAATAATTGATTCGTAAATGCATTGCGATTCTCTCTAGAACAATACAATGCTCGATTCTGTGTTTTGTTTTTATATATATATATATATATATATATATATATATATACATACACACACACACACACACTGTATTTTATTTAAAAGTTACTGTTTCCAGACAAGTACAAATCAGAAAACAGAGACCGAAAGAGAATAGGATAATGAACAACTTGGAGTTTAGGAAAGAGTGCAGGAAGAAAACACAAAAATCGTTTTGTTGGTATATATACACATGATCTAATAAGACATACATAAAATAATTAGGCAAAACAAATGTTCTATGAAGCCAATTCTCCTCCTTTAAACATGACTGAGCCTCTGACATGGAATAGTACTGTGAAGTGACTTTCACAAGCATGTTTAAAGCTTAAACATGGAGTGCTACAAATAAACCTCAGAACAACCACTTTCATTAACTCTTGACAAATATGGTATGTCATCTAAAAAAAGTCATGTATTTTAAATCACGCATGGAATTGCATAAAGTTGTTGCTTGATAATAGTTTAGAATCGAATCGGTGGCCCTCTGAATCGAATCGTGAGGTGCCAAGACATTCCCACCCCTAGTAGACATCAAAGCATTGTGATTTTCATTGAATATTTACACCTGATCACATAGCTTTTTCAAATGGCATATGAATCTGTTTGCTACTTCCCCCCCCCCCCGACAACCCC
>NC_045753.1:22258326-22280483 GCF_008692095.1 Etheostoma spectabile
AGGAAGCGATGACTCCTAAAAGAATGAGAGGGGCGGGAGGGCGGGACCGAACTAGCCAACGAGCCTGCAGCAGCAACCATCGGTATGTGCTCGAACCGGCACCTCGGCCTGGTGGTGCTGGGGGAGTAGTTAAATCCCCTGTTACAGCTGTGCCGGGTCAGGGCACGGCTATCAATGAGACATGATACACGATAACCCAACAAAGACCCCAGGTCTATACTTTTGCATCAGCATCTGAATTACGCAAAATACTAACACTGTTCGCTCTACTCGTGCCCCCCTCGTTTTTGGGAACCGCCGGTCTCCTCAGGGATTTTGTAGGAAATCTTCTGGAGTTATCCAAACCTTGATGTCTAAGGCTATATGATGCTGAAAAGCGGACTGTGTGGAATTTTTAACCCGTCCTACCAATGTAGTTTAATGCGCAACTGGTTGCGAATCAGACTGAGGCCTTGATTAATCCGGCACAAGGCCTAGATTATGTGACCCTCCGGTGATTGAAATCGTCCTCTATCCCAACCTGTATAGAACTATCACCCACACTGGTGCCGTTGCGCAAACAGACACGGATGACAACTGCACTGCCATCCTTCCTCTTGGTTCTTAAAATCCTGAATCACTTCCACTTCTTTGGTGGGTGTATGGGAGATGAAAGATGCTGGTGATCCGTGAGGGACCAAATTGCGGGCTTGTATGTCACGGCCATCTTCGCTACAAAGTCCTAATCCCTTGGCATTTGCCTGGGTCTCCCCCCCTCCCTCCCTCCCCGTCCCTCCTCTCCCTCCCTAGCTAAGCCCCCCCAATTTCCTTCCCCACCAAAACATACCCTGTCCAACTGCGGCCTCATTTGCTGACCTGACTGTATACACTTGTCCCATGCACTTGCTTGGAGAGACTCAAAGTTCTCAGGTACTCTATTGCATTAAACCTATATATTTTATCTTATTTTTTTTATCTTTTTTTAACACACAAGGGATTTGAGCACGAAGACCACAGATGTTAAAGTCCCATAGCCCAAAAGCTCACTTTATGAAGGTTTTTTCAACCTTAATATGCTTCCCATCCAATGACTAAAATGGCGATAGGTTAAACCGAGCCCGGGTGTCCTGCTCTGCCTTTTGGGGTGACACTAAGGCTATATAAAAAGCAGCCAAAGAGCCCTTTCCATGTGACCTTTAACACTGATTTTCTGGGGTTGCGTGCATTAGGAAATCAGAAGTTGCAATGCATGTCTTTTTTGCATCCTTATCTATCAGGAAGAGATCTTTGCTCTGTTTCTGATAATCTTGGTTTGTGCATAAACATAGTTACCTCCCAGAATCTCTTCATGCCACTCATGACCTAAAGATCAGCTCATTATAATTTGTCCTCTTACGTCATGGACACATGTTAACATGTTTTTTTTTCTTTGATCTAGTTGGGTTAAACGTGAATGCATGAAAAGAAGGATTTCCTTTCAAGCCTATGTTATCTCCCTGTAACTCATCTCTCTAATATACGCCTTGGCCTGGATCTAGAATTGCTTTTTTCTGGCTGTGGTAAACTGGGCCCATGGTTAGATGCACCAGTAAACCAGTGCCTTTGCCCCAAAAACCTTCGGACCTGGAAACTCTCCAATAAATAATTGAGTTGGGGTGGCCTCATTGAGCAGGTTGGCTTGTCATGAATGTTTGACAGTTGACTATTAGTCCTTGTCCAGTTATTCACTGAATCAGCCTTTTAACGACTTACTGTTTGTAACTATTTGTTTATTGGCCGTTTGAACTGGAGCTGCATATGGTCATTCTTGGCATGGCCTTTTTTTTCTTTGCTTTCTTTTTAACTTCGGCAATACTTAGTTGTTATGAACTGATGAAAATCATAAATCAATAAACATGATCAACATATGGAGCGAGAGTTTGCAATGGTTGATATTACCATCTCATGGGCAAACATGCAATAATACACACCTATTGGCCAAGTAATTACCATTTGCTCCCTCTTTGTCAAGATAGTTTCCTCACACTTCCTGTCCAGCCACCCCGTCCGCAGTCTCCTCATCTCTCTGCTTTCTGTCACACAGGGCTTCTTTCGGCGAAGCAGTCCAAAGAAACATGGTTTACCCCGTGTCACCGGGAGAAGAACTGCATCATCACCAGTCACCCGTAACCGCTGCCAGTACGGCCGGCTGCAGAAGTGCCTGGAAGTTGATGTCCAAGGAATGGTGAGTATAAAACTGTGCTGTCCCAGACCATCCCTCCTCGTCTCACGGGCTCTTAAGGCCACAGCACAGATCTCATCATGTGTTTTAATCCCAGAAGGGTAGCATATGTCTACCCACGAACCTGCTGCAGGACGTCCTAACTAAAGCAGCATTTGATGACATTTGATTGTGTTCCACTGCAGAAACCACTCCAAATGGATGCCACCAGATCATCAGCGTTTGAACGGGGATTCAAAGTCGATGTTGCACCGTATTCATTATTCCTTTACACTGTCAATTTTCTCATTCTTTTTTTCTGAGAAATTCTAATGACTGTGGTGGACCCAAAAACAAGTCAAGAGGGAATCAAAGCTGTTTCGAATTTGCCTCACACTTGAGCTTTAAGGTTGAGTTTTGTTTGTTTACGTTTTGAAGAGAAATATCGTAAGAGATGACAAAGGGCGAGCCGTTATGCCCACTCGCATACAGTCGGGGGTGTGCGCCAGCTTGGCAGCCTCTGTTATGAAATGTCTCACCTGCCGAGAGTGAAAGAGCAGGCGTCGCTCCCATCATTGCAACCCCGGGGCTGTGTGAACCACACAACACACAGGCCACACACACTACCCCAGCGTCAGACTTGATAAAGTATTGGAAGAGGTGTTGACCGCAGAGAATCCGAGGACCAAGGGTTTTTACGCTCAGTCTCGATCCCACGACACACTCGGTTTCACACAAGACACAACTTGCTACTTTTACCACTTACCGATAATGTGTGTTCAGGACACATTTGTACTCGTGAATACTGATAACGCTTAGTCAATAAACATGGAAGCATATTCAGACAGGAAGTGTAGCACCCTCTCCTCCTCTCACGGACACCTGTTTAACTCATATAGTCGAACAACCTCCATTGCTCTCTCCCTCTCTGCTGCCTGTCCCCTGAACGCTATTTTCCTCCATCTTTCTGTACAAGTCGTGTGCAGGGAGTGCACTCCCCTGCCACAGCACCGTGCTTACAGTAAAAAGGTTATGTCTCTGATCTCCTGACTCCTTCAATTTGATGGGTGCCATTATCCATGGTTATAAGAGTCACAGCAGCCAGCTCTTTTACACACCACACACACCACAACACACACTCGCACACGCACAGCACCCCAAAACACAAACGGGCATAATCGTTCATTTGGAGAGCCATCTAGTGGTGAATAGTATTACTGAACTGAAGTCTGAAGTCAACACTAGGCTCATGGGTTTCTCAATGGATGAAGGCTTGATTATCTTTCTATCCGACCGGTTTCAACGCCACCTTTGTCCATCTGCTTTTGTGTGTAACAGTAAACCCTTGTTAATTGTGGTTTGTTATGTTTGTGCAATGTGCCGAATGCTCATCTTGTGTCCTCAGCATGTACTTTGGCGCAGTGAAACTGGACTGGGTTGTTGAGAAGGATAGCTGGGCCATCTGGGGCCCGCATGGAGTCCACATGTGGCCTCTCTTTCACAACCACAACCACACGACACCGACACACACACACACACACACACCACTAGAAACGTACAACAGACACCACAACCACCCCAAAGAATCATGCTTGTGCATTTTCATGCACAACTCAAATTATGTCACATTCAAAGTGACAAACACTGAAATGACAAAAACGTGCTTTCCAAAAATGCACGATCCACAGCTCCACTTAAACACCATACACCTCTGTGTCACACACACACACCCACACAGAGTGTGACCTCCTACTATGCCGGGGTACGGTGTGCCCTTGTGTCTGTCGCAGACAGCTCCAGACGCCGTGCCCAGCCTCTGCAGGTTGGCAATGCCAGCATGACGTCGTCAGGATAGGAGGGGCGGAGAGAGGGAGAGGGATGGGGGGGTTTAGGAGCGGTTCAAGGATACGCCCTGTACACCTGGTCCACATTTCATCAAACCTGGCAGTGTGTGTTTAATGAAGACCAAGACTTGTGGTCAAATGAAGGTTACATACCAAGATCACAAAAGAAAATGAATTCACAACTCCATTTAGATGCTAAAACAAATGTTTTTACACATGTTTGCCCCCAGTACAAGTGTTTCCCCAAGATGGGGTCACACATTTATGCACATTACACCCCACCATTTCCCTTTTTTTTTTTTGCCTTTTAAAAAAAAAAACAACTCTTCAGCCTCTACTACTATTATATCCTGCATAATAGTTTATATTTGTACACATCTGAGACAGTAAAACTTGTGATTTGCAGAGATTGCAAGTTGACTTTGGTCACGCGTATGAAGCCTAAAGGCTACACATTTTAAATCTTTCGTTTGTGCATCAGGGATATCACATTCCAGTCTTGCACATCCTTGTACAATTTTTTTATGTTGGTGCTTGTTGCATTTCACTTTCCCCTCCTGTTATCAGTATCCCCCCCTGTCCCCCCCCCCCACCCACACACACTCACACATCACGCACCATTTCCTCGAGAGGTTTACAGCGATAGCAAAAAGTAAAATAAAGAAAGCGCAAGAATTATGGAGAAGCGCAAGGGGAGGATACATCAGTCCAAAGACGAGTAGCATAGAAAGTTAAGCTGCTGAGATGGACGATGAGTTTTGCCCTCATTGTGAGTTGAGAATGAACTATGTATTTTAGTATGGCAAAGTGTAGTATGGAGAGATGGATGAGGAGGTCTGGTAGAGAGCAGGTGAAGGTGAAAATTTCATCCTGTCGACTGTGGCTCCGGCTGCGAGCAGGCAGGAGCACGGGAACATTGATACATTTTTATCTTTCCTTGATATTTACATGCTGTGTGATGGACGGCTGCACAGCGCTTTTAATTTTCCTCAACAGCGAATTAGCCCTGTCTGCCCACCTCTCTCTGTCTTGTATACAGACAGACACAAACACACACACACACACACACAACACCAAGACACACGAAATTGTCCATAACTGCATGCACACGGCTTGAAATCCATGAGGTAGAGCAATGATTGAGTATTGCTGTCCTGTGTGTTGGTGTTGTGTGTGGTGTGTGTGTCTGTCGTCTTTCTGTGTGTGTGTGGTGTGTGGTGGTGTGTGTGTTTGTTGTGTGTGTGTTGTGTGTGTGTGTGTGTGTGTTGTGTGGTGTTGTTGTGTTGTGTGTGTTTGTGTTTTGTGGTGTGTTGCGTTGTCACAGTATTCTATGCACACACACCGCTTTGTACCCATTTTTTATGCATTAACACTAACACAAACATCCATGATGCAACTTCCCCATAGCACTTCATATCTCATAAGCATTTGAAAGATGCGTCGCTGCATTAGTTAGGCACCACACAAACCATCACATGAACACGTGTGTTTCACACCCACACACGACACACAATAAACAAGCAAGCAGTATTTCTTTCATTTTCGCGTCAACCCGCTACAGTACCCCCCCCAAGTTATGCATTGTGGCAATTCGCCATGCGATCCGTCATCGTCCTATAGTTTCTTAATGACTTCATTAAATTGGGTTGTGGCGGCTTATGATTGTGCTGCAAATTTGTCAGCGCGGTTAGTTCTGGACGCATTGGATTCCCCACGTTTTTTATGTGGAATTAATTGGACTACCGACTGCATTGTCAGCCCTCCTCGCCTGGCAACACGGGCACAGATCCCCAGATCAGCCGCATAACGTGGCTGGCCCAGATATATTCACAGCTTGACTCTCAGTTTTTTGGCCACTGCTCAAAAGCGATGGTTGCTTAAGAAGGGTTTCCTTCACTACCAAGGACATGATTAGCTCATTAGGAAATGGGAGTGGTGATCCATTTTTGTTGCTTTGTTTTTTTGTTGACATAGTTCATACATACCCCATCTAACCATTCTGGATAAATCGTGATTTGTGCAGACCTTTGACTTCTGCATATCCCAATGTTTGTGGTTGGCTAACACATCACCACATGAGACCAATGGAAACGCTGCCAATACAGCGTTACCATGCCCTAGTCCGTCCAGCGGTCTTCTCTCATTGCTTGTTGTGCGAGCAGTTGTCTAAGCACTACTAGTACAGCATCAACTTCCAGCCCCCTCCTTCCTCCTTCATGTTTCCTCCCGTGCAGGAGTCCTTTCTTGGGCTTATTGTTGAGCTGCATGCGCCGATGACGCATCCCCCCTGGCTCTTGGGCCATCCCCTTGTCACAGACACTGATTCTCCCATCAGCCTGAGCGCAATCTCACCCTCATGTCGAAGGGTTTAGGATTAAGACAAGATAAAGCTGATCTTAGGTCACGACTAGAGGGAAATTCAGTACCTTGAGGGAGGTTAGGTGAGATCCAAACCTGATAGGGATGAGTTTAGGAAAGAGTGGGGTGACTTTTAATGCACACAAATACAATTTGTAAAGGGGAGATAGTGTGCGTGGTAATAAGACGTGAGAGAGGAAAAGATCGTGTTTTGTTAACCGAGAGAGAAGAGAGAGAGAGATAGAGAGAAGAGTAGAGAACGCTGAAGGTTTTTTAATTACCGGGATGTGCCAGCACCGAGCCCTTTGTATAACCCATTATGAGGCATCAGATATTTGTTCATATTATGCTTTTAGATTAGCCGGGACCCCTAATGAAGCTGTGCAATTGTTCACCTTATGTATAGCTCCCATCCCCCCACGAGATCATCACCGTCTATCAGCCTCCACCCCACTTGCCCCTCGTCACCACCCCCAGCTCCACACACACACACCACACACACAACACACACACACACAGCCACACAACACACCACCACCACACACACTACCAAAACACATACACAACACAGTCCTATTCTAACTGCAACCACCCACGTCTGGATTGGTCCGGAGAAATGTATGAGGCCTGTTAATGGGATTCCAGTGCTAGACACCCCCGCCATAGTGTTTTGGTCATTGTGGGGTAGGTTCCACTATCTAAGTCTCCTGCAAGCCAATCGCCCATAGGAAACCCCCCAATGGATTAATTCAGGTTTTTTTTTGCCCCTTGTCCCTCGCATTAACCATAGCCCTACTCCCGATGGAGGCCTCCACACGAACATTTATTCTGTCGCATAGTACAGAGATAGTGTGTGCGATGGCTGGTTGCTCGCAGGACAGAGCTTCTCCCCCCTTCATTGCTGGATACTCATTCCTTTGATCTCAGTTGGTCATTTCAGTTTGTGGACATACGGAACATCTCTGCGTTGCTTAGCAGTGTTTAGTATCCTTTGTTTTCAGCCGATACGGGGGTTCAGATTTCAATTGAATATGAACCGACACACATCGTTTTTAGTTTTTACCTTGCAGTGATTTTATTTCAGATATTTTTTTGGGCATTTTAGGCCGTTTGATGATAGACCAGCTGAGAAGTAGAAAGGGGAGAAACGGGGAATAACATGCAGCAAAGGGCCGCAGGTCAGTCCGAACCCAATGCCCTCCGATCAGGAGTAAACCTCTATATATGGGCGCCCACTCTACCAAACTGAGCTATCAGGGTGCTCCTACAGCAGTGATTTTCAAAACATTATCTGTATATACCTCTCTATTTAAAAAGAATGAAAGCTTAGAAATTAAGCTTGTCAAGGCTAAACTTTGTCACTTAGCCAAATGTCTCATCACACATAGTACTCCTTCACTCTGGCCCTCTCCCCTCCTCCCTGCGCAGTGAGTAATTGACCGAGAACAAAGAAAAAAAAGGATGACAACAAGAAGCGAGTGCACAGAGAGCTATGTGCTGAAGTCCGCACAGAACGACCGATCGCAGGTCGCAAGGCACACCAGAGAAACGTTCCCCTCTCCTCTGCCAGCTGGGCAAAATACACTACGTCAGTACCATGACACTGGCGAGCTGGACGTCCCTGTTTTCACCTTGGATGGTTATTGTTAATTGTAATGAAATGAATCTGGAAATATCATAAACATTTTCCTCCCATTCTTCCCCCTCTTGTCCAGAGTAACAGCTTCAGAACGACGTGTAATCCTTGGACGTATACCTGTGGGACAGATTCAGCGAACTCTCCACCAAGTGCATCATAAGACTTGGAGTTGCTAAGCACGCCCGGCTTCACAACGCTCACCATCGCCGACCAGATCACTCTGTGCTCAAAGCTGCCTGTCTGGACATCCTGGTAAGCAATGACCCATCCTTTTTATTTCACCGATGAAACCCAGATATTTTTCAAAAGAGTACGGAGTATTCCAAAGTTTAACCTATGCCCCATTCTTCTGCTGTCCCAGATACTCCGGATCTGTACACGCTACACCACCAGATCAAGACACCATGACTTTCTCAGATGGACTCACGCTAAACCGAACCCAGTGCACAACGCAGTTTCGGGCCCCCTTACCGACCTGGTTTTTGCCTTTGCCAACCATCCCTTCCTCTAGAGATGATGATGCAGAGACGGGCTGCTCGCGCCATCTGTTTGCTATGTGGAGGTATGGCAAGTTTCTTTCACTTACTCAACATCTCTTTGCCAAGTGGCCGTCTGTTACATGGTCTTACCAGTTTAATAAAGCAATTGCCTAGACTGAGTGGCACCATTGTCCTCTGGAGAAATTCATAGGGCGGCTAAGCTGTGCTCTTTCTTTGAGCACCACCTAGTGGCTAACTGTGACTATGACAAGAGGAGATTGTACTCATTGTTTCTGTCCTTTGTGTTTTCCTCTACAGATCGTCGGATTGGAACAAGCCGAGAAGGTGACGTCTGCAGGGCCCCTCCTGAGGCTTTAAAAGATATATGTAAGGAGAGGAGGCCCCACACACCACACATTTCCCCAAGATGCTGATGAAGATCACTGATCTGAGAAGCATCAGTGCTACAGGTCTGTCACTTGTCACAAGTGTTGATATGTAATAAGCTAAAAGATTAGTTGATTAATGAATTATCGTTAGTTTTCTATATTAGTGTTGCTTATTTTTCTCAATTTTTATATCGTAATAAAATTGTGTTGAGAATGACTGAATGTCCTAAAATGTATTAAGTGAGTACCTTATTGTAGCTTACTTTCTCTCCCACTCCCTTCCTGCAGAGCTGAGCGTGTCATCACACTAAGATGGAGATCCCCGCTCCATGCCCCCCTCTCATCCAGGAGATCTGGAAACTCAGAAGGTCTTGAAAGCGTAGCCGCCGGCGGCCGGCCCAGTGGTGCCCCCCCAGGCAGCTGCAGCCCAGTCTGTCCCTAGCTCTGCCCAGCATCCAGCCACACAATCGCCCTTAGAGCAACGCCCACCTTTTTTTATTAATCCACACGACGCTCTCTTCTCCTCCCTCAACGCTCCTAAGAGGAGGGCGGAAGGGGAGGTGGGGGCCTTGACCCTGATGCTGACACCAGGAGACCGGCGGAGCCAACCTCCTTCTCCTGCTACGACACAAAATCCCCACCTCCTGATCTGCTTTCCCTCACAGTCCGGAGCACCGTCCTGATGTGAGGGGAGGTACGGCGGGGCGGCCGGGGCAACAGGATGCCTCCTGAGAGAACACACTGTAACACTGCTGATACATCCTCCCCTCTCCCTCCACTCTCCCCTCCACTGCTGCTCCTCCCTTTCCCACCTTTTTTCCAAAAGACTAATGGAAACCAATCCGGATGCACGTGGCGACCAGTCTTCGAACGGAACCGAGAGTGGGTGGTCACCGTGGGACAAATATATGATCAAGGGACAATGCATAAAGACTGACTTGACAAACCCAGACACTTTTTTGTTGTCCTTGCTTCAGACTGCAAGCTTGGGACTTGTCAAAAGAGCCCCCCCCCGCCCCCCCCCCCTCAAAAGACTCTGGGTCTTTTCTTCCTTTTTCCCACCTTCAAAAAACAGATTTCGTACAAAAGATATATAATAATATATAAAAAGTTAGGAACTATTGTAATGACATTTCGGAACTGAATGCGGGTTGACAGGAGACATGTTTTCTGAGATTAGAAATTGTTGTACTCCCTCACTGTTTGAATGTTTTCATACCCATCGAGAGTATTGAGAGAGACCTTTCAGTTGTATCCATTTGTACATTATTCTAATTAACAAAAGATGTTGTAAAATTTATCTCCAGTCTACACACATGCACACCACAACAAAAACACCACACACATCCACACATGCACACCACACACAAACGTGCACAGAAAACATTCTTAATGAATACACCTACTATTCCTTTGGATTTGTTTCCTTTTTTTCTTTATTTTTTTTGCTTCCAAAGAATGGAAAAAATGATTGTATGAACGGGTTGTATGTATGTCACAGTCCTTTCAAGAAATCAATTAATGAAGATTCATTATTAAGGTGTATTTAGTAAGTAGCCTTAATTTTTTGTATATAGCTGTATTCATTCTTTTAACAACTATGAAGAGTTTTAGGCTTCACCTGATTTTTTTTTTTTTTTTTTTTTAAAGAATACCGTTATCTGTTTTGTTTAGAGTTTGTGTGCAAGAAAACACATTTTGAGCCATTTTAACTGAGGAAGTTCTTTCATGTTTTGTGTCCTACTAAATACTGACAAGCCCTTAACCATCACTGGCTGTTCAGAATGTGGTTTTCAACAGACAAGTTCAACCTCCCCCCCCCCCCCCCCCCCCCCCCCCCCCCCCCCTTCACTTTTAAAACATGTTTTACACACAGTATAATGACAAGTATCACTCCATCGGGGCATAGCTTTTTTTTGGCCATTTGCAGAAAGAGATGATGTTTTTCTGAAAATGGTAAGCCAGATGCCACTTGTACCTGCCGGTTTCAAGTGACCAAAGCACTCAGCTTCCAAAGAGGTAAAATGTGACGAATGTGTACATACACACTGTATTAAAACACAGTGATTCTCATTAGTCTCTGAATGGATCACTAATCTGTATGGATGGGAAAAGACTAGATTGTAGTGATACCTCTGCTATGTCATGTTGTCAGGCAAGTATGGTCCAAATGTGATGTCTCTCACAGAATCTCCCTCTGCAACCTGTGGTAGAAATGAGCTATGTGACTTTTTGCCGGACCCAGAGCAACCTCGCACCCTGTGACTCACTTTCGCCAAAACGCCTTCCACCGTTAACACACACCATTTCATCTAGACCGTTGTTACTGTACACACGCCAATGTCTCAGGAAGGAATCCTTTTGTGTGCTTGGCCTGGTCTATGTTCTGTCTGCACCCCCTAACCCTCCTATCACCAGATGCACACATACACTTCTGCTACTGATGCCCCTGAATCTTCTTTTCAGTCACGTCTTTTTTTGTTGCCGCCGACCATGGACTTGTGCAGAGAGACACCGACCCTGACCCCCAGACGTCCGACTAAGGATGCATGTGGAGTCACTACTCTCAGAGTCGTTCATGTTCTTTTTTTATTTGTACGGTCAAGCGTGCTTTCAACATTTAGGCTTCACCGTCCGAACAGCGCACAACTTTTCTTCCCTCCACAGCTAATCTTTAAATAGCAACAGACAACACCGGTCATTCTGAGAAATATGGAATATGTGGCAATTTTGTCAAGATTATCAAGTGACTTTGGAAAAAAAAAAAAACAAAAAAAAGATACAAAAATAAAAACAACATTTAATTTAAATGTGTTTGTTTGTTCACGGTGTGTCATTCTTTGCATTCTCTGCTACAGCCGGTGTCCTCCGTAGGTTTTTTAAGCTCACACACATAGAAAAAAAAAAACAAGGGTTAACAGGTCCCTCTTAACATTCATATTTTGGCTTTCACCCCTGGATAAATACCAGCAGAAAATGTAATCACAATTGGTTAGTTTACTTCCTCTATAGGTTTCATTATACACTCATGCTCAACCAATACAGTTTTTGCGCAATACAGCCTTACTTATTCCAGTTTTAACCAGTATTTTGGGGTGGCTAATGTTCCACTTTGGATATTTGCTGTATAAAACACAAACAGTGTCCACTTTGCTGACTTTCTCTCGCTTATGTTTTAACATTTCCATTATTCTGTAATTGCCATTTGCGCTAAATTTACACAGACTTAACAAGCATATAATAAAAATGTGGGAAAATTGAAATTGGAAACTCTGCCAAAAACCAAACTAAGTTAGATTGGATTATAGTATGTGGAATAGCTCTATATAGTGCACAGTATATTATTATTGTTATTATTAAATGCATATTTAATGCAGTCTATAAGTTTAGGGAAGATGTTCCCCTGTTGAGTGGTGTCAACTCGAGACACTGGCAGACAAATCTGTGCTTACTTTAGGCCTTCCATCCATTGCTTCCAACTAGTTGGCACACCTAACAACCCACTGTCTAGAAACACATGGCACTTATACTAACACTAAGTTAAATAAGAGGGGGGGGGGGGGGTGCTTTAATCTTTAATCTACATGACAAAATGTACATTTTTTCTCTCTAAATGAACCCTCCTCTTGAATTCATTGCATGGATAACTAACGTTAGTCTAATTGTTTTGAAATGAAACGTTGTTTTTGGTAACAGGAAGAGACAATGTTTAGTTCTAACTTTGATTGTTCCCACTTTGAAAACTATTAATAACATTCATTTTATAGGTAAAGTAGAACATTTTCTTTTTCAATTGATGATCTAAACATTTTTGTTGTAACATTCATGATATAAGAAGTCAAGTTACCAATAAACATATTATCTTAAATTAAAAAACTTATTTTAAAACCTATAGTATTTGCCCCGCCTCTTTCCGAGCTGTGACGTCTCACACCATCACAATCCTTCGCGCGGATTCAAACATTTTCAAATCAATTTCACACTCACCAAAGTGAGATTGTTCCGCCAAAATCGTAACAAACATAGTCCCCTTTCATGTAAATGCAGGTAAATTGTTGCCGAGATCAAAATTGAAGTTCAAAACGTAGTAACGAAAATAAATAATAATTGTACCCCAAAACGTCAGTTAACAACACAAACATCAAGAGTATTTTTAAGGTTACTGTGAATATGTTGGCGGAGTGATACAACGACAACTATCTGTAATCGGCGAGAGACGTCATGTTACTGCTGACCAAGGTAGCATACGTTAGCCGTTCGTCAATATACATTGTAGGGTACGGACATGAATCGTACGTTAGGTTCTATGATATATGCTAAATTTCTCTTTACCACATCCCGGTCGATGTTTATATGGATTTCCAGAAGTTGACGTGTCTTTGGAGCGGACCTTCCAGGTAACTGTTTTTGACCAACTTTACAACGCTTACGTTACAAATGTTTACAATCTGTCGGTCGTTCAAATCTTAGCGACATAACGTTATTAATGTTATCTAGGGTTTTAAGAACGTGCTATCTGTTTAGTAAGTTTTTAATTGTCTAATGTCTATTCATCTTCTTAATTCTAATCATCTAACGCTATTCTGACAAGCTTAGTTATATTGTCACCATCGTGTCGCGTTGCACGTGGAGTTTTACATCATTGCCAGTGTATTTTAAAATACGTTACCTACACAACGACCTGCTGATTTGAAACTATGCCTCACGTTGTGTTCTAGTTACATTCCTAATGTACAACACACAGCCGGCCAAAACGTACATAATTAATGTTCTAATCGTCGGTTGTTATATCGTTAAGCTAGAAATTAACGGTACGTTTTTTTTTTTTTTCGCAGCATTTTGCCTTCCGTTTGTAGCATGTTTCCAGAAGGCTTCTTTCTAACATTAAATTGCTTTGTTTACCTAACGTTTAACTTGACGGTGCTTGAGCTAGCAGTTAGCGCCTGCTATTTTGACACTGTTTGCTCGTGTTCTCAGGTAACGTTACGAAACTGCCATTGCACGGAAATAGGCGTTATTAAGATTGGGAGGCGATGGATGAGTTTCCTCTTTCATTCAACATGCCTAATTGGAAGGTGAGATCTTTAAATTCATTCGGTGATTTTAAATGTTTGTCATGCCATGTGTTCAGATTTCCGTTTGAAATCTTTCTCTCTCTCGTCGTGATTGTAGTTATCTTACATGAGTACCGCAGAAAGCACATGTTATGTGGAGTTCATGTTGAGTTGGGCAGATGTGCTGTAAACAGACTCTGGGGGCGGGCCATCTCTGGTGACGTCAGAGTCTACCTATGCTTGTCTGCTCCGACCAATTGACTCTCTTTTGCTTATTAAACCTTCAGTTCACTGTAGTTTAGACCATGTGGCATTTCATTGCTACTTACAAACGTCACTTACATTTAAACCTAATATATTTCAGTAACTTGTCTCTTTTGACTCATTTTGTTTCTTTGTCTTAACAGGAGACTGACTGCGATATTCGTATTCAGCTTCTCAGTCTCCAAGGAGCATTGCCAAAATGACTTGAATGAAAATAAAGAGGTAAGAGCCACATTTTAAACTAGAACATGACCTTTTCAGTGGTTTAACTTAATAATATCTGGGATAATGAGGATGTTTCTATTGAATGGTCACCTTATAAGTTATGTTTTGATCACTACACATCATGGACAAAGGCAGGGATTGGTCCACCCAGGGAGGGTGTCTGTTGATCAAAGGCCTAAACACCTGTTGACCTCTGGTCATCACTGATTATGTGTACAAGTAGCACCCGATGTTGAACTATTTTTTACATTCTTAAAAAAAAAGTGTCATTGTAGATTCACTTGGTGAAACTTGTCCATGTTAAGTAAGCCTAGCTGACACGGTTTTCTACTTTGAGCTTCTTTAACCAACTGTTTGAGGTGATTGTTTTTTTTTTTTTTTTCTCACCAGGTCATTTTGACAAATTTGAGCTCAGTGACTCCAACTTGTTTATAACGAGAGGCTTTGCATCGTCTGAGCGTTGAAGCATGGAGATGTGAATACTGTTATGACCGTTCTTTTAGTGAGTATGAAGCAACGTCTTGTTGCCTCAGACTTGTTTTCCCTCCACAGTCACCGGTTCATCACTTTTGACCTTAGACTGTACAAATATGGAAATAGACTCCTTGATGTCACCCAAAGGTTTCTGTAGAGTCTGTTTGTTTTTATTAAAGGGATATTTCACTGTTGAAAGATGCATATCTTAAATTGGTCCCTTATGTAGTAGAATGTGAATTTGTTTTTTAAATGGTGCCTTCCTATGCAGAAAACCCGAAAATGTGCTTTTTGGCTTATGTGGATGAAGACACAAAATCCTAACTGGCTTGCAGTCCCAGCTGCTAGGCAAAAATGCCTTAGACAATTTTTGCATCATTCCCCCCCCCCCCCCTCGAAAATACTACCGGGTTTCACTGATGCAAAGCTAATACTAATTGGTGAAGTCCGCCCTTCTCCATTTACCTCTGCTTTAGAGCACATTAAACAGGGACATACAATCTACTCTAGTACTGGCATAATGCCATTAAAGAGCACCCTAACGGATGCAATGAGATTTTTTTGCATACCATTTTATTGACAGATGTAAATTAGATCTTACTTTTATTTTGTTAATGGTCATTTCAGGTTTGCGTACCCTCCACCACCACACCAAAGAAGAGGTCTTCCAAGGAGGAAAAACTGAAACCCTCAAAGTAACCTACATTTTTTTTAAATCCCTTGCACATTGCAGCCTTCCCAATGTCTTGAGTTTCCCTACACTACTATGAATTTGGATTGTCTTACAAATTTGTTAATAAAAGTTTCATGTTTAGGTTCTTCAAGATCACAATGTGGGTGCTACTGTCACCACTGACAACCGGAGAAAAAGATGTTCTGAAGTTACCACCGGTGAGTTTGTGTGATGTGGTTGTTGTTTCAAATTAGCAATTTGAGATTGCTATCATTCATTCATTCATTCATATCCCACTCATTTCTAGTTCTAGGAATCTCACAGATCATAAACAATTTTTGTGCAGCCTTACTCTAATTCCGTCCCCAATCTGTTCCGTTAAAAGGGATTTAGCGTCTGTAGTTTTCCTCCGGTCTCTAGTCTTACACTTGTTTTAATTTATGCTATCATTGTACAGGCCTTTTTAATGCAAATTTTGTTTCTTTATTGTTCATTTTTAGACCCCTCTGGAAAGATGGAACTAACAATGACAACATCCGCGACCCCTGGAGAAAACTGTGGAGGTGAAACTAAGGAGGTCGATACCAAAGCAAGACCAGCTCCCCCTTCAGCGATCTGTATCAAATGATCAAAAAATCTCTGGATGTCAAGACCCCTCGGGTATCTTCTGCCATGGGTGCTGTCAAACACCTACCTCAAGGTTTTGCACTCCAAAACCTGGTTCATGAGGAAAAATGATGGACACCTGTCCTTTCATCAGAAGAGAAATCCTCCAAGAAGGATAAGTTAAAGTTTTCCTGTAGCTGACGAAAACTATGGGCAGGCTGAAAATGTAATTACGGAACCCCCAAGTCTGTTAAGAAGCACAGGATGTCCTTCCAGGTTCTTTCGGCTGAGGTGGGCCAGACCTGAGTTTGGGGAAGCTGTAATTGTTGCCGACCTCTGAAGCAACTTCACCCCAGAAGCGAAGCCGTAACGCCCCCCAGAGGTTCAGGCATGTGAGTTGGAACCCAAATCACCCGTGAGACGGAGAAGCAAGGAGGCCGAACCTGCCTTGACTGAGGAAAAAGAAGCAGCAGTGACCCTACCCCAAATGGATGGTCTTAGAATGTCAATCACCAAGGAATTCCTGGGAAGGTAATACATGTTGTAGTACTATATTGTGTCTCTTTTTGTTTTTGAGTGTTCACGTGTGTTTGGTTGACCTATGTTTGGTTGTTACTGACGTACAATCATGTTTACATTTCAAGATGCGTCCAAAAAACGCAAATATGGAGAGTGGTGGCCGACTCTCCCCACCACAAATGAAAAGGAAACGTGTTTCCTTTGGAGGTTACCTGTGTCCTGAGTTGTTTGACAAACGTCTGCCTCCAGACTCTCCATTATGCCAAGGGGCCACTCCACGGAGAAGCTTGTTGTTACTTAAACCCAAGCTCTCACTCCTCAGACGAGCATCAGCCTTGGTTTTGCCACCGGTAAGACCAAAGTGAGGATAATGATCTCAAGTAGTGACCTAAAAATAGTTATCTCCCTTATGCTGTCTTCTTAAATTGACTTTTGCTCTGTAGGATTTTAAGAAGAGCATCCAGATAGCCCTATAGTGGCTGCAAAAATGAGGACCCCCGTCCCCCCAAGTCATCAAAGAAGTCACCAAAACCCAGGACACCCTCTCCAAAGCTGCGCCTGCCTGCAGAACGTCACCAAAATCTAAGAGTCCTTCGCCTGCAAGAGGAAGGTCTCCCATTGTTGGGGTATCACCCGAGTCCAGACCCCCCTTAATAACAAGGCGCTTCTCTGTGTCCACCATCATCACACATCTCCAATTGCAAGAATCCTGTAACTGATCAGGTGCCTTTATCACTGTAACTCCTAAAATACCCCTGAGGAGGAAGAGCATGTCCTGGAGACTCCAGTACCTCAGAGTGCTGTAAAAGTAATGCGCGCAGAAGAAGTGGCATTTCACGGGCATCTCTAAAGGTATAGTTAGACCCTGAAATATTTATCTATCTATCTATCTCTCGTTATAAACTCTTGTCTTTTGTTTGGATTAATCAAGTGAAGGCAAAGCTTAAAGCATTCAACTGAATAAAAAAAAATGTTTGAATGGCAAAGTATAATTAAAGGGGAAAATTTCAGTTCTAGCTGGAGCTTTCCGCTGTTGATCTGTTTTCACTTTTCAGTTCAATAATGCAAGAGTTTTGGATTTCAAGTTGACCAAAATATTCGTGATCATGACATTTTTTTCACAATCGAGCAGCCTTACCTCATACTCATCTTCTGATTAGCTCGTAGTCCTTTACCTAGCTACTGCGCATGTGATACTCCCACAACGAGAAATAGAAGTATGATGCCTCATTCTGTAGCTAAAACAAGAGCTCAACACAACAGTGAAAAGAGAGCTGCAGCAATGTGCAGTACAAAAAATATGGTGTTTTTTTGAAAATTAAACCATGTAAACCTATCTGGTACAACCTCAAAATACAGTTATGAACCTTATAAAATAAGCAGAATATGAACACTTTAACTAAATTTTTCATGCGCACACACCTCAATGATATTAAACATTTGGTTATCATATAATTCAGAAATAAGTTGTTTTTAATGCTCAGGATTTTCCTTGGGGCCTTATTGTTTTTAATGTTGTGTGTTTTTTTTTTTTTTTTTTGTCTCACTTCAGTCAAGAATTCCTGGGGCAGACATTGTGAGATTGGGCCAACTAAGCCTCAAGTTGCTGTTCCAGCTAAAAACGGTCACCAAAAGGCAACAAAGAGATTTTGGCCAAACCACAGGTAAAGTCAATATTTTAACGATTGCATGGTACTATACGTCATTGTATGCCTCAGATTTTTAATCTGCAATGCCTTTTTTTTTTTTTTTTTTTTTGTTTGTTTTGTTTCAAGATCTGTTTATAAAGGTTCAATAAAATACCATTTTAAATACATTTGTAAATGCAAATATTTCCATATACATATTGACAAATTTGAGAAAAGAAATATTCTCACTTTCAGACCCCTGAACAAAACTCAAAGACCATGTCAGCACTGGACATGCAGACTCACCTGTTACCATCGTTTGTGGGCAGAGCTCACCAACAAAAGTTTTACATCCACTGGTGCTGCGCCAAGACTGGTCACCAATATTGCACCTCCTGAAAAAGAACATGAAATGGATAGAGACTGAGTGGTAATTAACCTTTTCCTGTCCCAACAAATTGGAACATTTTGTTTTTGGAATGCAGTTTGGACTTAAATATTTTGCTTTATTGGTGTTGTATTTTCAGGAATTCGGAAATGTTAAAGACACCTATCATGAAGGAGATAGGATCATTAATTGATGAGAACGATGCCACAAAGACGCCAGTGGGAGGTCTAGCAGCATCCGTGGTAGAACCATCAGTGTTGAACACGCCGGAGGAGCCAGGTAAAGTGGGTGGGTGGGTGGGTACTGTTGTTAGGAAACAACCAAAGCATACATTTATAGTCTGCCTAATTGCTAAGACTGAGTTTTTTTTTAACTTATGTAATTAAATGTTAAAAAAAAATGACTTGTTTCCACAGTGAAAGATGGTGTCTCCACTGACTGTTCTCTACTGTAAAAGTCAAAGATCAACTCTGTAAGCATGAAACGCCCCCTTGATGATGACGACCAGAATCTAGCTCGTCTGCACCCCTGCCTTTGAGATTCACCTCTGACGATTGCAGCGAACGCATGTGTAGATTTGAAGACAACCTCTGTAACAACTCCAACAGAAGCCCAGAATTGCCAGAGTGTCTCACCGGGTAAGAGGATACATGAAGACGCCAAGACAGAAGGCCGAGCCTGTTGAGGACATCAGAGTGAGGATTTTAAAGACCCCTACATAGACCCCCGAACAACAAGTGTCTCACCGGGTCAAGAGAATGTGACGACTCCGAGACAGGAGCCTGAGCCTGTAGAGGGACATCAAAGTGGAACTTCTGACAACTCCCAAACGAACCCTGAACAACAGTGTCTCAGTCGGAGTTTAAGATAATTTGTAAGACACTCATCATGAGGCTGAACCTCTTGAAGATGTTCAAGGGAACTTCTGCAAACGTCCCAAAGCTCTAAAGCTGGTGATGCGAGTTTGGCTGGTGTTGAGCAACGGTTGAGAACGTCAGCACACATGCAAGAATCTGAAGACCTATCTGAAATGACGGACCCAACACCACAAAAAGTAAAAGCTCTCCATTGGTACCTCCCAAAGAAAAGGGCCAAACCTGTTGATACCTTGTATCAAGAGGCTTGTGAAAACACCGGCAGAGCCGTAGTGCACCAAGGAAGACTTTAGGGGACTTCGGAGCTATGGAGGAGCGGGCTGAACCCACGACAACTGGAGCAATGGGTAATAACCAGAACATGCAAAAAAATAAGGATTGTAAATATTAACTGCTTGTTATTTAATTGATATAGAAAAAAGGGATTTTGGTCAAAAGCTTAAACTTGAGTGTGCATGTGCTGACGAGCTGTGGTTTTGCAGTTAAGCATTTCATTTGATCATATAACACCAGTATAAAACATGTAGGCTTATTTTAGTTTGTAGATCAAAATCTTGTGTAGCCGTGCCTTTGAAATGACATTTGACTAATTTTAATACGAGACATCGGTGCTGCTTACTTTGCTTTATTTTAAGTGCGTGCTCATTGTCTAAATTGTTTTATTTTTTTAACAGGTTTGAGGATCAAACGGCTCCAGATTGTGATGAAGATGTAGCAAAAGGTAGTTTGTGTTTAGATACAAATGTGTTCCATGAGGGATTAGTGTCCTAAAGCTATATGATCAGGAGCTGGATTTATACTGTGTAATAAAAATATTTCCATGTAAGACATAGGATAAATAATTGATTCGTAAATGCATTGCGATTCTCTCTAGAACAATACAATGCTCGATTCTGTGTTTTGTTTTTATATATATATAGATATATATATATATATATATATATACATACACACACACACACACACATGTATTTTATTTAAAGTTACTGTTTCCAGACAAGTACAAATCAGAAAACAGAACCGAAAAGAATAGGATAATGACAACTTGGAGTTTAGGAAAGGTGCAGGAAGAAAACACAAAATCGTTTTGTTGGTATTATACACCATGATCTATAAGACATACATAAAATAATTAGGCAAAACAAATGTTCTATGAGCCAATTCTCCTCCTTTAAACATGACTGAGCCTCTGACATGGAAGTACTGTGAAGTGACTTTCACAAGCATGTTTAAAGCTTAAACATGGATGCTACAAAATAAAAACCTCAGACAACACATTTCTTAACTCTTGACAAATAATGGATGTCAATCTCAAAAAAAGTCATGTATTTTTAAATCCGCATGGAATTGCATAAATGTTGCATGATAATAGTTTAGAATCGAATCGGTGGCCTCTTGAATCAATCGTGAGGTGCCAAGACATTCCCACCCCTAGTAGACATCAAAGCATTTGATTTTCATTGAATATTTACACCTGATCACATAGCTTTTCAAATGGCATATGAATCTGTTTGCTACTTCCCCCCCACCCCCCCCCCCCCCCCCCCCCCTTACAACGTGAATGTTATTGAGGACACTGTCTGAATGAACATTGCACAGAAGGTACTTGCTGTGGAATCCTGTTGTCAAAGCATGTAACCTGATGCAAATATTTCTCTTTTTGCCATTATATATTGTTTTTCAGAAACGGATGCAAATGAAGTTGTCGTTGACCACATGGGGGAGGTGCCAAGTGGACACAATGAATCATTAGTTGCCATGGAAATGATCTCTCAAGCACCTGTAGATGAGGATATATATATGGAACAACCCAAAGTGGACGCAGCGGATGAGAATGCATCTGGAGAACAACCCACAGTGGACGCGGTAGATGAGAATACATCTGAAGAACAACCCACGGTAGATGAGATTGTAACTGAAGAACAACCCACACTGGACGTGGTAGATGAGAGTACATTTGAAGAAAAACCCACGGTAGATGAGAGTACATCTGAAGAACCCACGGTAGATAAGAGTACATTTGAAGAACAACCCACGGTAGATGAGAATACATCTGAAGAACAACCCGCAGTGGAAATGGTAGATGAGATTGTACCTGAAGAACAACCCGCAGTAGATGTAGCAGATGAGACTACATCTGAAGAACAACCCGCAGTAGAGTACAGATGAGTAACATACTTGAGAACAACCCGCAGTAGATGTAGCGATGAGACACATTACAAGACACACCCGCATAGATGTAGCGATGGCTACATCTGAAGAACAACCCGCAGTAGATGTAGCAGATGAGACTACATCTGAAGAACAACCCGCAGTAGATGTAGCAGATGAGACTACATCTGGAGAACAACCCGCAGTAGATGTACCAGATGATACTACATCTTGGAGAACAACCCGCAGTAGATGTAGCAGATGAGACTACATCTGAAGAACAACCCGCAGTAGATGTAGCAGATGAGACTTCATCTGGAGAACAACCCACAGTGGAGACTGCTACTGGGAAAGTCACAGAAATGGACACAACTGCCACCGAAGCTGAGCATGAGAAGAAATCCGTTCGAGG
>NC_045753.1:22280493-22301132 GCF_008692095.1 Etheostoma spectabile
AAAACAGCTGAGGATAAACGAGAGGCAGCTGAACAGTCTGAAGATCCTGTCGTCCCTGCTCCAGTCAGAGGAAGAAGAGGGAAGAAAACTGAAGCTGCAGCCCCACCTGCTGTGAAACAAACCAGAGGCAGGGATGTTGAGCCCACAATGGAGGAAACTACATCCCTGCCTCCCAAAGCTGTCCTTAAGCCTAAAAGAGGAAGAAATGCCAAAACAGCTTCTGACGAGCATCTTGGGCTGGTCCAAGAGATTGCCCCTGAAATTGAACAGAATCCACCTGTTGATGTTGACCAAGAAGCACATGACTGTGCAACACCCCTGGAGAAGGTTGTTTTGAAGCCCAAGCGAGGGAGAAAACCTAAACAGCCTGAACAACCAGTGCCAGAGCAGGAAGATGTGCCTTTTACTCACAGTGCCAGTGTTCCCCAAGCTGACGTGGCTGAAGGTATGTCATCTTCCTTGTTTGTGTTACTGCTGTCATTATGTTGATTTAAACAGCATCACATAAAGCTGTTTCTAAACCCATGCTTTACCTGTAAAATGTAGGGAATTTGATGTTTTCCATTCCTGGTGGAGTTAAAAAAATTGTGCATGCCCCATTAACCAAAGCAAGATCTTTTTTGATTTAGCTCTAAACAAACGAGTGTTGACCGCTTGCTCTGCGCTTTAAGCAACTCAGTGTTTTCACAACATTTAATGGATGGCCTGTGTAATAGATTTTTATTATAACAAAAAACTGGCTCATGTATGGTGTTTAACTGACCAGTTATTTAGTATTTCAACAACTGCAAATGAAAAGCTAACATTTTTGTTTTGCTTTCTCCTAAGCAGATGCAAATGATGTCTGCAGTGAGCTGGTCCTCAGCGAAAGTGATGAAAATCAAGAACAACCCACAGTGGAGACTGCTACTGACAAAGTCACCGAATTAGACACAACTGCTACCAAAGCTGCGCATGAGAAGAAATCCGTTCGAGGCAGAAGGGCAAAAACAGCTGAGGATAAACGAGAGGAAGCAGAGCAGTCTGAGGATCCTGTCGTCCCTGCTCCAGTCAGAGGAAGACGAGGAAAGAGAACTGAAGCTGCAGCCCCACCTGCTGTGAAACAAACCAGAGGCAGAAATGCAAAGCCTCAAGAAAGCCGGGATGTTGAGCCCACAATGGAAGAAAGTACGTCCCTGCCTCCCAAAGTTGTGCTTAAGCCTAAAAGAGGAAGAAATGGCAAAACAGCTTCCGATGAGCAACCTGAGATGGGACCAGAGAAAGTTGTGGAAACAACACCGGTGACTGAGATTTCCACTGAAGATGGGATTGACCAGACTCTAATAAAAGAAAATGATGCTGCCCCCCCTGCAGAGGAAGTTGTCCTGAAACCTGTTAGAGGGAGAAAAACTAAACCAACTCCCGTTGAACCACCTCAGCCGGAGCCAGAGAAAAATGAAGTTGTGGTAAATGAGCCTCTTACAGCAGATGCACAACCTCAAAAGTCCATCCCTACTCTTGGAAAACCCAGGAGAGGGAGACAGACAAAGCCTGATGATGTGGAACGGAATGAGGTGATGGAGGACACAGTTGTTGCTGTGGAGACCAAGCAGCAGTCTCAGCTTCCAGTCAGGGCTAAGAGGGGAAGAAATGCTAAACGGGAAGAAGAAAAGCTAGAGTCTACTCCCGCTGAGACTGTTAACTCCCAGGAGCCAGCCAAAAAACTGAGGAGAACCAGGAAGGCAGAGCAAGACGTAGAACCGAGAGAAGTCCAAGCCATTGAAATGGTTATTCCAGAGGAGACTGAAGTGAAGATGGATGAACAGACTACCGTGGTTGCAAAACCCAGGCGCGGAGGGCGGAAAGCAAAACAAGACCCTGAGCTTGAAACCCCTGTGGAGTCCACTGAGGTCCAAGAGGTAGCTGCCGTCAACTCCACAGACAAACTCAAAACGGGTAGGAGAGGAAAACAAAGTACTGAAGAGGCTGGAGTCACTGCTGTAGTACAAGAGGAAAAACCTGACCATGAGCTAGAAGCTGAAGAGAAGAATATTGCTGAGCCAGACACTCCAGTCATTAAACCAAGCAGGGCAAGGGGGGTGAAAACTTCTGTAAAAAAGGAGGTTTTGCAAGCCATTCCAGCCAAGAGAGCCCGTCGAGGTGCAGCTCTTCCCCTTGATGAGCCCAATGCAGAATCCACAGAGCCTGCGCCAACTTCAGCAGAGCCAGCCAAAAGAGGGAGACGGGCAGCGGCAAAGCCCACAGGAGATGATGCCACGGGGACCGGAGAGCAGCCGAAACCCGCTGAAGATTCAAGCAATGCTGCTGTGGAAGACACCAAAATGTCCAAAAGATCTGTGAGATGGAAAGCCGATTTGGAAGTCTTTGACATTTCAAAAGTAACACCTGTAAAGGCAGCTCGAGGTAGGAAACCAAAACTTGCAGTCGAAGTCGACACTGAAAGCAGAAATGTGTCCAAGGATGCTAACGAAGCTGAAGAGAAGGATCTCTCAGACAACGTTGGAGCTCAGCTCGTCAAGAGAGCCCGGCGAGGGGCAAAGGTCGCTGATGTCACCACGGATGAAGCGGAGGCCACGCGCAAGGTGAAAAGTGTTGAGGCTGAGACACAGCCAAAAACCCGTAGAGGAAGAATCGCTAAGAAATAAAAGCATTTGTATATATTCTTAATCACATTTTTCTCTTTTTGTAATTGTCATTGTTCTTAAATTGTATCACATTTTAGAAAGTAGTTTTATAAACTGAAAATTAAGCACTGTTTTTTTTGTTTTCAATACAGCAGGGAATTGTTTAACCATTTTTGTTACAAGGTGTACATTGTTCATTGATGTTTTTTGCAAATTTGTATGGTGATTAAATCTTTTAGTACAATGGACAAAAAATTGGTCTGAATTTGTCTTTATGTCCAAACATTCTCTGGTGTTCTGTTCATTCACAGGTGGGGTTAGAAGCATACGTGTAGTCTTGTAGGTACAATTACTGCTCGGGTGACTGGCCTCCATCAGTTGTGTTTTTGTCAGTTACACAAAGTGCTGAAAGATGAGACTGAAAGTTACATGGTTTACATTTGCTTTTGTGTATAAACTGCTGGTCTGACTTCATAAGCAGAGAATGGGTTTCTTCACTGCACAAAAACCCTTTCTATAGGAGGGGTAAGCAAAAGAGTGAGACAGGACTGGGGTTTAAAAGAAGCTTTAACCAAGCCATTATACTGCAGTCAATACACTCTTTGCATACAATGTGGAACACACTTTATTTGAAATCTGCGAACTATATAATATTTATTTTTGAAAATTTAGCATGTCCAAAATCTTTTTGCTAGAATTGCTAAACTATAATAAAGACTTGCTGTTCTGACAATTATTTTGAAGAAGCAAATTGAAAAATAAAAGATGTAGGCTATGTGATCAGTAGCCCCTTTGAACAGTGACGAAATATAAGAAGTTGAGAAACCGCTCCGAGGTGAACGGTGTCTGAAGTCTCAGGAAAAGCTGCATCATTTCCATCATGTCTGGCTTCGCAGGATACAATCAGGTTCGCCGGAACGTTTGTGAGAAAGAGGAAGAGAACAACCCGGACAAATTTTCGAGACGGACTTGAAACCAACGCAGACTCAACGTGCGAGGGAGATTTGAGAAGCGCGTTGAGAACAGTCGGCCATAAACTTGGGCTGACGACTTTAGTGGATGCTTTCTCGATATATTTACTTTTTTTTCCAATCATGGAGGCCGACAGTGACATAAAAACGACGCCGAGAGGGTTTCAGTGCACTTTGTGCAATGTCAATTTACCAAACCGTAAGTAACGTAACGTTAAGCTAACTGTTGCCCTTTTTTGACAGCCATCCGTTACTAATTTATGCAGGTTGCTAACATCACCGGACTAATAAAATAACCGTTCCCTGCTATTAAGCTGGTTACAATGCCATGCATTATTAGAACGGCTAGCTAATGTTATACTAGCTAACGTTAGTTTAAATGTACTAAATTTGTTATTTGTTAGCTAATTATTAGTACGTGTAGTTAATGCTCGTATTGTTATGTTCTCCAGTGGCAAGCCTGGATCAGCATGTCAAAGGGCGGAAACACCAGACACTGAGCCAGGTGCGGGCTACCAGGAAGAGCCAGGAGCAGCGCAGTGTGTTTGTCAGTGGCATCAAGCCTGACATCTCTCAGACTGATGTAGCTGAGTACTTCCAGCAGTTTGGGTCAATCTCAGATATTATCATGGACAAAGACCGGGTGAGTCAGCTGTTCCACAATGAGATGCAGTTTCATTTTAAATGATGCCTCATAACCAAGAGCGCTGATGGTCAATTTCATTGCAGCGTATGGGAAGTGACTGATGAACCCCAATGTGGTCTTGACTGTGATGTGTGTGCCCTCGCAGGGTGTGTACGCCATCGTGCAGTTCAGCGAGACCGACAGCATACAGGCGGCCCTGTCGTGTGTTGAGCATCAAATGAAAGGCCTGAAGCTGCGTGTCAAACCCCGGGAAAAGAAGGATTTCAAGCTGATTCCCAAGAAGAACAACTCCCAGAACCTCCAACAAGCTCTTGACCGTCTCAAACCTCAGCTGTGTCAGTTGGTGTCTGTAAGCATCCTGTTGTCAAGTATAAAGTCTGGCTTAGGCCAATAGGAGTGGGGGTCTGTAAGGATGGCAGAAGCTTTACAGCCTTTATGGGCTGCTAGGGGGGCCTTTAGATTCTTGAGACTTAAGTGTAGTTCCTAACTACAGTAGATCTTGTATATTACTCTCGCATTGCCAGACCTTGCTCCACTCGGCGCTGCGGAGGAGGGTCTGGCTAGTCCGCACAGCAGGGGAGAAAAACATGCTCTAGTTTATTGCCATTTCTTTAAACCAATCACAAATATCATGGGTAGTGCCTCTGCAAAATAGCCTCGGGAAGGAACTTGTTTGGGTGGGACACGTGTACGTTCAAAAGTTGTTTAGTCATTCAACAGAAAACAGGTTGAACAGACAGTCAGGCTAGCTGTCTGGACTTCCCCTGCAGAGATCTGAGGAGCAGTTAACCATAGTCCTCAGAAATTTAAAGTTTAAAATTCCAATACAAAGAAAGCGGAAGGTAACGGACAACCGGCCAAAAAGAGTGAAATTCGGCGGAAGTTCCAGCAGCAATGGAGTGATCCCGGGAGTGGAACATTCAGGATATAATAGACTACTTGTATATGAACCAGTGTTTCATTCAGGATTTCATCAAATCAACATAGAGGGAACATTGTTAACCATAAAATAATGTGCAATGTGAAAAGTAAGTGTACAATTTATACTACACTGACTATATGCATTACATAGTATTGTTTTTGGCACATTGCTTTTGAAATTGGTGCACAAAAAACCTGATATTCTTTTTATTTATTTAACAAAGCGACTGTGTTATTGTCCTTTGATCTCTTGTAGGTGGATGCACAGATGCAGTACGTCGTAGAGCGATTTCAGCTGGGAGAAAACGAAAAGAAGGCCCGAGGGTTGCTGGTTCAACTCCTGCAGGAGGTTTTTGTGGAGTTTTTTCCAGGTGACCTTTTCTAAACTCGCATACGGATGGTCACTTTGTGAAGTCTGGTCTTATTCAGGGACTATTGTGCAAACAGTAGTTGTAGACTGGCTCTCTCACCTTTTGAACACTGTGCTTGAATTGGTTGCAGACAGCCAGATTCAGCCGTTTGGTTCATCTGTCAACACGTTTGGCATCCACTCCTGCGACTTGGACCTGTTCCTGGAACTGGAAAACACCAAGGTTTTCCAGTCACGTGCCAAGTCTACCATGGAACAGGTCAGACCTTTTTCTTTTTTATATGTACAGTAGTTGGTGCCAAGTGCATTCTTTACCTCTGTAAAGTGCAAAATATAAAATTCTGTAACTTCATAGGGATTCTGCTGTGTATTTAAAAAAGAAAAAGTGTTTTTTCCTTCTTTTGTCTCTCTTTCTTCAGGCGGGGGAGGGCATGTCAGACGATGGCCGCTCCGAGGACTCCATCCTGTCTGACATTGACCTGTCCACCGCTTCTCCGGCCGAGGTCCTGGACCTTGTAGCAGCAATCCTTAGACGCTGCGTCCCCAGCGTTCACAAAGTCCAAGTGGTCGGCAGCGCTCGCCTCCCCGTAGTCAAGTTCCATCACCGCGAACTCAACCTGCAGGGCGACATCACCATTAACAACAAGTCAGCCCACACTTCTTGACTATGAGAAAGGTTTTTATCTTGTTCAGTGGGGAGAGTTATAGTGTGCTTTTCTTTTCTCCTGTCCTGTACCTCTCACTAGACTAGCAGTAAGAAACACCCGCTTCCTCCAGCTGTGCTCAGGGGTGGAGGACAGGCTGAGGCCTCTGGTGTACACCATCCGCTACTGGGCCAAGCAGAAGCAGCTGGCTGGTAAGATTAAATAAACCTAAACCTCCTGCACCTATTTCAACAAACAGTTTTTTTTATATATATTTCTTCAAGATTAGTGTGTTGTAGTCTTCTGTGCATTTAGGTTGTCAGTTTATTTTTTGGCCAGCAGATGTCAGTAAAACTCCACTTGTCCCTTATAGTGTTGGGGTCTGACACAGTGATTTGCAATGCCTTTTAGTGCCTTGGTATGGAAGCTGTGGTTAAAGAACAATATGGCACAAACACAGCATGCAGTATTACAACACAAACAGAGCTATGTCCCCAGATATAGAATCAAATTTGAATAAAAAGCGTTTTTTCACTGAAGAGCACACTAATTACCTTTTTTACTCCTGGGGCATATCATCTTTATTCCCTTTGAACCGTAGCCTCCAAGCTGCCGGTGCAGCTTTCAACAAGGCACTTGTGCTGAGTGATTAGCAGAGCGCGATGGGATTGGTTGCATGTTAGGCTTCTGTTGTAAACCATACGTTTTGAATTGATTGCATTGATCAGTGAGGCCGGGGGCTGATAAGAAATAAGTTTAAAAAAAAAAAAAAGTAAAAAGAAAAGTCAGTTTTCTGACTTCAAGTGAAAGGTGCAATTTGTAATACTGAAAGCTAGTGTTTGAAATAGTTACTGCAGTACTGGGGAGAGTCGTCTCCCCCACTCTCTCCTGCCCAGACTTGAATTTCACAGAGGTTGCCAGGCTGAGACTGCAACATCCACAACTATGTTACTAGACGCTTGTCTCACGTTGCCACACATTACTTCACAGCACAGTGGGGTCGCTAACCTTAGCTGGTTATATTGATAGTCATAAAAGCTGTGCTCATGTGGAGCTCTGTACCCAACTGCCAGACACAATTTTTCGGCTTAGAATTACCATAGGAATCACAAATAATAACACTACCTTGCCGTCCTTTCGACCCAACTGAACACACTTTATTGGCTTAGAATTATGGCAACAATCGCTAAACACACTGTATACTCACGGACCTCACTTTCCAATTTACAACCGCCCTCTCTCGGCTTAAAATAACTTGCCGTTGTCAGCCACGGCCGCTGAACAGGTGACACGTTACACATTGTAAACAGCTGTGGCCCACCCACCCGGTTAGCCAGGACCAGTCGGGATCACTTTACTGGCTGTTTCTCAATTGTTTTGCGAGTAACCTCCTTTTTATATAATTCAGTGTGAGTACACAAATGTTGAAATTACATAAAATGCCTGTGCCTTATAGCTTTGATAAATGAGTCTGAAGTTAATGCTTACCTGTTTATGAGGAAATTAGCCAACTCCTTTTGGGCTTGGGGCTGTCTCCATTTTTCAAATATATCTCTAATATTTACCCGGGGTTGGTTACGTCTCTGGTCACGCAACTGTTAGAAACATGTCATTTTTTTTTAGGTTGGGTAGAAGTTATCTCTGTTGATCCCGTTTGTTTGCTGCTTTCATGGCTGTCCTAACAGCTGCAGTGCGCTGGCTTTACGGTTTTAAAGGTATATCTGGTTACCCGGCCCGGCTGTCAAACTGGGAAGTTGATAACAACACACAGACCAAAACACAAATGGAAATTCTGTCAGAACAGAGATTTCAAAAGGAGAAAATACTGAAGTTAGCATTGTTGTCAGAAAAGATAGTATTTCCACTTAGTATGTTTCCTTAATATCTGAGGATGCATTGGGGTCATTTTTAGATGTATTACAGTAAATATACTACATATTGGACCTTTAACTTAGGGAGTCTGCAACTATATGAATCTGGGCTGTTTACAATACATCCTTGAAGTTGGCGATGACTGTTATTCAGGTTACACTATCCATCCTAGCATGCAAGCAAGAAGGTTACATGTAAACCAGACAGATGGATGGATGGATGGATAGATAGATACTTTATTTATTTATTCCCAAGCAAAATATTAGTCATCCAGTTGCATAGACAACCATAACACAACAAACACACGTGTGTACACACACACACACACAAACACATATATATATATATATATATATATATATATATATATATATATATATATATATATATATATATATATATATATATATATATATATATATATGTTTGTGTGTGTGTGTCACATACATAAAAATCACTCACAGAAATTTGAAGAGTTAACAATTTGTGAGGTGATTACCAAGGGTTGGTATGGACTGACCGTGTGATGCTTTGACCATGATAGGGTGCTATGGTAGTGTGTGTGCAGTGGCTGTAGTGCAAAAGTGAACAGTGCAGGGATTGAACAGTAAAATAGCATGTTATAAATATACTGACTATGAAAAGACACGACTGTAAACATAATAGAATTGCTTGACAAACAAGAAAAGAAGTATTATTTATGTGAATAAGTTCTACGAAGTAGATGTTATGACCACAGTCCAAATTTTGTATGAGGGCAAATTTAGCCTGTAAGACAGTCAGGGTTAGCATTTGATGCTTAAACCAATGAAAACAGTGATCACAGTCATAAGGAATTATAAGACATTGGAAGTGGCAATGATAGTTGCATCAGATTTCGACCGAGATGCGATTGGATCATTCAAGGCGGAGCCTTGATAAGTGCTCTACCATTTTAATATTGTGGGAAGAGAAAAACTTGAAACAGTGACATGTGGAAACTGTTTTTCAGTTAACAGCTTTTAGGATTATTGATCTTACATAACTGGTTTAACACTGGCAGAGCAGTGAAGAAACTAGAAAATATTCAAGGTTAACAAACTGAAATCAGGATTTTCTTTTTAAATGAAAAATAACTCGGATTAATCGATAATCAAAATAGTTGGGGATTAATGTAATTGCTGACAACTAATTGATTTATCAGTTAATCTTTACAGCTCTAAGTGTATTTGTTGTTTTTTTTGAGTCACTTATGGTTTGAGTGCCCACTGCATGACTTTAGCCCTGATCTTCCACTGCCCCAGACTGGAGGAAATCGGCGCTGAGTCGGCGCTCGCTAGACGGCGCACAAGCGCCATGTGTGAACCGTTAAAACCAAGAGGCTCGGCAATGCCCCGCAGACGCATTCCAGATGTCCAGCACGCCAAATGTGTCCGAAGCTGTTGGGGACTGTGCAGGGGAGAGGGGTTGCCTGCACTTGCCTGGAAAGTTTTTGTGACACCTAGATCAGAGGGGTGATAAGATCTCGCGAGATTAAAACATTACAGTATTTCTCATCGAGGTTAAGTTGTCTTGCGATATCAGTAGACTACACAAGCATTACATCGGTACTACCTTGGACTAATTCATGAATCCATCAGTGCCACATTTCAGTACTTTTTGCATAAGTGCAAGCTTCTCTGTCTGCATCTTTCACGGGGGGGCTCAGCTCCAACACACACACGCAGATGTGCGGTGGAAACGTTCCATTGCCTCTGCAGTTTGTAAAGTCAGTGAGACACGGCCATGCCGGTAAAGCGGCCCTTTTAAAACTTCACACCGACACGGTTTGCGGTTTCAAATGAATATCTTTTTGGGTCATATTTCATCATTTAAGTTTTCTTTACAAATATTTTTTAAATATTTTAATTAAAATGTTGTCCTGTGAGCTGAGTGTCTTACCACACTCCAAAGAAAGAGGCTTTTAGCTAGCTAATAAAGGCTTCTGTGGACACAGGCAACATGACTACATGGAAAGTTCCTCCGATTACTTGGACCCATGCGATGGGGAAGAACTTCTTTTAATCTTTGGCAGGAACGCAAATGCCTTGTATCCAACGAGCTGCACCACAACTGGGACGTGAAAAAGACGAGCTGGAGAGAAATTGCTGATTTGCTTCAAAAGCCAGGTGAGAAAAATGGGTGCATTTATCATATTGTAATGACATTTTCCACAGGGAGCATGAGTCTGAACTCAATACCACTGTCCATTTACAGTACTAGTGTACAGTAGTACTATGAAATACATAGGCTACTGTACATGTAATGGTTAGGTTCACCACTAACTTATCCTTATTGCTTTATGTGAAAGTACTATAGAAATGGATTTAGTAGGAAATTTAAGTATGAGCTATACAAAGTGTAAAATGTGAGCGTACAATACTATTACAAGAACTAAGACCTATTACATTGATCATGTCAAAGTTAAGAGCAATGATCATGATTTGCTATTTCTATAGAACTGTGATGTCCACTGACACAATTTCTTTTTCATCTCTCTTCTATCTTAAAGTGTCACTCGTCAGTGCGAAGATGACACAGGAGCTCACCTGAGCTTTCTGAATCCCAAGAGTCACAGACACTGCTGTCGAGGCCTAGCACAGCTTCAGATAGAACATTCCGGACGGCTTTGGGTGGTTAGATGGAGCATCCTCGACAGCTGCAGAGGAATGTCCTTCACCTGGCCACCACCCGCCAGCAGGAAGGCGCCAGGGGAGTCAAGTCCAGGTGCACGTAAAGGGTGCAGAAGCTTGTTGTTTTAATGCAGGAGGCCTCAAAAGTTGCTGCTGACCTAACTCCAGATGCGTTGAATGCATTTGGAAACCAGGTAGCAGCTGAACTACACCAAATACAATCTTACAAGATTAAACCGGAACATCATTAATGATTTATGACACTCAAGAGAAATCAATAGATTCCCCAACCTGTACATGTCACTTCAGGGATCTATAATCAGAATGTAAACCACTGCAAAGCTATGCTTGAACAGTTTTGTTTAAAATGATCAGTATTTGAATTTATTTGATTGTTAACTCTGTATTTATTTATGTTTTCATTGTAGTGAAATTGCGACTGTTTTGATGTATTTAACTGTTTCCTGTTGCTTTTTCAATAAATGATTGCAACAAAGGTTTCTGTCTGGTTGTACATGTAGAGGGAACAATTACATCAAAGTATATGAAGAATTTCCATTTGAGTGCACAAAAAAAAAATCTTATAGAGCAACCAAACTATAAGACATTTAGCAGCGGCTTTGAAACAATGTCAGAATCACAAAAATACATTTAGTTTTTATTGTGCTTTTCTAAACACTCGCTTTACAGTTTTGGTTTTTGAACACACAAAAGGTACGGTGACACGACAGACAAAAAAGAAAAGGCAGATCCATAGGTGCATGGATAAGCCTAGGTAAAGCAGGAGGGGCGGGCAAAGAAAAAGGGATAAACTGGGAAAGTCGCTAACAGGAAATAGCAAGGTTGAAAGGTGAGTTTTGAGTGTTTTACAATAACGGTAATCTTTATTTGTGTAGCACTTTTCAAACCCAAGTCCTTAAAAGTACAAAATGTGGAAAATCATAGAAACACGCATCTTAGCAAGAAATGCATAATACACTCAGAAAACTCTTATTTTGACAGTACATTAGTAAAATGCGCCTAGGCTTATACACAGCACGCACACACAGGGAAACGCAGCAGCACACAAACATGCAAATGATTACATATAAAGTTATTATAGTGCAAATCTAATATCTATATCATGATGCTCTCTTGGGTTTATTGCTCACTTTGGGGTCCTGCTTGGATATGAGGTGTTTCTGGCGGACATCCATTCCTATTTTGGAAAACTCTTGCTCTCATACACAGTATCACGTCATTTCCCATGTCACTTTTCGCATGCGTTTTTGTAACAAAACTTTGTTTGGAAATCAGATGGGCTCACCGGGGATTCCTCCTGGTGAAGATCTGGTAGTTGGTCCCTCCCTGCCATGTAATGTAGATGTAATCTTTTACACTAATCAGAGTTTCATCATTTTATCTATTAACACAATCACGTTTGCATTGTGACATGTAGGTAATCCCAGCGGCGCCGGTCCCCTGCTCAACAACTACGCTCTGACACTGCTGGTCATCTTCTTCCTGCAAAACTGTGAGCCTCCTGTCCTCCCCACAGTGGACCAGCTCAAAGACATGGCCTGTAAGTGCTGCATGGCTCCACAGTGGGTCTCACACAGCGTCTTCGTATTCTTACAGTGGTGCTCAAAAGTTTACATACACATGCTTAAGTTGACTAAAAAGAGGAATAAAAAAATCATGTTTTGGAAATTTATTTTAATACCTAAATTAAAAAATGAGGTAAAATCCAACCTTTAAGGACACCAATTTTCTTTGTGAATGAATAACGTATTGTAATAAATAAATGTTCTTATTTAAAATACAGGGGTCATAAGTATACATCCCCTATGTTAAATTCCCATAGAGGCAGGCAGATTTTTATTATTAAAGGCCAGTTTATTTCCTGGATTCAGGATATTATGCATCCTGATAAAGTTCCCTTGGCCTTAGAATTAAAATAGCCCCACACACCACATACTCTTCACCATGCTTAGAGATAGGCATGGGATACTTCTATAAAATCACTCTCAATGCAAATCAAACCAGGTATTAGTCTAACTGAAATAAAACCATGCCTATCTCTAAGCATGGTGAAGAGTATGTGGTGATGTGGGGCATTTTAATTCTAAAGGCCAAGGGAACTTTATCAGGATGCATATATCCTGAATCCAGGAAATACTGGCCTTAATAATAAAATCTGCCTGCCTCTATGGGAATTTAACATAGGGGTTGTATACTTATGCCCCCTGTATTTTAAATAAGAACATTTATTTATTTACAATACGTTATTCATTCACAAGAAAATTGGTGTCCTTAAAGGTTGATTTTACCTCATTTTTTAATTTAGGTATTAAATAAATTTCCAAAACATGATTTTTTTATTCCTCTTTTTAGTCAACTTAAGCATGTGTATGTAAACTTTTGAGCACCACTGTATCTGACACCTCTCTTACGTTTCCTGTGAGGTTTGCCGGAGTGTTCCAAGTCAGATTCGCCAAACTCTCCCAATTACACAGAAAGCTTGTTTTATCCTGACAAATGTCACCTGTTCACGAGGATGCATGTTTTGCAAGATTTTGTCATTGTCATCAGTATTCTTTTTTTTAATTATTTCACTGTGGAGAGACTCCATCAGCTGTCCGTCGGTTGTTTGAAATGACTGTTGATGTGTTATTGTGATATTTCAAGGTTCCAAATATTTCACTTCATATAAGAAGGATTTTTCTAGACAGGGGGATTTCATATTTAGATAGAAACGGAAAGTTAATCTGTTTGTGTTGTCATTTCAGTGATGCTATTTGTTAACCTGTGTGCTTGTATTAATTATTGTGTGTTAACCTCTTTGCAGGTGAGGAGGAAGAGTGTGTGATTGAGGGCTGGAACTGCACCTTCCCCAGTCAGCCTTTTGCTGTGCCCCCCAGCAGGAATACACAGGACCTCTGTAAGTGAGAGTAATGGGACAGTGTGATTTGGAAGTTTCCTGCAACGTTTTTATATAACATTCATTAATTCAAAATACAACTCAATCTCATCTTAACTCCTTAAATACAATGCCAACATCACCACTACAGATGCTCAATGTCTCTCTCGATGTCCTGTACATGTTTGTCTTCCTTTCTAGGCACCCTGCTCTTTGGCTTCTTCTCCTTCTATGCTAAGTTTGATTTTGCCAGTAGTGTCATATCTGTCAGGAAGGGTATTGCCCTCCCAATCACTGATTTCCTCAGCCAGAATAAAGAGGAGGAGGTCATGGAAGAGGAAAAACCTGCCACGACCCAACCCCCTGGTCCCAAACTGGGCCCCCTAAATCTCTTAGACCCCTTTGATCTCTCCCACAACGTAGCTGGAAACCTGAATGAGCGCTCTCAGCGCAGCTTTCAGAGGGAGTGCCAGGAGGCCGATAAGTACTGCCGCAGCCTGCAGTACCAGCGCAAATCTACCAAGGGGAAATCATGGGGGCTGGTGCGCTTATTCACACCCCATGGGGAGGTTCCACAGGCCAAAACAGAGCAGCCGGCCATCAGCATCCCCTTCAAATCAGCGTCGCTGCCTGAAGGGCTGCGCAATCAGCTGCACGTGGCAGGGGAAGGTTTCCGGCTGCTGTGGTTTCAGAAGGTTTGCGTTGCTACGGAGGGAGTCTTCCAAAGAGTTCTCAGGTGTCACCTTACTCGCTCCACAGAAGCCGCGTTTGGTGAGGATTCAGTTGTTGATGCTAATATGGAAATGGAAACTACATCAGCTTCCCTCAACACGTCAATAAATGACAGCTGTGACAGTGTTGAATCCCAAAACGAAGCCAGCCCTCTGAGTACGGCCGCGCTCGGTGCCAAGAGGCGGCTATCTTCTGCCAGCGATGCTTCTGTGTCGCCTCAAGGCAAAAAGCCAAGACTGGCAAAAAGAGGCAAGCCTGAATTGCCTCACTGGATCTGTGTGCAGAAGCACACGGTGTGGGCTGGCAGGAGGAAAGTGAGAAGGGAGCTGATCAAAGATACAGACCAGAGGCCAGAGGGCAGCTGTATGGAGTTGGAGTCCCAGGTCACAGCGCACATCATTGAAAAAGAGCCGGAGCTCAAGGAGCCCCTGGAGTTCAAGGTTCAGCCCCAGATGGTTGGTGGAACAGAAAGCACAAAGGTAGTGCTCAAGTTGGAGCCGACCAGTGACAGGACAGGAGTTTTTCATGACTTCTTTCATTTCCTGGAAGCCTTCTTGCCTAAGATGGTAGAGACACTGCTTGAGAAAGACATTACTAGTGCTTAAATGGGATCCATTTGAAATATGTCTCCAGATTTTGGGTGTACTTTGTTCTATTTTCTACATCCAAGAGACCATTACCGTTACCTGTATTAACCCTTTAGAATGGGACATGAAAGAGCGCAACTTTGGCTTTATGTTGACCCAGACATCAGTTTATTATATTTGTAAATGTGGACTTTGTTTTCATGAGTATTTCTACTTTTTGTTTGTTTCATTATAAGATTTCTTGATTACTTTCTTGATCTACTTTTATGTTTTGGACATGTCTTGGTGTAAGTGCAGTTCTGTAAAATAATAATTAACAAGGCTCTTAAATGAAGAAAGGGAAAGTTAAGTGGCAGATAATTGATATACACACCATCTAAAGTTGTCTGCAAACAAATGAAGTATTTGTAAAACACCACCTCCTTCTCTACACAGTAGCAGTGATTAGTTAATTAACTTTGCCTTCATGCACTTTTTTAATTTTTTTTTTATAAAGAATCCGTGCCCAGCTTTGGTTCTTTGTGGGCTGACAGAAAGGGACCACTGAGTGGAGCTTTTCTCCAGTCAGGTCTGTACTCATATACCTGAGACAGATGAGAGAAATGACTCTGCCAGGCAGACTGCTTTATTACAGCAGGACAAGCAGCAGCCGAGGGTTGCACAGAGCTCCCGTGCACTGATTAACATCATTCATCTCACTCTGAAAGGGAAATGCAGATGGCCAGCAGGTTAGACAGGCCTCGGAGGATGGAGATGGCTGCGATGATAAAGATGTTTGAGACGGCTTACCACATTTTAATCTCATGCTGGTTGGCATAACTAAAAGGATATTTATTGTGACCATGAAATAAAATATAAAACTGGTATGTGACCATATGACTCAATCAGTTGAAGCCCAGCAAAAATTACATTCTTTGTCTGGTAAAATAATTACCGGTATAGCAGTATAATATACAGTATAGCAGTATAATTGACTGCTCCAATGATTACTGCCAAAAGAGCTAAAATGTTTTTTTGGCCAAAATGCTACTTGTGATTAATTTTTTATTATTAGAAAGGCAAGTCTTGCATTTTCACTTCACTTGAAAATCATCAAAATCTTGATACTTATTTTAGCCATGCTAGCAGCATGACTCTGGGGATAGCAAAGCTGGTCTTTGATTAAGGCTGAAATATCTCTACTATTTGATGGATTGCCGTTGAATTTTGTACAGGCATGATCCCCGGAGGATGGATCCTAATGACTTTTGAAAAAAAAAAAAGACTTTCCTGATTTTCTTTTAAGCGCCACCAGCGGGTCAAAGTTTTCATTTTAATATCTGTACATCTACTAAATGTACAGATAGAAGAGGATGAATTCTAATACATTTGGTGATCCCCTGAGTTTTCCTCTAGCACCACCATGAGCTTTACATTTGTGGTTTTGTGTCTCAGGATCTATTTAATGGATTATTTGTTTGCACATTTGCTTGTTTATTTCCCTTTTGTGCATATTTATCACTTGAACATCAGCTATTTTCTTTTACCAACACTCCAGGCTCCACCAATCTCACCATTCCTTGTTTTTTTTTAAAGGTGCTCCTGATATATGGCCTTTCACTCACACACACAGACACCCCCCCACACCCTTAGCTCTAAGCCAGAGGATCAAAGTGATTGATGTGGGTTTGCTGTTGGCCTAAAACAAGAAAACAAACCTTTACTTGTTACAAGAGTCATACAATCGTACTGTTTTCCTCGAGTTTCCCTTCATCAAATAAAGCAAGAATACTGTAGATTCCGCTGGGCGTTTGTATATGCTGTCAGACTGTGGAGCCTATTCATTATGTGGAGTTCCCCAAACACCTGCCAATTTAAAGTTTTGTGAAATTTGGTGTCCATTGGGAAGAGATCCTGAGCCAAGCCCCCTGACACTTGAAATCTCCACAGCCTGCAACCAACATCAGCCGTTTACTGCTTGTGCTCAATCCTTTTTGACCCGTGAATACTCCCACATTGAGTGTGGCATCATCATGTTTTGTCTTAATGCTGTAAGCTTACAACACACTGTCTAGTTATCAACCATTCTGCATGATCTGATGCCCAGAGGGGGAAGTGAGTAAGACATTGACCTTATCTTGCCATCGCAGATTTAAGGAGGGTATCATTTTGGATACATAAATAGCCAACTCAATCCCTATGTTGTAGTTGCGGCTTTGAAAGCATGCTCTGAATCAAATCATTGACCTTTCCCGAGCCCTCTGACATCTGTCAGAATTACCTGAAGCTGCCATTGCCAGCTCACTGATAAACACATCAGTCGGTGGGATATTGCTGTAATTGGTCGGCTCTGCTTTCCAGAAAAGGCAAGTGATCCTCCCGTGGTAGTGGGCAGCCATCAACCCCCCTATTTTGTCTCCTGAGCTGTGCAAACAGACCAGGCTGCCTGAAAAGCACTCTGTTCATATTAGTGGCTCCCCCTGGAGATAAGGATAAATAAAAACGCATGATCATTTCCCTCCTTCTGTCTGTGATGGCAGGAAGGAGTCAGACATTCTCTGGGGACATTGCTCTTACACCAGAATGGACTTTTGTTAGCACCCGTGTGTGTGTGTGTGTGTGTGATCTTCCTTTTGTCGTGCAAATGGGAAATTGTGACGACAGGTTCAGCTTTTAAAAGCTGAGAACTTTTTGAGTTCATCCATTTGAAGGGTAGCCTATATGTAGATTCCTACGGTATACAAAGTAGATTTCAAACATCAGGATTTGGTCAACTTATCAGCAAAAATATATTTCTATGTCCTTGCCCTCAAAGTCCCAGACATCAGCACCAGCATCAGTTGGAAAAGTCAGATGAGAGAAGATGAGAGAAAAAGTTTTGAGACTGGTCCTACGGGTGCTATTATCTCGGCCTTGATGGCAACACAAACACTTCTCCCCTCTGTTGGGGCCCAAACGGCTCTTCAGGAGTGCATTAGCTGGGGCTTATTGGACTGTGAAAACTTTAACTGTCTGCCCTTTTCCCTTATCTGGGGGCTGTTACATTTCCAGCATTTACCTTCAAACACTGAAGCGAGGTAATGAGTTTGTCTTGTGCATCTTGTTGTTTCTTGTCATTGACTTTTACAACCCGTAGAGTGAGCGCAGAGAGGTTGATTACTGGAGTAGAATTAACTAAATGTTCAAGATGGCCACCGTTAGCTGTGGGAAATGGATGATTACAATAGATAACTATTCATCACTTTCCTTGAATGGGAGATGATTCATGCATTATTTAATCACTTGTAGCTATTCCCATACTCATCAAATTGTTTAAAAAAAACATGATTTTTAAATTGACGTCCCACTTTGCTATTTTGCATCAATTTGGACAGTGGTCATTGGACGCAAAAAAAACAAACTGCGGCATGCTAATTGTCCCTCAATATCAGTTTAAATGATGGTAGAATAATTGCTCACAAACGATCAGTGCAATCAGTGTGTGATACCACAATCCACATTCAGCCTTTATGGCATGGCCACACACTTTAGCTGCTTGTTTGCTTTCAACAACAGTAACAGCAGCAGACAGTGGTGATTTATGCCCAAATCAAGTTGGGTTTTTTGACAAGGGTTTAGGGACAGACAGCGGTAAAACCAATGCCTTTTTACAACTCTATAAACAACACAAGAGAGGGTTTTTGTCATGACTTCCCTGGGGAGCCCAGTAGGAAAACATCAAGTGTGCCGTTTCTTTGATCATCCATGATACATGGCTGATGGAGCTGTAAATAAAGCATTTATTTCAGGTGCGAGTCTGGTAATAAATCTGCTGCACATCTCTATCCTAACATAAGAGACCGAGGCAGGAACCCCTCAACGTGTGCACACTCAAAAAAAAAAAGACATCACTGCACCTGAACTGTTGAATAAGGGACGACTTCTGGCGGAATGAACTGAACAGCAGACCGTGAAGATCCAAGATAAACAGGAGCCGCTGCAATGGTTATAAATGTGACCGATTACGTTAGACTCAGCCTTAGCACTTGAGCTCTGAAAGGCATTTATGTACACAATGGTCTCTCAGTCCATCTATGATCGTCATAGGCCCGCACACCAACCCTTAAAGTCTCTGTAGTGACATCCATTTTAAAAGGCTTAATGTAAGGGTTCATAAAAAGTGATATTTGATCCAGCAACACCCCGATGAATCATTTAATTCAATCATGAAAGGATGACTGCAGTGAAAAAGATTCCCTAAAGCATGCTGACGCCATGATCGTGGGGGTGTGTGGATGCTGTGGCCTATGACCTCTACCTCTATTTAAGCCTGTAACTTTGGTGGCTGCACAAACATTTTCTATCCCATATCTTCTGTATCTATAGATGAACGTGTTTGTTCATTAACTACCCATTCACAGAATGCGTGAAAGTCAACAAGACGGTCAAATGGCTTGGATTACAACGGCACTGTGCACTGCAAGAAATTCGCCCTAATTAATAATATCGAACAACATATTAATGCACCTACTTTTTATGGAGCCATCATAGTGAAAATACTCTATACCACTCAGCATTTGAATTTTTTTGTAGAATTAAAGGGGAAGGCTCAACCTAAACTCACTCATGTGACATAGAGCTGTACATGAAATGGACGTATATTAACTAGTACAGTTACTTCAATTAACAAATATCAAGTATGTAACAAATTTGTGTTAAAATATCTGTTTAAGTTCGACAACTTTGTCAGCGGGGAAACAGACAGAATGAGTGATGGATGGATAGAGAGACTACATCTGTTGACTGATAGCCTGAAAGAATGTGTTCTCTGTGTATTTCAGGTTAACAGGGTCAGTCACCCTATCCGTTTCTAAAGTGCTGTGCAGGCCATTATTTAGACTTAGACTTCTCTTTATTGATCCTTTTGGGATGACTCCCGCAAGGAAATAGAATTTCCAGCAGCTCACAAGCCATTTGAATAGGGAATAAGGAGGTATAAAAAAATACAGTGTGGTATATTTCAAGTGTGAAGGGCCATTTGTATTATGTTCTGGTTGTTGACATATTGTTGTTTCTGAACTGGTCTGCTAGTGAGAGACAGAACTTCAGGGCAGGCTAGTAGCCTACAGGTTTGTGTCTTTTGCAACAATCCTGCAGGAATGTTACGTGATATATTGGTAAGAAGCATATAGACCAGGTCATAAAATAGGCCAGTAAACAGTTCACCCCAAAATCAGAATAGGCCTACATGCATCCACACTAAAACAATCTAGATTACTAAAAACAGGGACGTTATGTGGGCTACTTATGATTTATAACCATGCAAGGGTGATGTGCTAAAAAAGAACCCCTTGCCTAAAAGGGTAATATCGTTCTTTTTCAAGTTTAAAAGCAATACTACAAATTTTAAACTTCATAGTGAGATATCTGCGTCTTTTCCACGTGTAGGCCATTTGCCTCATAATAAACTTCATAATTCAGCTAAGTGTCAAACATCCCTGCTAAATCTAACACTAACCCAAAGCAGTCGGAATATTTGTTAGAATAAGTGTCTCGTTGCGAAAGAGAGGGGTGTGGTTAACTGTTGGGAGTGCGAGTCAGGTATCCATCCCGCCCTATATAACCCTGGGATCTGCGAAGACAGCAGCAAGACAGCAGCAGGACAACCACTGGGGACACTACATCACGAGACAACTGTCAAAAAGTAAGTGACTTTGTTCTTACTTTAATGCATCCTGATTTTTTTTTTTTTTAGCCGAACGCT
>NC_045753.1:22301142-22302795 GCF_008692095.1 Etheostoma spectabile
GTGCATGTACGTTATGCCACAATTCATGTCAATCTATAGGCTACTGGCAATACTTTAAATGCAAATTGTGCGTTAAAGCTTTAAGTGAACTGGAACAAAAGAAAGATCACAAAAATACAATTTGACAAAAATTCAAATTCAAATGTCCATTTTTTTCAAAGGAAATCCTGCCATTGCACGTGTCCTTCTCCTCAGATGGCCACTATGAGATCTTGGATGATGCTTGCAGCGCTCGTCGTCTGCCTACTGGTGTGTTTGAGCAGCTTTGCGGACGCCTACCCCCCCAAACCGGAGAGCCCGGGGAGCAACGCGTCCCCGGAGGACTGGGCCAAATACCACGCAGCTATCAGACATTATGTCAACCTCATCACCAGGCAGAGGTGAGCCACGGTTCCCAAACTACTGTCAATATGTGACGTTGTTAAGCATGCACACGCATCAAAGTTTATTCAAGTTTTGACCAGCATGGCTTACTTGTGCATGTAAGTAACTCTTCAATTCCCTTGAAATGAGGGATGCAAGTCTCAAACTCAAGGATAGGTTTGCAAGGGGAGTCACATGGGGGATCGAGCCCTCACGCGGTGTCATGACTTCACTCATACAAAGTCTTTACACCCTAAACACAGACTTTGCAGGTGCTGTTCAAGACTTCAACCCTCATTGGCAAGCCATGCATTGCCGTGCTTATTGTAAGAAATAATGAGGTAGAGGACAGGAGCCTGGTTTTTTCTAAGATGAGTTTATAAAGTTCAGCCTGTACTTGCTCCGTTGTGACCAAATCTTGTAGGCTACTATAAAATGCCTGAACACGAGATATCCTATTTAGTTTCATTTGTTTCTCACCAGGTGAGAACCTAGACTTCACGGCAGAATATTTAATACTTCGAGGGTTTTTCACAGTTTTCTTATCTGTCATACCTAAAAAAAGAATTAGCGAGGCCGGCTACACACTGGATGCGTGGCGCGTCCGTTTTTATTCGGCTCCCATGTTAACAGGTTAGAGCGGAAAGTGCGTGCGCACTAGAAATAGAACCGACGCCAATTTTTACGCAACACGTGAGCGTGTTGGACGCGTTTCCAAGCAAAATAGAATAGGAAAAAAATGTGTATATGCCATTTTGACACGAACACATTTAATAAATGATATGTTGGTGTTTGAAAGTCTCTAGGTTTTGACATACATGCATATATAAATGTAATAAAATATAGGCTTTTCAAATGTGCTATTGCACCTGTCATACAGAACGGAATATTCCGCAGCCTATTTTGCCGTCCATACTGTCGACGTTGTCATTGCTATAATCAAATCGGTATGTTCATGGGAAACCTACATGTATATAGACGAGGGTAGCAGCAGCAGCGCCGCATCAGACACGTTTCTGCTGTGTAAAGACAGAAAAATCCACGCAACTGACACGCAACAGAAAAGCCACGCTCACACGACGCATCTAGTGTGTAGCCGGCCTAACTGTTTTGAAATGCACTGTCCCATGCCTTGGTAAAATAATGGAACTTTGACACGAAATGAGTGTTGTTTTTCCAGCTGGAGAAAATAGTGTGTTTTTTTCCTGTGATGGAAGCTGAGTATAGTCTCATCATTTACCCTCTTCTGGTCTGGAGCCTAACACTGAGGTTCTGGATCTTTTCATTACA
>NC_045753.1:22302805-22303840 GCF_008692095.1 Etheostoma spectabile
GCTACTCTCAGTGCACCCCCCCCCCCAATGGTCAATCAAAGACAGGTTTACTCTACAGTGGCCAGGTATTGATTATAGTAAAGATACGTCAAAAGTCAAAGTCAAAAGAGCTTCTTGTGTTTGCCTGTGAACTTGAAAAGGCACCTTTCTTCTCAGTGATTGCTCGACTGATTTGGGATAGGACCGTAGAGACTGAGTAGAGAAGCAGTGCTAATGAAAACTCAACAGGGTGTGTCTGCGGCTGACTTGTTCACAGCTTGATGGCTCTTGAAAAAAGAGGTCATGTAGTTGAAATTCATAGCAAGGCTGATGGGGTCGCACCACTGGAGCACTCAGTGAAATGTTGACTGGAGGCTGCAGGTGGAAAGCAGTGAAGGGGCTCGCATGAATGAGACTCTCCAAATAATATATAGTAGTTACAGCCATTACATTCCAGGGTTTGATTTGTCTCCAGGTATGGGAAGAGGTCGACCCCCGAGCAGACGGTGGCGTGGCTGCTGTCTGGGGCTGATTTGAACCAAGACTCTGAACCACGGTGAGAGAATACATGTCTGGTTTAATCATATTGGGCTTTTAATGGCTGATACTGATACCGGCTGCCTACACTATTTATTTAGAGTGTAACATTTTTTTTTCCGCCCCCTTATATGAAATATTTAACAACGCAGCCCTGACAATGTTGGTCCACATGTTGTCAAATGTTGTTTTACTGCTGTTTTATCTCACTGTGATTACACAGCTCACTGGTCATGTCCTCGTCATAATGTCGCAATGGTTCCAACAGTTGACCTGGTATCCACCATGTACTGTATTAGGATGCAGCAAGTGCATATTTCAAGAAATTAAGCTGATTTTTCTTCTTCTCTTACAGCTCGGACTACAGCGATCAGTAGTTAATGAGCCCAATGTCGACCCTTAGGCCTGCTCACATGTCCCCCGATTCTCATCCCCAATCAAAATACTAAAAATCTCAACCTGCACTGGACTCTCTTATTTAATTGTTTAATGTGCATGCAAATCTCTCTCTCTCTCTCT
>NC_045753.1:22303850-22314084 GCF_008692095.1 Etheostoma spectabile
TCTCTCTCTCTCTCTCTCTTGCTGTTTGTCTTCCTCTGTTATTTGTTCTTTGGAAAAAAATGTAAATAATTTGTACCAAAATCAATCACTTTAAGATGAAGAACTGAATGGAATAAAAGTAATAAATATGCATGAATAGGTCCAGAGCATGTGCGTGTGTATTTCAGGCCTATGTGTAGTGATTTATATCTAAACAGAGTGTAAATTGTAATTTCCCCACTGGGGATCAATAAACAGTATACACTATTATTGTTATTATTATTTTTTTACACAAATGCTTAGGTGTTTCATTTATCTTTCTAGTATCTGTTGTTGCTCTTGTTGCCACTAGATGTCACTGTATGACCAGGAAAACGTCCACATGCATGTCTAGCTTAGCCTGCTGCTGCTCTTGTGTATGGGTTTGACTGCAGCGGACTGACTTCAACTTCACACCGGGGGGCCACCTCACCATAAGACACATTTATTATCACAAAACCTTCCCGGGTCTCCTTTGGGAAACAGGGTCAGTGCTATCAGGGCAGCCTATTGGCTTTTAACTAATGGGGTTATCTGTAAGAGCGCGCGAGCCGTTTTTGTTAAGGTCTCGTTAAAGATAGCAGTTTGTGTGGGTTGCCGTTGGCTTCGGTGTTGTCAAAGTGACTGCATAGATTAAACAAGACCGTCTGCGCTACAACTGCGAGTAGACCCGTGGAGATATCTCGAACATCTTGCTGCTTCTCAGGCCGAAGAGACATCCCGATAAAGGTGACCGTTGTTCCGGGCAGGTGAGCACTTCCAACGTTTTAGCCGTTTTTCACCGAGGAAACGTGGTGTTTCATTTAGGTTGGTGGGTGGCATTAATGCCGTTTTCTCGCCACTTGCAGGTGGATATTGGTACACACAGTCGGGTCTTATTACCCTTATCAAAGGCGTTTAAACCACCTATTGTCTCAACTCAGGCATTTTCAGCCTCTGACAACGAGGAAAAGCAACATTCGGCTCGTGCGCCGTATTTGCCACAATAGTCACATGCAATTGTTTTTAAGCTAGCTAGCTTAATTGGCTTCAGGCTATCTTCTGCACCTGTAGCCTACAACGGCCAAAGGTGAAACCAATTAGCTTTGACAGTCACACTCAGTAATAATGTATGCTTTAGCCGAGTGGTGGATTTGAATTCAAACATTAATTTTGATGACAACGAGTAGGTGTAGTACCTGTTCATTGCCATTGCGCATGCCCACGCGTTTGGCTAAAGGTGGGTAGGTGCTGCTGATGTGTGTGTGGCATGTAGGGCGGATGAAGCATGGGATGAAGGGAGTAAGTGTAGAGAGATCTACTCCTTCTGAATTAAGCCTATTTGTTTGGGCAGTTATATGCAACAAATGGATGGGCTAGTTTTGGCCAGCGAGATTCAGTTTTGACAATTAATTAAATATATAATCTGAAATGGTCCGAACCCGATTTAAGAAATTTTGATTTATGTCTGCAGCATTTGTGCAACACTTATTTTTCAAAGTGTTTTCTTACTTGCAGTGGTTTAGGATGTTTTGCATTTTTTTCTATATGATCAGTATCACCTTTTATGAAGGATCTTATTTATAGACTTGTTTATATTCCAACAGACACACGTGGCATTAGAAAGCTTTGAACACTAGGCCCAAAAGCATTTCTTTCATTTTCTCTCTATTTGTATCTCATCTTGCAAAAATGAGAATGAAATATACCTCCAAACAAATAAATAAATTGATACAATTTTACCTTTTAATCTCTTGCAAGGTAGGTTACATTTTCATTCAAGCATGCCCCAGTTCTTCCTTCAGGAGAGAATTCCTGACATCACTGTAATGGTTAAAATCAGATTTACTCATAAACACTCATGTTATTTTTTTCCCAGTTCCACACATTGTGCACTATTTCTTACCCAGCCACCAATGTTAGCCTTATATCATTCCCTTAAAATTGTCTCAAGGTGAGACTTTTTTTTTTTTAGATCAACCCTACATTAAGGCTAAAATTAGTTCTGTTTTACTTAATGTTTATCTGTTATGTAAACATGGTGTAAGTTACACTCACTTAAATGAGTAAGTTCAACTGCTAACATCTCTGGTCGTTTCTGGCTTGTGCTTTGCTGTCCTATTTTATTACTGCACAGGAAGTATTCAAATGACCTCTGCCAGCAAAAAAGAAGTTATTGTATTGTAAGTGATTATTATTATTATTATTATTATTATTATCTATTCGCTATTACTTGAGAGCAGGTACCTGCCGAGCATTGTGAAGGTCATGCTGTGCTGTATGTTGTCCTGAAGCATCCTGGAAGGGAAGATTGGAGAGCCATTACAGTAACATGACCTCAGCTCGGGGCTGGGCGATATGGGGAAAGTCAAATGTCACGACATATTTGACCAAATACGTCGATATTGTGACAATATTGTAGTGTTGACTATTGGTGCTTTCACAAAATATTTACACAATGCGATTTTTGTTAAATAACCACCAGTAATGTGGATATAATGACTAAGTGGGTAAAGGCAAATAACAGAACAGTTACAACAGTCTGGTATGTTCAGAAAATGACATCACTTTACTGTAATGCAGCCTTTAAAACCAGGAAAAGACACCAAATTTGGCCAAATTAGTTCAGATAATGAAACTGTACTATATGTTTATCATGATGAGAGCTTTAATTTCAAAGGACAGCACCAAAACAACATAAAACGTCCATTTATAGTCACTTGTAACAAAATGAAAATCCCACCGATGGATTTTCATTTTCATATCAAACCCCAGTCAGGTCTAATTTTGAAGAGCTTTTGACTGGGATTAAAGGAACTTCAGCCTTCTTATCAGTTTCTGTTGGGGGAAGTAGGAGGTTTACCATAAATTTCCCTGCTTTTGACAGCTTTGGGGATTGGCTACAAGATCAGCAGGTCTGGTTCTACCTCAACAGAAACATTGTCTAAGAACTCCTTTAACGATTTAAGACCTCTGCTTGAAGTTGGACTCTTTAAACTTGTAAAAAAAAAAGCGAATAGTTCACTCTAAATTCCTTCCAGAGGATTTGAATACATTATGTACAACACACTAATATTGGTCCAACATTGAACAAAATGGCAGCATAGTGATGTAGACAGTGTGACCATGACGTGTCTTAACATCGGGTGAATAAACATTTGACCTTAAAATAATACAAATTGTTTAACATTGGTCGAACATTCATAAAAATTCAAGAAGATATCCCTGTGTGACCCCAGATCTTAATATATAGAGGAAATCAGAGGGCATCCTAGTTATTTGATGTCACATACTGAATATTTTTAATAAGAACACCTTCAGTGGTGCCTGTCCATGACACTGTGCAGTTTTACTGCTTTGACAGACTTAGTGATTAATTACTGCCTCAATCAGAAATTCTAATCAACTGTAGCTGGCAGAGAGAAAGCTTTAGAAGTAGGATCCTTCTGCACTTGATTCAACGGGGAGATTAATCTGCAGCAGCTCACATAGCCTCAGCATCTTTTCCCAAACTTCTATGGTGTCATTCATAAAAATGATCTGCTCCATTACTCTCACAGCTGCCACCTCTTCCCCTTGGGCACATATCTCCATATATAGAGGCTGAGACATTGTGTTTTTATATACGTGGATTTTTAATGGGCAGATATGATATTTTTAGGCTTGCTAGCGTTGGGGCCTCAGGGATGGCAAAGTCAGTCGGTCTGGTCGATCCACCGCTTTTGAAAATATCTTGACAACTGCCATTATTAAATGCAATTTGGTACAGATGTACAGTAGATGGTTTATGACATTCAGATATCTGATCTCATACAGGCTTAAATATAATCTGATGTAATTTATATTTATTTCCATTGTTTAAAAAAAAAATCTGGAATAGGGCAACACAAATTGCAGAAATTTCGCTCATTTTGCTACAGTACCATTTGTAGTCTACATTGACATGTAATTTACGGGATTGTTAGAGTAATATTTTCATCACACACTTGACAGCGTTTTATTTCCAGAGCTTACCAAAGCAAGTTCCTTCCCTAGGCTATTTTGCAGAGGCATCGTACCTGCGTCCGGCGCTTAGCGACGCCCAAGACGATTGTGATTGCTTTAAGGAAATCCCAATAAACTAGAGCATGTTTTTCTTCTATTCTGGAATGCTGGGTAGACTGGCCAGACCCTCCTTCGCAGCGCTGGAGAGATACTGTCTGGCAATGTGAGAATATAGCCAGTTGTAACACCTGCTTATAAAAGCCAATAGGGGTGTACGATTCACGGGTTATACGATTCGATTCCAATTTTTAGGCTCACAATTCAATTCAATATTGACTGAAACCAACAATAAAAAATACGAATCTATTTTTGGAAATCTCTCAATTGATTTTGAATCAGTAGACCTTGAATTGCGATTTAAATACAAATCGATTTTTTTTTTGCACACCTATAAAAGCCAACTCTTTTTTTCTTCTGCACGTGTGCGAACACTGAACTTGAATGTACCAATAGTGTTTTGATGTATAACGGTGTTCTCTTTAGAACAGCTGTCTTCAGGAAACGTCTTCTACACGACTTGGCATCATAGGCATCAGAGTTTCTCTCGAAAGATTAGCGTGACATTGAAACAGTGACATTCATTTAGCTCACTTCATCATGTCCACTTCCTCAGAAAACAAGACGTAAGGAGTAGGAATCTTTTTAATGAAATCCAGACAGGCAGAGTGGTGATTGTAAAATGCTCCCCCTGGGTGACTCTCAGCACTTTGCCTGAATCCTCCAGCCTCTCAGTGGTATGTACATGACATTTCATTCTAACTACGCAAATTATCAGCTGAGAGACAAGAAAGACCCAGAGCACTAAGTTTATCAGATTTTATTAGATGTCTGGTATCAAGTGACATCTCTTGATAGTGGTAAATATTTTGTCATCAGGCTGCTTCTAAACAAATTGTTGTTCTTTAGTGATGATTTAGTGAAAAAAAGTTAATGAACTTACTGTTTGAGAATCTCTGAGTAGCTTGTGTGGGTGAGGTGGCTAATGAGTCCCAAATCTGTCAGCTGATGGTTAATCATTTACAATTAGATTTTTTTTCCCAAGGAAAGATAATGTTTTATTGTTACTTTGAAGCTCAATTTGTGCCCAGGAAGAATACATGATGCGTTGTTTTCCATGCTGTTTTCTTGCTGCCAAGTAATGCACATTGTGTTTATTAATATGCATGCGGGGAGTATGAAAGACCTTTTTATTTATTAAAATCATTCAACCGCAATGCGCATGGCTTTAAACTTCACTTGAATTTATTCTCCCCTTCAAAAGACCTCCACACTTTGTTTTGATTTTACAGGCATTTGTAGTGTTGATATGAGCCCCAGAAGGCAACATTGGATAAATTGCTTCAGTATTGTCTTTTGAGCAAGAGTTTTGTTAATGTAAAATTTAGTTTGACAACGGAGAAGCATAAACATAATGCTTTCTTTAAGATACTTGAGGGCAGATACTCAAAAGAGGTTCTTTTGGTAGTTTTCAATTTCCTCAATATTTGTGCATAGTATAAACTAGAGATGTTCTGAAACCAGTTTTTCTTTCCCGATACGGATTCCCATACCTGAACTTGCGTGTCGTCCAATACAGAGTACCAATCTGATACCAGTGAGTTATGTTTCTACTAACCCTGTATGGATTTGATATGATTTAAGATTTGTGATATGACCTCGCCAGACTGTCCGGCCGATTATCGGTTTAGTGTGTCATGGCCATTAAAGGACAATTCCGGCACAAAATGAACCTAGGGTTTAATAACACATAGCTACCGAGTCAACCGTTCTCTGGGATTTGTTTTCATGCTAATGGAATGTGACCAGTTTTAGCGAAACCGCTAATTAGCTTGTAACGCTAGTAGTCGGGGAACTGGTAAAGTAAAAAGGCTCAAAGTAGCACCACACTTCCACAGTAGCATAATGAGGGCTCCTACACGCAAACCAAAGCATTGAGAACTGTGTAAAGACAGTTTATTAAAAAGTTTAAAAAGACTGTACCGTTGGCGTATACAGGCAGACGCCATCTTGGGAAAACAGTCATGACCTATGGTTAATGGTTACGGATTGCATGGCGTTTGTGGTTCGACTGGTCATAACTGTTTTCCCAAGATGGCGCCTGCCTGTAAACGCAAACAGTACAGTCTTTATAAACTATCTTTTTAATAAACTCACTGTACTCTTACAAAGTTCTCAATGCTCTGGTTTACATATAGGGGCCCTCGTTATGCTACCGTGGAAGTGTGGTGCTAGTTTGAGCCTTGTTAGTGGTATAGAAATAGCAATTATTTTATTTAATTTTTACTTTACCAGTGCCTTGACTACCAGCGTTACAAGCTAATAAGCGGTTTAACTGGTCACATTCGATTAGCATGAAAATCCCCAAGAACGATCGACTGGGTTATTAACCCCTAGGTTCACTTTGCGCCGGATGTCCTTTTAAGTGAATATTTAGCTCTACTCTCAAGAATACTAACGTGTTTCACAAAAAATAAAAAATATTCTTTTTTTGAAAACAAACTTTTCCCTACAACTTGAAAGGGAAAACAACGTAAATTTTCTTTAAGAAGCCGCAGTTTACCCTGTGTTAAATTCTTTAGTTGGGGTGAAATAGTTGTTCAGGATTCCTATAGCTGTAGAAATAGTTTATTTACTTGACACTGGGGCTTAATACAGCAGGTTTGAAAGGGTTGTTAAAGCCTTAGTTTTGGCTGGAGAGCTCTGTCAGAATTGATTTCCTGCCTGTTATGTAACTGCTACGCTACAACAACACTGTTCTAAAATATTTCCTCAGAGCAACTCTGTATTGAAGTGTAGCTCAAACCTTTTATTAGACCCAATTCTAGCTCCAACTTATTATTATTTTACGCATTTTCTCTTGTTGCCATGGCAAAGCGCCTGGGAAGAAGCCGAGGAGCTGCTCTCGGTTGTCTTGGATACAACAGTTTTCCCTTGTAAAGTAATGGGAGGAGCTGAACCTGTGGGAGCAGTGGGTTATTTTTAGGCCTGACGCCGTCCTGCATGTGTGGATTAAGACTTGCTTGCCGATGCGTGTGTGTGCATGTTTACAGGCTTTTATGCAGCCTCACTGTGGGAACAGCTTAAGGTGTTTTACACATACGTACAAACACCTGGGCCACCACTTGTGTCATTGTTCCAGATAGATCTTCGGATGCAGGCTAGAATGAAATGAAGCTCGATCACCACTGGGGATCCTTGCCGATAGAGAAATGGGAGTGATCAAATCATTTACAACAGACTGGTACAGCTTCACGTGAGAGTGTAGGCTTGCAGACAAAATCCTTCAAGAGCAAAGAAAAGCAATTTTGAAGCAAAAAATTTACATATAGCAATATGAATAGTAGAACTATAGTTGAAAGACCATCCAATCTCATTTTGAAAAATAATTTAAAGCGGCTGTATTACTTATTTATATGTATTTTCAAGACCAATGGAAGACAGTTGGAATGAGATATAAACACACACACACAGAGCTGGCCTATTGTTTTAAGAGATTGACAGTGTAGAGATGATGGCAGGTCTTTACATATGATGTCACAGCCGCTGTGCTTTTAAGCTGCTCCCTTCCTGCAATACAATGTGGCAGATGGAGATTTGTTTGAGTGTGTCTTACTGTGTTTGTAAGTTGACTAATAGAGAGAGAGAGAGAGAGAGAGAGAGTGGGAAAATAAGTTAGAACAGAGATTGTTCAGATAGATTAGATATACTGTAAATACACAGTCTGACCCACAATTTGCACAAGTGCAGGGTCTCTTCCATTTGCAGCAAAAAGACAGAAAAAAGAAAAATGCCCAGTTTGACCTTGTTGAAGGATCTCTTATTTACACACTGTTTAAATGGTAGTATTAAGGACACTTACTTAATGCTTGACTGTAGGGATTGATTACTGGTTGCAACTCTTAGCAGACATCCAAGCATTTCTGCAAGAAAATGACACTAATTACCAAGAAATGCAACCACTGGTGATGACGGCACCATCATTAGGTCTTGGCCAATTATTCCCCATCAGTAAAGCAGAATAAGAATGAGGGAGGATGGCAGATCCAGAGAGCAGAGAACATCCTGCCCACCCCAACCCTCTTTCCTCCCAATCTCTCTCTAGTGTGTCAGCTCAGCTCTAGGACGGCCAAGCTCTGCTACAATCGGCTTTGACTTCTTGGAGGCTGCGTGGCCTCTGCATACTTTTAACAACCTCTGTCGTTTCACAGTGCAAACACGGGATGCCACGGATAAGCCTGGGGGACTGGCATGTGGTAATAAGCACCTGATCCGCATTGATCAGAGTTTTGCAAAAGAGCTTTCAGTGTCACAGCCACACAACCACACACACACACACACACACACACACACACACACACACACACACACACACACACACACACACACACACACACACACACACACACACACACACACACACACACACACACACAGTCCTGCCCTCCCTCCAATTGGATTAAGTAAAGAAAAAAAAAAAAAACTAAACTTAACCTAACCATTTAACTTAAATATGAAGACATTTTTTAAACAATTAAAAACGTTATGTGATCAACCTTGAAAACATAATACCTACACTCAACCAAAATTCATGCATTTTGAGAAAGGCACTTGGATTTTGCCATGCAACAGCTTTTTTCTTTGAGTCAGTTACACTGAGTTCAGTTTGTTATTCCAATTTTTTTATGAAATGTCCTTGGGTTAGGAGAAATAGATTTAATACATAAGGCAAAGAGAGCCAAAACCCATGAAGGATCAAACCTATGGCAGAATAAACTAGGTTATTGCAAGGATTAATGGATAGATAATGGTTTTATTATTATTTTACATTTACCTAACCTGTCAATAGAAGACTATAAAATATTTTCAAATGGATTATTTCAGAAAACAATAATACAGGTGTCCCAGATAACTTCCAGAATTTCAGTCCTAATGCATCCCCAGGCTCCCCATATTGGGGAGTATAAGTGAAATATGCCCCTCTCCAGTTGATCTAAGAATCAAATTAATAGAATTGTGTATACCACGGAGTTTGAAGCCATTTTCATATTTGTGTTCATTGACAACTGAGAGGCTAAAAAATAAATATGCGAGTCATGAAAGTATCTTTCTTAATGACAAATGTCACCCTGTAAGCCAGTGAGTTTAGAAACGTTAGCTGCTCTAGTAAAAGAGAAATGTAAATTCCATCTGAAGGAAGACATATTTATTCAGTTTCTAAAATAATGTTGGGGCCCAGACAGAAAGCATTTAGAGTGGAGCACCCCCATTTGGTCAGTTCCTTCAATGCTGGAATGGTCTGTGAAGATGCTTCACCACTCCAAATCTTATCTAGGATGATGAGAATGGAATTTTATTGATTTTTATGTTATTACATGCACATATTCAAATGCCTATATCCTTTTAAAAAATAATATTATTGATGATTGTTCTGCCTGGGCAACAACAGTTGTTGACCATTCATCCCAATAAAGCATATGGAATTCAATTTAAACCTATGGTAACGTAACTGGGTTTTGGCCACCACAGCACTGGTTCCACCATGGATAGCTATTGTCATGGCAACCAGGAAATAGCTTCTCCCTCACCATTGGTCTTGTTTGCTCCCTCCCTCCCTCTTCAACCCTCTTCTGTTTCCTTCTGTTTTTCCTCTCATGGCTGTTGATTGCCTATTCTATTTATGTTCTCCACACCTCTTCTTAACTCCTGATTGCTATTCACTTTTGTGTATTTTACAGGTTCTGCATCACCGGAAAAGCTAGTTTTAAATCTAAGGATAACAGATGCTTAGTCTCCCAGTATTCTGTTTGTGATGCTTTTTCTTGCTGCCCAATGTTAAATGGATCAATTACAATCCTCAATGAGCTTATGTTGAGCTGGACTGCCCACTCACGCACTCACCCGCTCACTCAATCTTTCCAGCTGTTGCTGATTCCCCACAGGCATGACAGCTTAAACTGTTTGGGTGTTACCAGAGCAACTGGCTATTCTATTTATAGGTATTAACAAAGTTAGATACCAGTTGTCGTCGTTGTTGTTGTTGTTGTCACTCCCTATAAGTCAATTGTAGACTTGAGTCGCGCATGCTCAGATTTAAACGTGTTATACTGACATTTGTGAAATCTATGAAATAATAAGCTTTTATCATTACAAACAATAACAGAAGACGGAAATCATTTCAAAAACGTTTTAGCTA
>NC_045753.1:22314094-22314229 GCF_008692095.1 Etheostoma spectabile
GTGTTTGATTGCTAATGTTAGCTCAAAACGCTATTCAACTGACAGCCTTTGTTGTGTTTGATTGCTAGCTTGTAGCCAGCAGTGAACGAACTTCGTCAATTAGGTCCATTTTTACTGAATTGACATTACAGAAGT
>NC_045753.1:22314239-22314888 GCF_008692095.1 Etheostoma spectabile
TAGCATCTTGTATGCTACTTGTTGCAAAGTGACGCATGCATGACTCAAAACTTCACTTGACTTACATCAGGGAGTGACAGTTGTGGTGCTTGTTTAGATTAATAAGGAATTAGCTGTGCACATAAATAAGCCAGTTGACTGATATTGTGACAGAAAAGGATTTGTTTTCTTGGTCGTGGCTCGATTTAGACTTCCACAGATCCCTGTGTGTTGAAGTTAAAGGGCCTCAACCTAACAGTTTATCACAATGTAACAATCACTTGTTTTTAAAAGCATAACAAAACATAACAACATATGCAAAAACTTTGGTTTGTGGGAAATAGTCATGTTAGACATCTGCTCTTCATAGAAGTTCTTTTTAGAAGAGCTTTAATCCTCCCTCCCTTGTTTGAACCTTAATTCAACCTCAGTGGTCTGATAATCAAAGGGTTTTGCATTTATATTCACAATCAATACTTGATTAATTAATTAATACTTTACTTAGTGTTTTCAATGCATCTCCCTTCTCTCTCTGGCTCTGCTCTTCCATTGCAGTTGACATCACAAGTTTTTTGGAGGATACTGAGAGGAACCAATTCTTAAAATGCCTGTGGCAACATCCAGCTCTGACTCTGGTAAGTGTGTGTGTGTGTGTGTGTGTGTGTGTGTG
>NC_045753.1:22314898-22316457 GCF_008692095.1 Etheostoma spectabile
TGTGTCTGTGTCTGTGTCTGTGTCTGTGTGTGACAGAGGTATTGAGAGAGAGAGAGACAAGGGGGAGGAGATGTTGAGCGGTTTGTGGTTATTCATATCACTCAGGACATGTATCTCATCTCCAGAGTTCTAATGTGACTTAATGAGCTGGCTAATGGAGCGCTAAAACTCCAGCCTTAGATCAGTCATGCCTCGAAGGATTTCATGTTGGATCCTTCGCTGCCCTCTTCTCGTGCACACGTTCACATCAAATACGTGTGGCCCTTAGTACAAATGCAGACAACACTTGCACACATATTACTTTAATTATGGATTGATGACTAAAATAGTATGGTGTGAAGGGATTTGCTGTCACGTTTTGAGTGTCTTTCATGGGTCAAAGTTACTCTGGCAATCATATTTAAAGAAAAAAAAAAAGTTTATTTGATGAAGGCAGTTTGTTTTCTATGAACTGATTCTCATTTGATAGTTCTTTTCATGTAAACATACAGGTTGATACTACTTCAAGGCTGCTGTGTAAGATTGAATTTAAAGTTAAGATGTGAATTCTAGTCTGACACTGACTGCAGGAGTCAATAACTGAAAACATGCTCTAAACAGTGTCCTACTGTATGTCTTGCACTGGATCCCAAGCCTTCTAGACTGGTGGATTCCAAAAATGATGTGACTATCTTTGTCTAAAATAACAACAAATGATTATACCCTCGTGCAAAGGTTTCCACAGAACTGCCGGAATCCAAATCAAATCGATGGTCTATTTTGTTGGCAATGTATCAAATTGAATTTTTGGATGTTTACCATGGCACTGATATCAAAGTTGATAATGTAGTACTGTGACAGCAGTTGAATTATATTTCACATTAGTCTCTAAACTGGCACACAGCCATACTTCCGTGCATTTCCTCTTTCCTCAGTGTTAGGGGCACTTGATCCAGATGCATAAAAAATTGAAAAGCCACTGCCAGATGTCTGGGAAATAAAGATTCTTAGTATATTGAGGACCAAATCTTGAACTCAAAGCTTTATAGTGTTTTAACATGTGGCCATAAATTGCAGAAGTCAGCTGTCAGATAGAGGGAGAGAAGCAGTTCTGCTGAGAGTCAAAATGTTTGTGGAGTTTCTTGTTTGTAATGGGCTGTCAGTCAGTCTTGATTTGTACCCCAGCCGAGGGCTGAGTCTAGATAACTGGCATTTTTAGGAACACACAGTAAATTGTTTCTCCCAACCAATTCATGTCTTTTTTTATTTTTTTTATTTTAAAAGCAGCATTGTCAAGAAGGCTATTTTATGCGCAAAAAAAATAGCCTGTAAGCTGTTTGCATCCTCCACCCTAGACTACTTTGGGTCGTAACAACACATTTCCCAAAAAGTGCCCTTGACTAACTGCATGTGCAAGGCTGGCTGTTTTTGTACCTGTGTCTGTGATGTCAGTGGAGTGTCATCACTCATATGCGTCAGCTCCTCACGCACCACCTCCTTGACCGATCCTCCTCCCTATTTTCCCCAGTTAACCCCACAGGGAAAACTGGAAGGAAAATAGTCTTGCCGTTTTTTCTCCT
>NC_045753.1:22316467-22330185 GCF_008692095.1 Etheostoma spectabile
TTATACTTCCCTCCCTCTCCCCCCCTCCCCCCCCCCTCCAAGCCGCCACCTACCCTCTTTGCTCATGCACACACTACACTCTCTCGTCTCCATTCATTCATGCAAAGGAGGAGACGCTCAGCCAGGCATAGCTTATACACATTCACGTCAAGAGCAGGTGGAGAGGGAGGAAAGAGCGAGGTGCTGCTTTGCCAGAACAGGAGAGAATCAGAGACATATAAGGAGAGGAAGAGAAAGAGATCTCTCTGCCTCAAATACAGTATTGGGTGTGTTACTGTGAGTGTGTGCACCATAGAGAAGTGTTGTTCACCATGGCTGGCAGCCTGTTTGGAAGGCTCTCCCTGGAGGAAGGGGACTCAGCCAACTCCCTGGAGGGCCTGGAAATCAAGCTTGGGGGAGAAGGTAAGAACACAGGTTTCTACCTGCTGCGTGTGTGAGGGAGGCAGGATGATTTGAAAAACAGATTACTTGTGCAACTATGTGTCTTTCTCACAGGTTAGGGAAGATATACTGGACAGAAACTGTGGTGCAGCTGAGAAGGTTGAATCCCTGTTAAATTCAACTTAGCACGCGGCATTATGCTTATGTACACATTGGCGGTTGAGGGTTACTGGGTGTTTTAAAATTCGCATTGCACCTACTTATAGTGTGCTGGTTCAAACCTCCAGAGTGTGATGAAGATGTCCAGAGACAGATTAGGACCCAGGGCAGCATGTGATGCACAGGCGTCTGAGACAGCAGACTACAAAGACAGGGAGGTGCACTGAAAACATGCCACATTTTCTTTTACTTAATATAGAGTGATATAAAGCGCAATAAAGAATGAGAGACAGAGGAATGCACTTTGAGATGTGTAAAGAAAGCAAGAAGATTAGTTGATAAAAGAGGAATAAACTATGTAAACACAGTGTATTTAGTTTATTGAATCGGCACAAATAATGTTTGGTCACACTGCATGGAATAGGAGTTACTATACATTCCATAATTGATGGAAGTCATTAATACTGCATGGCGTTGCAAAGTACACAGTAATAGGTTATTAGTCTTTATCTATTTATGCACTGCTATGTGCTTTGACTATATGATGTTGTCATGCTAAATCAGGCATCATATTACATGTCGCACAGTATACCATGTGACCAGATATTCTCTGCTTTGTAATGTTGCTTGACAAGAGAGCAGTGACAGACATAATGAATCACATTTTCAGTCAAAGCATTCGCATCCTGTCTATCAGTTCAGAAGGGTTGTGTGTGTTTGTGTGTTGTGTGTGTGTGTGTGTGTGTGTGTGTGTGTGGTGTGTGTGTGTGTGTGTGTGTGTGTGTGTGGTGTGGTGTGTGTGTGTGTGTGGTGTGTGTGTGTGTGTGTGGTGTGGTGTGGTGTGTGTGACAGAGACAGAGACCTCCAGTGCATTGTACATTCGGAGAGTAGGTAGGGGGGGTATTCAAATGCAACGGTGTTCTGATTAGAGACCACATGCTTGAAAGTGTCAACCTTCAAATAAACTCTATGGCTCTCTCAATTTCACTCCCTACACACACACACACACACACACACCACACACACACACACCACACACACACACACAAACACACACACACACACACCCACACACACTCTCTCGCTCTCTTCCAACCAACCCTCCCACTTTTGGAGGAATATCTATGTGCAACATAGACTACGAAGCTGTGTTCAAACATAGAGAGGATCATTGAGTACAGTTTGTGGTAGGATTAGGCTGTCAAAGATAATCGCCGGGATTCAAGAGAAAGGGACAATTTAATTTGGTTCTGGCTGAGGGTGTTCCATAATGTGGTGACACTGGCAATTATTTCATCCGTATCCCACCCTTATATCCCCCATCTCTGTTTGCTCTTTCATTAACTGCAGCGAGGAAAATAGATGCACAGTCAAAGTCAACTGCAAGTTCAGTGGATAATCTTGTTTTTGCTAGTTTCTCCAAAAACTTCACATGAAATGATCTCTCGCCCCGACTCTCTGTGTCCACGGGCTGAGGTGTAATGTGCGCTGCTGTCCATTTGCAAAATGTCAACAAATATCACAAGTGTTGTCTCCAGTGGTGACCTTCAGCCAGTTAATAGGGCGATCCAGCTCGCACCCATATCATGCCAGCTGCGAACAAGTATCACCATGGCAATGGGATGGCTTAAATGGCAACTTTAAAGTCCCTCATCTTGCTGATTGGCTATATAAGAGAGAAGAGGTCAGAGATAGTGCTGCCCCTAAAGATGTTGCCAAATGATCAACAGTGTGTGGGATTTCTGGTTTGTCTCAGGACTAGTCAACCTTTACATGGGTATTTTAAAAAATTGGGTTTTCCCTTCATTCATTCTCAAAGAAATCCCATCCACACATGCACTGTTTAAAAAAAAAAAAAAAAAACCTTCCACATGAAAACGCAAAAACACATCGCTGTCAAGAGCATGCCAAGCCAACAGGCGGTGATATAACCCCAGTTGCGGAAAGAGGAAGAAGATTTTGGCCGATCAGAAGCCTAAAAGCTTTTACCGGAAGACTACCCAGCAACTAGAAGTCCAATGGGATTGTCTAAGAGCTGTGCGTTGGCGGCAGGGTCTGTGTTGTGGCAGGGTTGGATTATGTACCAGTGACCACTGTAGCACATTCTGACGCCTCTGTTCAAGAAAACCATGAAAGAGTAACTTTACATGTATGTATAAACATGTAAAAAGTCCTGCTCTACTATTTTGCCACATCTTCCATTGCAAGAAATGTCGCCTTATTTGTGACGCCCGACAAAGAAGATAAAATGCACACTCTGACATTACAAACCTATGTTTTCTCCTTCTACACGACAACACACAAACAGTGTCTCTACAAGTCTTCACCCCGGCCGGAGTTTCCCCAAAAGCTCTGTTTCAGTGAACCTTAACACTGTTTGTGTGGATAAAAGGCCAAGATGCATCAATTGTTTCCTGGATAAATTTAAAGGCCCTGAACATCCATTGTACAGGGGATTTAAATAATTTTGGCTGATTAGATGTCATCTGAGGACTTTGTGTGTGTGTACACAATGTAGATGAATGCTTCTCACTCTCAAATTCCTTTTCAAGTTAGCTTTGTTGAAAATTACCTCAATCATTCTCATGCTGTGTTCAGAACGTAATTACATGCAACTGCGTCCAAAAAAAAAACATTCATGTCTGCCTCTGAGTTGTAATTTCAAACCGTAAATATCAAGAATCACAGCGGCAATATCTCCCACTTGGTGAAAAAAAAACTGCAAAAGTTTTGATTCCATTCGGTTTAGTTACTTTAAAAGAGGCTATATAACTTTTGTTTGTATCTGTAAGTTGTTAACAATCTTCTTCACATACCTAACACTGCTTCCTAAGTATTCTTTTCATTCTGCCGACTTCTTATTCTGCCGTGAATGCATTATGATTAGCACAAAGAGTTTGTTGACCTCACATAATTCCCAACATAGCTTCACCAAACCTCAACCTGAGCCGAGGACTAATTAGCCACGAGGCCCTTTCAGTATTGAGGTTGCAGAGAGAACCCTTCTATGTTTGTCTGTTTTAGTTATTATACCGTAGCTCCGATTGCCACCACATTTTCAGTGAATCATCAATAGATCAAGCTTATTAGTTGTATAAAAGTTGTATAAAGCATGTCCATATCTCAATTACTTTTCAAGTTATGACCAATGAACTTCGAAAGGTGCGTGGCTCTAGGCATAAATGGACAAAAATTAGCAACCGTGATGCCAATCATCACAAAACTCACAGGGTATGTTCAGATCAGTGCCCTAGATCTACCCAGACAGTTTTATATACATACGCCACTAAGGGGCACTACAAGGGCAAGATAATTGAAAGGCATTACACACATTTTACTATAAATCACATGTTGTCCAATACATTGTCCAATCATCACAAGTCTCTCAGGATATGTCATCATAAGTAACTGAACCACGCCTTGAAAGTTTCACTCAAATGCACAATAACTGGACGTGGAATGATGCAAATTGAGGTTTGAGCTTGGAATCACAGCTTGCAGCTTCATTAGCAGTTTTTGTGTTGGTCATCTGCTTTTCTCAAATTGCCGTGAGCTCGACTGAGCTACAGATCACACTGAATTGAAAATAAATGTTTTTGACAATCAGTGGGCAGTTTAAAGAAAGTGCACGGTTTGTCCAATCGTTACAAAACTTGCAGGATATGTTTTATAATGACGTTGGACCGCAATAAATTACTTTAAGGTTGCTCTTGAGAAAAAAGGTTTGAACCTGCAAATTGCCACTCGTGGCTAGATTTATTATTATTATTATTATTATTATTATTATTATTATTATTATTATATTGACTTATCTTCCAATCTAATTTTCTGATGAGATGAGGATAGCTATTGAAGGCAAGCCTGTACAAGTTGCACAGACACACGCAAATTTACCACAACTACATTTCACAATTGATGTGCCCACACATGCTTCACAGTGTTCTCTGAACCTGTCATGATGAGCTTGTCTTTTCAGAGATGAGGAGGCTGTGCACTGATACACCAGAGCAGAATTCACATTTTAACTGTAGCTAGTTGTATTCTTTATGCTCAGTACAATATGTTTCAGACTGATTGCACTCTGCAAGGACGTTGTGGAAAAAATCATGCTATATACCATAAGGACAATAAGGACAAATTAATCATACTTACTGTATAATAATAAATGATTAATCGGCTCTGGTACACATGGAATATACTTTAATCCAATATAATTCTCCACCACTTTCTTAGACATTTCTCTTGCGCTACCTGAGGGATTGATAGTAATTAAATTGTGCTGGAGAGCAGGAAGCAGAATCAGATCGAAAAGCAACCTTAAAGTATTTAATGATGTCTGTCAAAGCCTGAGAGTATTTTATTACATAGTGGTGACTTTTGGAAATTTTAAAACAGTTTGCGTCATCCGCAACATGTTCTTTTTCTGTCATTTTAATGGATAAGACTGCAGAGACTTCCAAGTGTTTCCAGAAAAACAATGAGAATATAAATGGGTTTTTGAAGAGAAGGCTGCTCAGAAATCTGTCTGTGTTTTCACAGGACAAAGCAGGTGTTATTACTGCCGAGTCACTCTGCACACTGAAAAGCTTAATGTTGACCTTACCCGTTGAAAATACCCTGATTAATCACCACCAGTTTTTTACTGCGACAGACTTTCAATGTTCTTCTCTGTGTAATTTTGGCTATACAATGAATTTTAAGTCCGTTTTCCAAACTGAAATATGTTTTGTATTAGAAACCCGATGATGCATATTGGGTACTCCTGAATATATTGCTCCACATGGTGTGTTGAGAAGTCTTTATAAACGAGGACCTATTTGAGGTATTTTAGTGATGAATAGTTGAGCTAATCATGTTTGAGGATTCGTAAAAATAAATCAAAGCATTTAACGTGGACACATGAACTACGTACACCCAATTTATTTCCTAAGATTGCAGTCAAACAGATCTTCATCGAAGCACGAAACAAGCCAAACACTCTGTAGAGTACATACTGGATGGTCTGCTGCAGGGGAAAGAGGATTCGCCAGCTATTCCTTAACACAACTAAGGTGTGAGGCCTGTTTTTAGGAAGCAAAACATTACATTATTATTGAGTGTCAGCTCATTGTTTTTAATTCACTCTCACACCTCTGCCACAGCAGTGTTCTACACAACACTATTCTACCTGCTCAGCACCAAACAGCAGACAGACACAGTTGGCAACTAGCAGCTAAAGAGTTCCTCAGGAGTTGGTGGAAACCAAACACAGACCATTGTGCTTGTTTATGGTCCACAAATTACCTGTTAGTCTGTAATGGTGCTTTCACTTACACTGATTCGTCTGGGTAGAGCATACACTACATTTGCATTTTAAGAGTTTGTTTATCTCAATGAATATCAGCATGACAGACTGTTTTGATTGCCAGAAACTAAAAATAGAACAAGTCAGCTGCACACTGTACTCCTTTTGTGTTTACATCCCAATGAGGATTTAGCATGGAGAAACGGCAACAAAACCCCGTCTCCCACATCTCTTCCTCCATGTTCTACCCTGCCTCAGCTCCCCTCTCCATCCTCTCTGTGTTTCCTTCACCGCCGCTCCATAGCAACAGAACAACCTTTGCTAAGTGCTGGCTAAGAGGTTCATGTTCACCTGCTGTGCTGTTACCACAAACAGTAACAGCCCAGATTGTTTTGCTGCCTCCGTGACATTGCGTTTAATTGGGTATTCGTGAAGGGGAAGTTGCGCTCGGATAAGCCTTTAAGAGACAAAAGCACCTTTTATACGAGGTTCCTTGAGATTACACATCCTCTGCTGTGACCATGGCAAGGAAGCTCTTCTTCTGGCAACCTTTGTTGAGATTTGATGCACAAGGCTACCACAATGGGTTAATATTTGTAATTGACAAAAGCACTATTTATCTGGCGTTTATTTTTTAAACTGAATACATCATCACCCCATTTTGTTGGATTCCTTTAATGTCATTTTTTTTTCTCTAGTAAACTTTTGAATACACCATGTCAGTCTCTTGGGAACTTTGGATTTTTGTCATTATTTATTTGCTCTACTAGGACTCTTCTTTCAGTACTTTTCCTCTCAAATCCGGTAGTCGCACAGTAGTGAAATACTGTAAAAACAAGACCACCTCAAGCATGAAAAGAGCTTTAATAACCCTGGAATAGCACGTGGTGTACATGTTGCTTTTCCAGTCTGTCTGCACACCTGGGTCCCTTTTTGTGCTCATAATCCCTCACCTTCTAAATGGAGTTCTCTAATGGTATCAAGTTACAGTGTGTAGTATGGGGAATTTAGATTCACTGGAGCGATAAATGACTGTCTTCTAGCTTGTAAAGGCTCAGAAGATGAGTATATTATTAGGCAAATGTCTACATGCAAGTTTGATGCTGATATGAGACATGAGCAGAAGAAAGATCAATACTGTTAGTGGGTTAAAAAAATGCAGTTTGGTCCTGGCTGTGCAGTTTTATATGAAGTTGATACGAGAGAGGATGGCTTTGACAGCAGTGGTAGATGAAATACTCCACCTGAATGCTAAAAAGAGAGTTATTTTCAAAACAAAGTTGAAGTTAGAAAAACAGGAAACAAATACTGTATTTCCATCTGACATTCAGACCTCTTCCTCTCTGAACCTTTGACCTGCAGGACCTTTCCTCTGTTGTCTTTGCTTTGATGCTTGCCAGTGAAAATAAGGAAAGAGACCCTATTTATCTGAATATAAAGAGAGAAGAAAGGCAAAGAGACCCAAGAAAGAGGACAAGTTGGATTTTTAATGATCGCGATGAATAATAGAACGACCCCAAGCATAATCGGCACTGGAAAAAATGGCTATTGTTCTCCAGTTCCTTTCGCACCTTCTCTGTAGTCCTCTGAGACTGCCAAGCAATGGCAATATCACAGATTATGTAAACGCCAAGTCAGGACTATTGCTGATGGTTTTGTTCATGTTTTGTGACATGTAAATGTAATAAGGCAGCATGAGCATGTGAGAGAAAGTTATAAAAGTAGTAAAACCAGGAGAAAAAGAGCGTTAACTCCACATACGTCTAGGCGAAGCAGAGACACGCTAACATCGGGAAAAGTGCCGATGTGGCAACAACGGCGGCGTACAGTTGCAGTGATTAAAGAGAATTATGCAGGACCTGTAAGCCAAGCCTGCTGGTCTGATATTCTCTGCCAGACGCAAATCTGGCAACTCTCCTGCTTGAGCAGAGCCGGTGTTCCAAAGAAAATAGAAGAAAAACAAGACTTTGTTGTGGAAGACTCATGTAATTATTTATTTAATTTACTTATCAAATTATTTAGAGATAGGGCGGAGGGACTCTGTAATCATTAAGGTTGTCTTTCTCTTGCCTGTAATGGCTCTCTACCTTTGAATCTGAGCGAAAGCAAAAAATGAGTTTTTTACGACTGTTGTTACATGAATATACAGGAAATGTGCATGTAAAAATACTTTAAAGACACTTCAGAAGAAGACCAAAATAGTTTTCGGCTCATTCTCAAAATATCTATTACCTCATCACTGGTCTTTAAGCATCCTAACAAACAAAACCTTCCACTTTGCTCTGCTGAGAAATAGAAACATAAATCATTTGCCAGCTTTTTGACAGACCTAAGCTGCACACACAGAAGCACACATCATGTGTCGTGTTCACCTTTACTGTTACTGAAACTCAGTCGATATTGTTTCAAATGTACCATACCCTATGTTCCCTAACCCATGTTTTCACTGCTCTCTATAGAATATCAAGTTGAAACTGATTTTTTTGTGATAAAAGAAATCATTATAAAGGGATTAAGGAGAACATGCTCTGTTGGAGTTGATAGTGCTTGAGTCCACAATGTAATTCGTTGAAAGAGCAGCTTCAGGTTGCTCATCGATGAAACCACTGAATAAAATCAGGGTGCTCCAGGTTAGAGAGACTTATTCATAAGCCCACATAGTAACACATCTTGTTTTTCACAAGACAAATGGTAATTATTCTGTGTGTTCTGTGGATCATTGAAAACGTTAATTACTCTTGTGGCTCGATGAAGGGCAGAGGCCAGACTCAAATATCTCAAATGCTGTTGGGTGGACTTCCATGAAATGTTTGTACAGATCATAGACTGCATGGTTTAGACAGTCATTTATAATATTAACTATTATATTGATCTTAACTTGTTTTCCTCTCGGGCCTCCAGCAGGTTGACATTTGTGCTTTTTAGCCATGTCTACAACTTTTGGATGGATTGCCATGAAATTTGTTTCAGGCAAACTAAACTTTTCTTCAGCCTTCAGTGTCATCATCAGGTCAAAATTTTAATTTTCCTCATACTTTAGTTTATGTATAAAATACCTGCAAAACTAACTAAGATGGTGAAAGCAGTAAACATGATTGAAACATTGAAATTGAGAGCATGTTGCCACTCTGGTATTAGCAAAGCACTGCTGTGAATAGAATAGTCTCACAGTGCTAGTGTGGCCATAGACTTGTTTATTGGCTTTTGAGCCATTTGTCACTTTAAATGCATGGCTATCTGTATCAATGTACTTGGCCCAATCAACCATCAGTCTCATTTTTCCTGTAATCATGCACATGGGACTTATTTTTAAATATGCTATTTTGCAAGCCCGTGCCACAACTTAATATGAAGAACACAAATGCATTAAATATTGGAACAGACATTGTACCGCGGAGTGTTACGATCCCAGGAAAGGAGGACCCAAACGCAGAGAAGGGTAGGCAGGCAGAAGAGGGTTAAAAAAAATATATATATATATTTTAACAAAAACAGAGTCCAGCAACAAAGAAAAAATTCAAGGAACAAGGGAAAAAAACAAAAACTCAAGCTCAGGGGCTGGCAAAACTCACGGGGAAGGAAAACTGCAGGGAAGCAATACAAAATAACAACAACTGGGACATGCCACACACCAAACAGAAAAAGAATCTGACACAGGACATAGACAGCACAAACACTAAATACAGAGGGTAACGAGGAAACAAGGCAGGTGACGATAGGGCAAGGAAACGGGTGGAAAATATCAGGTAATCACGGAGGTGGGAAAACGCAGGAAGTAGAACTAAATAAAAGAAAAGACAGAGACCAGACTTCAAAATAAAACGGGAAACAGAACAAGACCAGACCAAACAACCTTACAAAAAACGCAAGACAACAGAGAACCAGGCTAAAACAGAAACACAGGAAAAGAGCCATAAACACCAAACCATCACACAGAGTCCATGTAAATGTTGCACATAGTGTAATGTGAGTTGTACAGTATACAGTCCCCACTTTATATCTGCAGCGTTGTGCCATAAGGTGTGTCATACATCCATAATTATATGGAATAATGCTTAGTATTTACAGATTATAATATATATGTATTTGGGTTGTTAGTATACTGTAGAAGAAATCAATATATTGTATACCACTAAGAAGAAACAATATAAAATGTGTACTTTTACTTTGGGAGGTTTTACTTTGCATGAACTTGAGTCATACGATCATGTTTTATTTTATAATGCATATTGGGTATCCTAAGTGTACTCCATCCTGTAATTTTCCTTTGCTGTTTGTCGTTCCCCATCTCTTTCCCCCTTTCATATCCATCCACTATGATAAAGGGAAAACCCCCAAAAAATAATCTAAAAAAAAAAAAAAAAAAGTTTAGAATTAATCCATAGAAAGCAAGTGGGACACAGTCTTTTTACACAAAACTAATTAGCAGCCCTCTAATTGGACCATTCACCTCTTTATGCCATGTTATGCCCTTATTTGACATTAGACTTATGAAGTGGGTCATGTAGGATTGGTGCTGAATCACCATTCTGCCTGCTTTGCAAAATTAAAAGCCAGTGTTGTATACATATTTATCTTTAGAAACAAAGACCTGAGTGTCTGTTAAGTAAATTACAGCAGACAAATGTTCCCAGGGAATAAAAATGCCCACTCCTCTGACAGTCACGTCTGCTGTGATTAATGCCTGCTGGTAGGTGATGTCAGTGTGTGGTGCTACATGAATGCATCCTATTCCAGGTCAGTGGAGGATATGCTTTGACGCTACATGTTGGCTGGATCTTGCATGAACTTCAGAGAAGTGTTGACATCACCTTGCTTCTGCTGATTGATTGATTCACTTAGTGATTGTTATCTGTGGTCTAGGAGTTTGATTTTACATCTTTGAGATAAGGCTGCATGTGCGTGCATGTATTTTCTTTTTGGGTTTATCATCCATGGTGCTGCATGAACCAGAGAAAAAATTATTTCAAAAATGCACCATTGACTCATGGTATTTTAATATCTCATTTCGTATATGCTGGTATACACTGGTACAAAAAAAAAAAATCTTATATAGAAAGTTGTTAAGCTGCCGTGTGTGTGTGTTCATGTACGTAAGAGGGAGGAAGTTGGGAATTGTGGGAGAAAGATACTGTCGGTTCTGACAGACATAGGAGGGTGACTGACAGAGGTGAAATTGCTTGGGAAAGGATCTGAGGCACTTCCTATCCCCTCCTCCCACTCATACTCCCTCCCGTTCACTTTGCCTACAGCCTCCTCTCATTCAATCACACAGTATGAGCTAATGTGCTCTCTCACTCTTTCTTTCTTTTTTTCTTTCTTTCTCTCCCTCGCCATCTCATTGATATAATCTATTCTGTCTATTTCCCATGGGTTACTGTGGAATATTGGGGGAGTGGAGTCAAGTAAAATATTTTCTTTCCCCTTTTTTTTCTGTGTGTGTGTGTGTGTGTGTGTGTGTGTGTGTGTGGGTGTGGTGTGTGTTGTGTGTGGTGTGTGTGTGTGTGTGTGTGTGTGTGTGTGTGTGTGTGTGTGTGTGTGTGTAGCTATGCATCAGGCCCTGGACACACTGAGTGACAGCACAAGCTCCACAACTGCCAATGACCTGGACCTCATCTTCCTCAAAGGCATCATGGAGAGCCCAGTGGTGAGAACAACTTTATACTGTGTGTGTGTGTAGGACATTTAGAGCGCTTGTCCAGAGACTAATAAATGAGTCAATGAGAAAGGACATTAATGCAACTAAATGACAATTGCATTCCAACAACACAGGCTAGGTATATTAAGTTGTCTCCCTGTTAGTTTATCAGCTGCATACTTGAGGATATTTTATGCACGCAAATTTGTAATTTAAATGCATTTTGTAAAATGCATTTAAATGCGGTCTTGCATTTTTCCTTAACATTAAAAGTTGATTTCAACATCCACATTTGCATGTGCCATTTTTCTGCATTAACACTAACACGTAATGCATGACGAATCATTATGTTTTCACTCAGATTTGCATGAGTTATGAGAACCGTTATTAAAATGAAATTGCAAAATGGAAACTTAAAATTCACACCCATTATTACATTTAAAATTCAAATTTCTGCTTGCGATAATTAACCTAAAAATGTTTTAAAACTGAAGCTGCTTTATTGTTTTCTCGTAAGTTCAAAAATGCAAATTAAAGAGCCATTTTTTTTTGTTTGTTATTCTGCACAGGCAGCAACATTCACATGAGAACCCAAATCAAATAGCGCCTCCCCTCTTTGCTGCTTACCCCTATCACTGGCAATACTAATATCAAAGGCTTGGGGTCATTTCACTGAAGTTCAAACTTAGTTGGGACAAAGGAGGAAAAATGGCTACCATTAAAGATTGCTTGCCTTCTCATCTTCTACCTGTTACAGAGAATGTAGATGTAGACATATTTTAATAACTAGTACAGCAGAAAGAGCTGTGGTTGTGTTGGTGATCATGGCCACTCTTAAACCAAAATAATGCACACCCCTGGCCCATGTAACTGGTGCTGGTGCTCCTAGCTTGGTGAACCTGTGGGCTGTCTATGATGTCTATGATAGATGGATCAGTTAATTGAATATGCTACTGTAAAGAGGTTGGCTCATATAACAATATTTAACACAGATATGACTTTTTTTTTAAGACACTTGTCAAGATATCCACTGTTCCCCAACTGTCAGTCATTTTAACAAGGCATTACCACATGTATAATGCCAATCAGCGCAAAAAGAATTGAAATAGCAGTCAGTGAGCAGCACAGTTACCCTCGACATGTCTGACAGGTTGAAGTGCAGGTGGAGCAGCAGCCCCTCTGATCACTGGGGAATCCAGGAATGAATGGCAACCATTATGTTTTAAACTTAATCAGTTTAATTTACAAACAAAACATGTTTGAATGCTTTGGTTGAGGATCTTTATTTCCTTCATAATAGTACAGTATTGAAAATGCCAAACTTGCACATTATCCAAAAGAGATCACAGATTTCAGTCAATGGTAATTTAGCAACATTCTCCTACTAGTAGTGGTGCGTCAACTTATTTAGAAGAAGAATATATAGAACAGTAATGCTCACAAACACACCACTAAAACGCCGGTTTGACAGCACTAAAAAAGGTTTAAAAGGTACTGTACTACCTAGACATACTTGATATACTTGCATTTTTTTTGTCCACAGTATTTTTATCTGCAAGTACGATCAGGATACATTTTCAAATCAATGTTGCATTTTCAGAGATTTATTTTGGGCAGTTGCCCAGACAGTGGATTGAAGCTTGTCCTGGATGGAAGTAATCAGTGAAGTTTCATAACTGATCGCGAATCAATCCTGTCCTGATTCAGCAAACTATCCCCAAACCTTGCTTCTTTTTCAGCAGTGACATCCACCTGCTATTTTCCCAGTATTTCAGTTTTTGTAGTGTCATGAACAGTGAGTACATGTTTATTCTTACATTGACGACTTGGTAAAAATTCTGCTCCCTTCTTGCCCTGTCTCTCTGTCTTTGGTTTCTTTTCCACAGTGCCCGTTCAAAATGTGCCTGTTTGGAACGGGCAGATTGCGTTTTATTCCGTTCCTCTTAGCGAAATGCTCTGAGGGAATTTAGGATGGACTTTTATTGTGGAGGGTGGACACAGAAGAGCCAACATTATAGCAGTGCGTTTTTTTTCTCAACATTTTTTCATCTACCTTTTTTACTTGGTCGTTTAGTTTAATTAGCAGTTTATTAATGTCCAATGTCCAAATCTGTCAAACTGGTCCAAATTCCATCTCAAAGTTCATTGGGTACCATAGGAAACCAAGTGTAAAGTAGATTGGATAAACAGTTCATGATATATTCCAAAGAGACACACACACACACACACACACACACACACACACACACACACACA
>NC_045753.1:22330195-22332347 GCF_008692095.1 Etheostoma spectabile
ACACACACACACACACACACACACACACACACACACACACACACTGGGGATAAATGCGTTCAGAGCAGACAGCTGTCGGCCATCAGAGCAGCAAGTACATCAGCAATTTATTTGTTACGTGGTAGTAAATGTCATAGACAGTAAAATGTAGGCTACAGTTTTAGGTTTTCCGTTTGTCTCTGAATAAATTCTCCAGAAAGAAAGGTCTTGCTTCTCAACATTGCAACAAAACAAAAAGAGGGGGGGGGGGTAGTAGGGGTGAGCAGCAGTCAGTAGAAAAAACTCCAGACACAGAGAGAGGATACAACAGGAGGACTGTGTGTAATGTGAGTGATAAAAGAGTATGAACATTGTAATAATCCCTTGCGGTATTAATAAAGTATACATTATATATTGTTATTATTATTATTATTATTACAGTGTAACAAAAACATTGACCTTGGTTTGGACTTTGAGGTATGATGGACAGCTAAATGAGCAGCTTTTAGACATAAAGTTATGTACCTTGTGCTTTTTCACCTAACCTCCAACTTAGCCATCATATTGTTCCTGTTCAGACTGTAAATGACACTCCCAGATCTTTGTTAAATAGTTCCATGTGGCCTCCAAAACAAAGACTTCTGGTTTTATACAAAACAGCTTGTGCAAAACAATTTAGTCATTATGTGACAACAGGTAAAATCCTGACAATTATTTATTATTGTCTTGTAATTACAATGAATCAAGAATATTTAAATCCACACATTTCAGTACTTGGCAGAGTAATTGTTAAAATAATTGGTATACATGATAGAGTGTGTCTGAACAACCTGAAAGGCTAATATGGTGTAAAATGCACAACATAATAGGACAGTAGAAAAACATGCTCATTTATTTTTTGGACATAAATAGTAGTTTTATCTCTTTAAATGTAACCAACTGGTATAAAGTGGTGTCAAAACAGACAATGCTTCAGAGACTAGGTCCATGGCTCTCAAAACAGTGTAATCATATAGTGTAGCATCCATGCTGGCATGGGCCAGGCACTGACAGCTTGCTCCACCTGGTTACAAAGAATTCTGCCAAAATCCCAAATGAGCAAAGTCCTTCTGCTGCATCACTGCGTGTTCTAGTCCATGCGCAAAGAACTTTGTCTAAGTGGGTATGTGTGCTGTCCTTGTGTCCTTATGGGTGCAGAATGCGCGTACTAAAATGCATATGGTGATTTGTTTGTGAGGCTGTGTGCATGCAGGCCTTTGTGAACATCTGTGTATATATTTGTGTGTACATGTGTGCGCACCATATCCTGTCTCTCGGCGGGGATTCTTCCTCAGTAAACAAACAAAGTGGCTGCCAGAGTTGTTGTTGTCAGCCCCACCAGACAAATCCTCTGTGGGATTGCCTGTGGATGTTTAAATACTTGCTTAGTGTTAAGTTGCAAGTTTTTGTACCTTATTTATCCAGGTAAGTCAATTGAAAACAAATTCTCATTTGCAAAGACGACCTGTCACATTCACACAGTGACACATTCATACCTGGAAGCTGCCCAGTACAACCACAATCTGATCTACTGGCCACTGAACAGTACCACTGGAGCAGTTGGGGTTAAGGGCCTTGCTCATAGGCACCTCGGTGGTGATGAGGGAGGGACAACCACTGTTGTCCTACTGTAAATGATAGAAAAGCAGTTGATACATATTTAGGTTCACAATATGGTGTATAACATAATAGAAATAGCCCAAATCAAAATGTAGAGCAATGATATAAAATGCACAAGATGGAAAGGGATACATTTGTTCATTTTTCTATCTGTGACCCTGCCCCAGAGATGTGGAAGCCATATCCAATAAACACAGACCCCTGTGTCCATGGCAGCAGAGAAGGAATACGTGAAAATGAATGTTCCCTGAAATATTGATGTTTCGCAGCAACACACCGAAGAAACCTACAGGGCTTGACTCAAGAAGGTTGTGCGTAGTTCTCTTCGTCTTTGTGTTTTTTCCTTGCAAATTTATGAGTGCAAGCTGTGTGTGTTGCTCTCAGCAGGGGTTGAATGCAGGTGGCTGTTTTTGCCATTTGTTATCGTGCCCTTTTCTGTGTTATTGAATCAAAAGTCCCTTAGTCAGAAAACATTTAAATTATAACTCAGCAAGGTGCATATATATATATATAT
>NC_045753.1:22332357-22336972 GCF_008692095.1 Etheostoma spectabile
ATATATATATATATATGAGGAAAGGCTATCAGTAACATCTGTGTTTTATTCGTTAAATCCCAGGCCCATGAGCAGTTTGAGGAACCCAAGCTGGAGGCTGTGAGGGAGAACAACGTGGAGCTGGTCCAGGACATCCTCAAGGAGCTCAACCCACTTACAAACAGGAGCCAGGCCGCCGACGAGCTGGTCCGAATCCTGAAGGAGCCTCACTTCCAGGTCTTGCATTTCACAGCCAACCATAGCTTTAATTAACAGGCACTCAGGCTAAACCTTTGATTACTTTTACTTAGGTGATGTTCACGCCTAATGATGCATGTTGTGCTCACATGGATTAAATTGATTCAGATCTACAGGATGCGTTTATGTGGTGCAGTCTATTACGCGCAGTCTATATGGTGTCTGACAATGGCTCTGCACAGACCAGAGCGTAAAGACCTGATTTTTTGCAGCATAGCATGATTCTTTTATCATCTCACGTGTGCAATACACCTATTTGTCATTGTCATCATCAGTGTTTGTCACCATGCTGTTCTTTCTCACAGTCCCTTCTAGAGACCCATGATTCTGTGGCGTCCAAAAACTACGAGACACCCCCCCCCAGCCCATGTTCCTTCATGGATGCAGCTCTTAACAACCAGCCCGTCCCCCCAGACGCAGTCAGGATGGTGGGCATCCGAAAGGTGTCGGGCGAGCACCTGGTAAGTTTGCTCAGTTAAAGCGTAACTTTGGCCAAAATGCAACCTGGGGTCTTTTTGTGAATGTACCCGAGTCAAACTTTTGTTTAAAAGCATAATTAGGACAGAAGCGCTAATTTTAATATGTACCGTATTATCGTTTTTTTGGCAAATGGCCTTTTGAATGGGAGTGCTAGGGGCACTTCTATGATCACATCAAAACCACTATTTTTAAAACACCATGAAGGCTTGACACACCATGAAACTTTGCTCCAAGCATCACCAGGGGCTCGACTCATGAACGCAAGCATTGAGAACATTGTTTATGTAAACAGTTTACTAAAAAGAAAGGTTTTGAACAACTTACTTAGCTGTTGTTTCTGCTCGCAGCCAAAAAGTGTCGATCTTCGGTTGTAAATGAATGGACTCCATAGGAGGAAATGTCATTATTATGAGGCTCCTTTTTCAACTACAAGGTCAATATTGTTTTTCACTAACGACAATGCATTTATAAAAAAATATCCATTCATTTATATGGAACTAAGTTTTCAGAGCTTTCCATCTTTACTCTCCTCCCTCGACTATTTCTGATTTGCTAGATGGACAGCGACCGGAAAAACCAACAGCTACAACGAATCATAGAAGTGCCCCCTAATGTGATAAATCTTAAAAGTAACAATTCTGTCCTAATTATGCTTTTAAATGACAGTTTGATTTAGGTACATTCACAAAATGACCATAGGTTGCATTTTAGCGAAAAGTTTGCTTTAAGGAACAACCCATTGTAATCAGCAAGGCAGGAAAGGACGCTCCTGTAAATTGGGAACAGATTAAACTCCTCAATAAATTGTGTGATTTGTGTTTTTGGAGCAGCACATGCACTCAGTATAATGAGATATTTTTGTAGCATTGTTAAAAGATAAGCAAGTCAGATTTATACTACCTTGTAGCACAACATAGGGGAGCTGTATCTGCAGCATCTTGACATGTTGATTAATTCCAAGGCCTCAGTTGTAACTTTGTCAAATGCTCCATTATCTTCCTTTCTACCCACACACTGTGGAGTCACTCATAGGCTTCTGAAGCATCATTTTAGGCCTAAATATCTTCTTAGTGGAACAGTTATAACAGTTTTTTGCAGCCAGAATCTGGTGGCCATTACAGTCATTGCAGCTTAAGATGTTGCTTGTTCACAACACTCACCTTTACCTCCACCTACTTGCCTCTTAAACTGCTGAGCAACGTAGAACATTGCCAGATTTACTGAAATAGGAGTTCAGATTTGTGTTTGTGTGAAATACATTTTCTGTTTTTTCACGTGCGTGCATGCGTTCGTGTAGGGTGTGACGTTTCGAGTGGAGAGCGGCGAGCTGGTGATTGCCAGGATCCTCCACGGTGGCATGATTGACCAGCAAGGTCTGCTCCATGTGGGGGACATCATCAAGGAGGTGAATGGCAAGGAGGTGGGCAACGACCCCAAAGTGCTCCAGGAGATGCTGAAGGAGGCAAGCGGCAGCGTGGTGTTGAAGATCCTGCCCAGCTACCAGGAGCCACACACACCAAGACAGGTCAGCTTCATATTGCACGTCACATTTGCACCGTTAGACAGTGTTGCAACTTAAGCCAACCACCCGGCCAATAATAATTATTGGAACAAAAGATACTCAAATGTATAAAAATCTGTTTGTGACAATGGACGCATACAGGTTATTTCCCTTTTGTGATCGTTTAGGAGAGTTACCGCAACTCCTTGTGTTTGAAATGTCTTTGTGATCTTCCTCATTGAATCTCACACTCTTTCAAAGTAAAACACATTTTTGATCGCCCATCCTAAAATAGATATTGTACAAAAAGTTCTGTGAAATTAGTTTGAAAGGATACTGTCATTTTCATCAGTCCAGTGCCAACCACTGTCCTACCTGTCATTCTCGCTGCTGCCAATAACCTTGTATGCTGTGCCAAGAATCATGGATCTGATTCTATTGCGGGACACTGAAGATGACATTGCTTTTTAGTTTTGTCACTTATCCAAATGTAGAGTAATTTTCTGCTCATACATAATGGATCAATAATTGAAGTTTTCAAGAACAAGAAAGGAAATGAGGGATGCCACAGACAGCTCATGACACTGCAGTCCTTGTCCTTTTCATTTTGTCCTCTCTGTCCATGGTTGAAAAGTTTACATGAGAAGGTTTGCTCCTCTGGCTTCTAAGAGCCAGAGGAGGCTAATCACACTGACAATGTGACCCATTTTAGAGTGAGGGGAACTAGAAGGGTTATGCTGGTTGGTGATGGTGATATAGCACATCGGAGGATGCAGTACATGCAGCTCGAGATGTGTTGGGTACAAGGCTCTGTGACAGATTGGTCTCAGCAGTAAAGAAGAGGAACACTAGAGCTTGAAGAAGCCGTGCCAAATGAATTCCTTACACTAGACGAAAATATACTAGAACATAATTTACAGGAAAAAGATCAAGAGAGGGTTCATTTGCTTAGGATCATCAGCACATAACTACATGTATTTGAAGCATATTATTGAAAAGTGTTTTCCACTGGATGAGAATGGATTTTTAGCCCATGGTCAGACCACCACTTTGTCCTGGCTAAAACATCGCTTTGGGATGGATTACCATGACATTTTGTACAGACATCTACAGGACATAGAGGATGTTTCCTACTGACTTTGGTGATCCCTTGACTTTTCTTCTTGCACCAGCTAGGTTGACATTTGTGGTTTTGAGTGAAAATGTCTAAAAAAAAAACTGTTGGGAAACCGCTTTGCGCTGGCTGTGCCATTGTTTTCCAATGGGGATAGCAGAGGAGACAACTCGGAGGAAGCACTACCCGAGGCGTGGCACACCACTCAAAATTGCCATTGAGCACTGCTCTCAAAGTTAAAATTATATCAACTTTGACATTGTTGCTGCTGAACTATCTATGCGCAACTATGAAAGGAGGTTGCCTAAATAAGTTACGACATTTACCTGAACTGTGGTTTACTTTGCCTCTGTGTGCACAATGCTCTGTGCACTACCTTTGTAATTTCACTACATTGTAATTTCCCCTTGCGGGACTAATAAAGTATATAATATGATTATTATTACCTTACGTTTTCACCTCTGATCATATGTAGGCAGCTTTAGTGTTGTTCTTTTGGCTTTAAATTAGCCAAGATTAGATAATTCCCCCAGTCTGTCAAAGAACTGTGTAATCTTTTCATGAAAACTATACCAGGACTGGAATTGGCAGGTTTATGTATGACAGCAACTATATAGTAATTTTAAAAAGCTGTTTTTTCCCACTCTTCTGTGGAAATTGAGGGCAGCAGCCATTTCTTAGGGTTATTCACAGTAAAGAGTCTCTTGAGTCTGAGTCATTGCTCTTTCGAACATTTCTAAAGGTACATACTTTTTCCTGTAAGAAGACATTTCTACAGTTCCATAAGACCTTCACTTTGTGAAATCAGTGTACAAGTGTTTAGTTTTCCTTTGTTGTGGCACCAGCTACAGATATTAAAGTGCCTGCTTGAACATTTAATATCGGCTATCAGTCAGAGATATTAAAGAATGATTTGGCTGTGCTCACACAGTGAAGTGCTGTGTAGGTGGATAAATTGCGACGATTAGAGTTGTTCCAAAAAGTTCTTGCTGAATGTAATCCAGCTGCCTGTGTTTCATGCCTTAAGCTTTGCATCGCATGGTGACTAAACTCATCTGACAGCTCCCCTTAGCCAATTGAGAGTGTGTATGTGTGTTTGTGTGTGTCGAATGTGTGCTTACAGGGGAATGAGACACACAAACAGTACAGTAAGGGCTGGCAACCTGTTTTTATTTCAATGCATCAGTTCAGTATGAGAAAAGGCGTCAAGTGCAAGGGGGGGATGGGATGGTTACCATGGCTACAGATTTTGTCTCTCTCTCTCTCTCTCTCTCTCTCTCTCT
>NC_045753.1:22336982-22357915 GCF_008692095.1 Etheostoma spectabile
CTCTCTCTCTCTCTCTCTATGTATATATATATATATATTTCTTTCAGTCTGTCTCTCAGACTCCTTGTCCTGTCATTGGGGGTTGGGTTAGGTTTATGAGCTGAATCCTGAAGCATTGAGATTTTGGGAAAGTTTTTTTTTTCTATTAAATGTGTAATTTATGTTTTGTCTGCCTGTTTTGACACTCATAACAACAATTAATTTAACTGACACCTTCCTTCTTTTCAACGTCTTTATCCATGAAGGCCTTTGTAAAGTGTCACTTCGATTACGACCCATCCCATGACAACCTGATTCCCTGTAAGGAAGCCGGGCTTAGCTTCAACAGTGGAGACATTCTGCAGATTTTCAACCAGGAGGACCTCAATTGGTGGCAGGTCAGTACAGCCCAAGATATTCAACATTCCTGTGCATCAATTTGCTTGAGCTAAGACTGAAGAGTTTGTGTTCCCTGGCTTGTTAGCTTGTTCCCTCATTCTTTGTGTGTTTGTGTCACAGGCCTGCCACATAGAAGGAGGCAGTGCAGGTCTTATACCAAGCCAGCTGCTTGAGGAAAAGAGGAAAGCGTTTGTGAAGAGAGACCTGGAGCTTGCCACCACAGGTACATGGCTCAGCAGAGATGCACTTCTCACTATGCAGATTGGACACAGACTCTTGGCTGCACAAACACACAGGCAACATTGACAACATCTGTTTCTCTCCATATCATACAAGCATTTCATCTGGCGCCAGCCGCTTATCCTCTTCTCACCTCTCCAGTGTGCGACTCTGTCAGTGAGCACTGGAGAACTGATAATGAACATCGGAGGGACTCAGGCGGCCTGATCCAAACTGCTTCGTATTGGACAGCAGTGTCTGACATTCACAAACAGACCTGAGGGTTGATTAAGGGGGGGTGATAAGACCCCTGTAAATACAAACCTGATCAATAATCATCTGTTCTCTTATGGGATGCGGGAGCTCCTTTTACATTTACCCACTTTGTGCAGAGTCCTTAGCAGCAAGAAAACAGGTGGTGAGTCAGCAGCATGCCCTTCACTTGTGGAGGAGAGGGAGATGACAGCCCAACTGTACTGCCCTTGGAGCCTTGGAAGGACACATCTGTCGGCTATCACACTTTTCACATATTATACCAACTGAGAGCACGGTTTGAATAAAAACTAGTTGCTTTTTTTTGGGATGGTGAGGTCTGAAATTGTTGATCATCCAATTCATACACTAAGAAAAAACATCATAATTTAGTGCTCTGGCTGTAAGGTGCACACAGTATTTGGTGTCACAGCTTGATGGGTTGAATTCTGACATAATAATGAACAGCGGAGCTAATTTTTGCTTCTGTTTACGTCTCTGTTCATAAGACGTTCTCCCCCCATGGGCTTCAGTAAATAATCTGCCATATTGGACAGGCTGTCAGCAGATCGCCTAGTCACAGGTATTCTCTGGCAGCAGACTGCTTGCATGGACTGATCAATATTGGTGCACAGTGCCACCTAGTGGGATTGTCTCCCTATAACCTTAAATACTGGATTTGGCAGAAAAGTGCCAATATTGGAGCTTTTTAATTAATTTAATTTAAGTTCTGTGTTTCTGTCTGTCTAAGGTCCTCTATGTGCTGGGATGGGTGGTAAGAAGAAAAAAAAGATGATGTATTTGACTACCAAGAATGCAGGTAACTGACCTCACAAAGTACAACATTGTCTCAACAACATCTCCCTAATGACTGGTTTCTGATTAGAATTCGATCGCCACGAGCTGCGGATATACGAAGAAGTTGCCAAGGTCTCGCCCTTCAGGAGGAAGACCCTGGTTCTGATTGGTGCGCAGGGGGTCGGCCGTCGCAGTCTGAAAAACAAGCTGCTGGTGTCGGATCCCCAGCGCTATGCCACCACCATCCCCTGTGAGTGCAGCCATTCATCATCACTCTAAACTAAATACAATGATTCAAAATACATTCTTCATTTAGTACTTTTGTTTGTTGTATTTGTTGCATACTGTGTCACTGCTGTCATTTTGGGTTCTGTAAGTTCATTTTTCTTCTTGGTTTCCTGTCTCTTATTGTTGAAGTTTGAATCTTTAATTATTTCTTTTTATATATATATACAGTACATTTTTTAATTGTCATATTTAATCCTTCTTTTTGTGTTTGTATCCCTGATTTGACCAGTTAGTGTGTATTTGCACTGTGCTGAAATGATTTATTTCTGCCTTTTTTATATTCTTCAGTCACCTCCAGGAAACCAAAGTTGGATGAGCGGGATGGCCAGTTGTACTCCTTCATGACCCGCAGCGAAATGGATTGCGACATCAAAAATGGTCGTTTCTTGGAGCACGGCGAGTACGACGGGAACCTGTATGGCACTAAGATCAACTCTATACACGAAGTGATAGAAACAGGAAAGATCTGCATCCTGGACGTCAGTCCACAGGTAGAGGCCTTCAGTCCTTCCTCTGCCATCTGAGCTTCCATCCATTTTTTGTCACGTTTTCAATGTAAATTACGTATTAAGTATACAAATCTATATTAAAACTAATTATGTACAACTCATTGCAATTAAAGTATTTTCAGGCTCAGCGCATCATCAATATTTATCGGAAGAGGTCTCTTAACGTTATTTGCGGGAAAAACTTACATTACAACAATACATTTGTAAGATGAAGATGTTATTGTTTTATTTTACACATTCTCAGCTTATTAATTGCATGTGAGTCTTAGTTATTTACACTGCTTGCTATACAGTAAAATGTCTTACATAAGTTTGTTTCCTCCGAAGGCTCTTAAAGTCCTGCGGACGTCAGAGTTCCTGCCCTATGTTGTCTTCATTGAAGCCACGGATTTTGAGGTTCTCAAAGCTATGAATAAGTCAGCAATTGAGTCAGGAGTGGTCACAAAACAGTTGACGGTAAGTTTGTGTTTTCTTAAAGGCCCTCATTCATCTGCTACAATGACAAATAAGGTCATACATGAACGCACAGTTTGGGTTATTCCACATTAGCGATTGCTGTCTCTGCTGTTTTGTCTGTGCTCTTCTCACTGGTCTGATTGTGAATTATATCTAAGAACATTTTTTTCAAATATTTAATACTTTCTTATTTATACTTAATTTCACTTCATGCTTGTTTAGTCACAAATATAATAAAAGAAAAGTAATAAATACTTTTAAAAGCACGTTTTCAGGCCTTTATTTAGAATCAACCAAATAGTAACATATTGTACCAAAATGCATCACACGAAAGCTCATTTTATTAGTAATTAGAATGCCAAATGTGTTTAATTTACTCAGCATAGCAAACAAGAAAGTTTCATTTGCACCATTTAATGTAATCTAATTTGATTTCAGTTGCGCCCCAATTTCACAGTTGACTCTGTTCTTCCATCCAAGTAATTGCCTGCTCATTGTATTAATTTTCACCTAATCGTCTCACTGTCCCGCCATTCCCTGAGATGCTCCCTATACAGGACTCTGAATTAAAGAGGACGGTGGACGAGAGCGAGCGCATCAAGCGGGCCTATGGACATTACTTTGACCTCTGCATCATAAACGATGGCCTGGAAGCGGCGTTCCGAAGTCTACGGTCGGCGCTGGAGAAGCTGTCAACAGAGCAGCAGTGGGTGCCCGTCAGCTGGGTCTTCTGAAAGTCACCGAGATGGCTCACCAACAAGGGGCCAGGGCCACAGGTCAGAGGTCCGAGGACGGTTTGGCAGCTCCACAGGGGCTGTCTCCATGCATTCATCGGTGGTGGAGGTCTGTAGTGAAGGGCCAAGCGTCATGGTTTATTGCAAAGGACCAGCCTCATGTAGAGCGTTTTTTGTTGTTGTACAAACCCTATTGTTATTTGCTTGACTTATGTCAAGTTGTACTTTATTTGTCAGAATTGGAATCATTTTATCAATATTTTGTTGAGAAGGATTTAGAGTTGATGATGAGGTTTAGTGCAATAGTGTGAGTGAGTGTGTGTATGTTATCATGAACATGGAAATAGACTTAGAGTAAAGAATATGTTTTGCAGACAACAGTGCTCTATAGAAGGTTTTTTAGCCTTTCCTACTTTATGTAGTGTAATGTTTACATTGGATTGGTAGGACAGGTTGGTGATGGGAAAGATACCAAATGTCATATTTGTGATAAAAAACTCTATATTTTACCATTTGATCATACAGTATGATTGTTGGTGTTCAGAAATGTGCTTTATATTGTCCGTCTCTTAATCACTAATTTAAAAAACTAACAGCAATAGATAATTTTAAACAAAACATATACGTGCAATACATCTACTCACACACAAATGAACACAAACACTGATGTATACATTAACACATATTGTGTTACAGTCTCTTTTTTTGTTTTGTTTCCTTGTTAATGTTGATAACATCTTTACAAGCATCTGGTTTGTTTGACAGTAAGAGGACCCTGGTGTGGCTCACAGTGTCCGACGACTGCCTGCTTGATTCTGTTGGAGTTATATTTGTAGCACTAAGAACAAACGACAACAAATGAAGAAGAAGAAGAAGTAGCCTACAGTATGCACTGAATGTATAATGAAGGCAAACATATTACTTAACATTACAGGTTGGACAATACATTTAAGTTGTCAATGTTTTTTGTTATTTTTGATGTACGAACAGGAAAATATTTATCAGTGGCTTCAAATTCCTACTTGCGTTTGCCTTAACATTGTTTAAAAGCCAAGGAAACACAATCATTGTACATTCTTAGAACCTAGAGTAAAAATAATACTGGCAACTCATTTAATATTTTTCTTTTCCCTCAGACTTGTAAGTACTGTATTGGAATAAAGAGTATACAGTATAACATAGAGAAACACTTGGTGCTTTGATGATTTATGCCGGTATGTAGATGCAGTTGGACAACTACACTGTAGTTTTGATGTTCATATAAAAATGTATTAAAACTGGACATGTCGAGTATATCGCTTCACTGTCTACAGTTAATATTAATGCATATACTTGTTTTAAATAACAGCATAAAATAAATGGCAATACTATTTTTTTTTTTTTTAAATGCACAAAAAACAGCGGAAGGTGCGATTGTTGGCAGGTGAAATGGAAGTGTAGCCCATGGATTCCTGGTGTAACCTCTGTGGCTGGGGCTGGTTATGGGTGTTGGATCAAGATTGTAGAGGTCCTGTGGGTGTCATCCAGTAATGAGGTGCCAGAGGCAGTGTTGCTGGATACATCTCGTAGGCAGGTGGCAAGCCCCCAGGCCAAACACTTGACAGCTTGGGGTCAAACTGCATGAAAGTGAAGTAAAGGTTTAATGTATTAACAGTTCATTTCCAAATTGTAGTAATACAGAAAGTTCATATGAGCCTGGGACTCTAGATGACTAACAGGAACAACACAGAACATTTTCCAGTGTTGTGGGAGTAGTTTTTAGTTTTTTGGGAAATAAGCTTATTGGCCTTCTTGCTTAGAGTTATAGTAGATGGGAAGATTGATATGCTCGTGTCTGGAGAGTGATATAAGTCTTCTCATTTAATTGGAATTTAAAAATATTGATTGGAGAATTGCCATCCACTTCCAGAACCATAATATTGCTATGTCTGTTCTACTCTGTGGTCATATATGTTAGGAATATTTATGAATAACAGAGTATATAACAAGTATTTTGTTTGCATTGATCCAATGACAGTGACTGGCTTGACGCACCAGCGAGTATGGTGGGGGGTGATCCACAGTGCTGTAGCGAGGAGGGAGTCTGTCATAGCGTCGATCCTCTTCTGCCTGATCTTCAGACAATGAAATAGTATAAACTGAAGATGGGTTGTCATCGTGCGGTGTTGGTATGGTGACGTCATATGCTCTGCTTTTCTTTTTTGCATGCAGATAGAAGCAGAGGAGTACCGCAGCTATGGACAGGATCAATGCTGGGAATCTAAGAGATACAGTTCCATCATTTATTATTTTTTGTGGGGGACATTCATTCATGCTTGGAATTTTGTTGACTACTTACAGATATTGAAAGATATTTACTACCACAGTCATGGCTGGAATTATGTCAACCTGCAGACATTACTGTGAGGGGAAAAAGCAACAATATAACTGTGAAATAAGGCCTTCCATTGACAGTGTTACAAATCTTTGAAATGAGAATAATGTACACTGATCACTACATTTAATATGTCTCCATATTCTGTTCTGAAATATCTGTTTAATTGTGTATTAAGTTAGTTTTCTAGATGTGGAAAAACATCTGTAGTATCAAATGCAATACTGTATAGAGTAAAAGAATAATACAAGCAGTCATACTGACAAAAAATGAACTAGTGGGTGTGAGCTGTCATCACAGGATCTGGTATGTGTTCACATCTTCGAGCCCACTGAAACAATTATATGAGACTCACAGTCCAAGTGTAGGGTTGTGTGACCCTTAGTGGCCATGCAACAATAATGCCACTTTCAAACCCTTTGAAAACTGCTCAACAGTGTACAACTGGAAAGGTAAAATCAAGACGTTAGGAGCGTAACAATTAGCATGAATGACCGGCACACTGTTTGACTTTATGCTGTCTGAGTTTAACCGTTGACTGTGGACCTTCACCCTATAAATCTTTTGCTACAACTATAAGGGAAAATAAATTGAAATCACACAATTTTAACATACGCTACCTTAATGACACAAAATTAGAGGATAACTGGATCATAATAGTACAGTGGGCTCATCCCACTTACCTTTTTAAAGAATCCAAAACATACAGAAACTGTCCGGCCCTCAGGGTTGCTGTAAGGAACTTAGGGAAGGGCAAAACCTGAAGAGCTTTTACAACATTATTGTCTTTTTTAAAGACACAGGACTTGGAGGTGTGCTTTGTCTCTCGCATATTTCTTGTGTATGTGTGTATGTTGAACAAAGACATGAATGAATCTTTTTTTAACTCACTATTTATGACAGGAAACCATCAACCACGTCACATCTCAGGGGTTCATTATTAGAGCGCTCTTATCCTGTTTCCACCTATGGTGTACAAACTGTGTCCTAATAACCAACAAATAACAAATTTACATTTCCCCTAAATAATCATGTCTGTAAACACATTTCCAAGTTTATTTTAGTTTAGTAAAAATTAATTTATTTTGTAAACTACATATGTTAAAAAGTAACCACGATATTATTAAAACATGTAAACAGTAAGTGACCTTACTAAAATATGTAACCCTTTTTTGTCAAAACATACTTATATTTTAATTGGGTGCTCTTTGTAACTTCATTAGTTGTATCGTCAAATAGAGATATTCCTTTCCACACAGTGGATTGTTTACCGGTAGATTAATGCTACACACAGTTGTCCCAATTGAAACATCTAACCACATGCATGCTATAAAGTTACTGAAACTTGTATGGGCTCAAATAAGGGACAAAAAGATTAAGAACTAACTAAGAAATAATGTTCAGCAAAAAATGTTCACTGTCATAAAACTAAAGAAATGAGCTGTAAGGTTACACAAAAGTGTTCAACTTGTGGGGACGGATTTGAAGCAGAAGGTACATTACAAAAGCATTAATATTGGCTCTGATTTCAGCTGTAAAAACAGGGCTGAAAACCATCATTCAGTAAATAATTTCCTACACAAGCAGACAGTTATTACAGATGCTAACTTACAACCACGTGTTTTGAAATCATTTCTGAACATCATTTCACAATGTCAACATCTTACTGACATTTATTTGATTCCAGATACCTGCCCTGTGAGGAAAAAGAACAGTATGTTCAGGCTAAAGGGTGTTTGAAGAGGAGCAGAATCATGGTCGCTCTGAGTAAGGTGGGGGGTCTGTGTATGATGGTGGGGGTTCTGGATAAGATGGTGGTTCAAGCTGGACAAGAGAAAAGGAGACATTTCACTACAGAGATGTTGCAATTTAGTTGCTGATGATGAAATATCTGATATAAAACATTTTTTCAAGTAGAGAAAACACTTAACGATGACATCCTTATCATAAATATGAATATACCTTGTATGGAGGAGGTGGACCGACATTTCCTGAGGAGTACACAGGAGGTTGAAAATATGCATCATATATGTCCATAAGTTCCTCGTCTTCTTCTTCCCGATCCTCCTCACATATAGGTATGACGTACACGGATGAAATGTTAGCGGGCCTCTGGGGCCAGCCTTCTGCTTCTCTGCGCTTCTTTGCAAAATAGCAACAAAAAACCCACAGAAGGATGCCAGCGCACAACATGGGAATCCTGAAAAGAAGGAGAGCTTAACATGTGCAGCTTGCATGCAATAACACAGTCAAAATCAAATGAATCTCAGGGAATACTTACTCAATCGTAGGATAATAAATGATCATGGCAGTTCTATCTTCTAAATCAGGTTTCACGCCTGAGGAAAATCAAATCAAAAGGACGGATCAGATCTTAAACCCTCAGATTGTAGCTCTTATTTTACTTTTGTCATTCAATGTACTTGTTCAGTTTCGCAATACATGTATACGTGAACAGTTCAAAGGTAGCTTTTTATCTCTTTGAATACTTAAATCACACCCACATAACCAGAGTGTCTTTAAGGCAGATATAATTATTGTGAAAGCTGCACAATCCTGGAGCGTACGTCTAACACTAACGCAGTCAATACATAACAAACACTACAGCTTAAACTTAAAACTGTCCAGCATGTGTAACTTTTATGGCATGTTGCTTCATCAAAAATTATATACATGAATTTGGCTTGATTGAAGTGAAGTTAAACAGCAGTGATTGGCAGTAGCAACACATTTACTTTCCATTTTTGATGACGATATGAGAATAGGCCTTGGACAAAGACACTGTTCCTCCAGTTTCAGGCATTACTTAACATAATCTAATATACAAATAGCAACGAAAATGACAAGTTTGGTTGAGCTCTCTCTGAATATTTTTTTTACACCCTGAAAACAAAGCTTACCTTCAAGTACCCGCCATGTCAAGTGGAGCAACAGACATTTTTATAGCCTTATTGGCCTGTTTAAAGTAACAGAACTCACCGAGGTTACAGCCACTGACGTAGACACCTTAGCGTTGACACTGCTCTCACACCACAGTGGAATGACAGTGTTGGGCCAAAGGTCCCTGGCTGGGAAGGTGACTCTGATTAAGATACATTGTGATAAACAACACAAGGCCATAAGGAGAGGAGAATACATTAGAAGAAAACACAACATTCCCTGTTCCAGCTTGTTTCTTAGGAATGCAGCCAAGGTGGTGTTGAAACACGTTGGAGGTATCTGTACTGCAGCACAATGTTTCACTTCACCGGAGGATTTTTTTCTGTCCCAGAAATCATTAGAGTCAGACACTGCGCCATTCAGCACACATGAAACAGCTCAGGGTTAAACCTCTACGCACACTTCTTCAAGCTTTTTTATTGATGCTTAACATTGCTCTCACAACAAGGCTTGGAATTATATTTCCCATAAGCTGCACATGTTTGTACACATCTAATGGCTAAACCCATGCATTCCCGCGAGTTTCACAAAAAAAAAACTAATAACATAATGTTCATTAGTGGAGAAAAGGGGGAGGGGGAGGAGGCGGTGGGGGCACAATTCGAGAGGTGCCGGTGTGAGGGGGCGGAGGAGGGGGGGTGCTGCCCCTGATACTGGAGGAGGTGGAGGAACGAAAGGGGCCCCACTGCTACAGGTGGTGGAGGTGAAGGCGTAGGGGCCATTACATGAGATTTGGTGGTGGAGGGGAGTGGGGGGAGAGATGTTGCTGATGTGAGGGCGGAGGGGGGAGGTAGGGGGAGGATGTGGCTGAGGTAAGGAGGGCGGAGGAGGGGAGGTGGGGGAGAGAGGTGGCTGAGGTTGAATGAGGGGGCGGAGGAGGGGGGAAGCCAGTGTCCATAGAGAAATAGGGGGGTGAGGGTGGAGGAGGAGAAGGAGCGGGCATATAGGGGTCCAAATCGGCCGGAGGAGGAGAAGGGGGGGGCAGGCTGTCGTTGGTCCGGTTGGAGACGGTTCGCAGGGTGGGGATTGATGGCGGAGGCACGGCGATGCCAAGACGGGATCTGCATACAGAAAATAGACAGAGTGATACAAGTGTATTTTGTTAAAAGGAATAGTTCCACATTTTGTATGTACTCAACAAATGAGATACAACGTGTGAATGAGTCAGCTTTAGAGGTGATGCTGGGTGTTTTATTTTATTTTAGTTTTTAAACTTATGGACAGATCCAAGCTAGCTATTTACCCTTTCCTGTCTTTAGGCTAAGCTAAGCTAACCGGCTGCTAACTGTTGCCTCATATTTAACAGACAGACAGAGAGTGGCATCGATCTTTTCATGGAACTCTTGGCAGAAAAGTGAATGCTCATATTTCCCAAAACTGTTTATTTAGTCAATAATGCAGCAACCTTTCAGAAACTATCATACATTACACAGGTTATGTTACGCCCTTATTATAATAATCAATATTTAAAATGTCGAGTTTTTAATGATAATAATAATACTGTTGCAATGTAAAGAGCGAAAGAGGACTTTATCTACATACACCAAGAAGTCAGCACTGTTGTGGGTGCTCTCTGTGGCGTCTGCCCTCTTCTCGGGCTGCTGCACAGCGGCCTGTGGGGAGAAGATGAATGAAGGGAAAAAGCATCAGACGTCACACTGGGACAACTCCTGATGGGAAAGCATTGTGCTATACATCCTAAATCTGTGTGGACTCATACTGTCAATTTAGTATCAAATTCACCCCAAAACGGAGTCCAATGGTGTCCAAGACGTAGAATGATATGGGCTCTCTCAAGTAGCTTCTCTCCGGCTCCTTGCCTGAAGTCGGTGGGCTCATTGGATTGGCGCGGCTCCTGTTTTTGGGAGTAGTAGAAGCACCAATTTGTCTCCTGGCTACTGTCTCGATGTGGATAGCTGCAGCCTGGACCAGAGCAGTGCAAACACAAGAACTTCATTTTCACACCACATGTTCACATTATATAATATGCACAACTTATTTTTAGTTTGAATGCAGTTGATTTGTGTTGGAGTTCCTGAAGGTTATGCATTTCATGTTCAATAATTTATGAAAACACAAACATGGACAGTGGTAACAGCGGTTAGGAAACCTATTTCAAATTGAATAGGTCAATTTTTTTTCTTCATATCTTTTTATTAATTATTCTGTTATTTCATCAAACAAAAAGCAGACTGGTCTGGTGAAACCTTTAATGAGCTCAGAGTCAGGTGTTCAATATTTCATAGGCCTGAACAATTTGGGCAAAAAATTAAATTACGATTACAATTCGATTTGCAATTATTTTTTAAAGTTCAATATTCACTATGCCACTGATAAAACCAGCAATGTGTGTCTTTTTATAAGCATGGGACACTACACAGTCAAAAAGAACATTTATCAAAAAAGTTAAAGTTATAATAATAAAAAACAATTCCAATAAAAAATAGCAGTACTTTCGGTTAGACTTTACTTGAAGTTATCTACATAAGAGTGACATGGCACAAGTCATAAACTTATTTTAGTAAGTGTCATTCGGTTATGTCATGACAAGTTATGGTTATGGTTATGGTTAGGGTTCATGTGTCATGACAGTGTCATGTCAATCTTATGTAGAAAACTTCAAGTAAAGTGTTATGTACTGGCCTCAGTTCAATAGCAGCATCTACATATTGTAACTTCTGCTATCACGTTATATAAAGTAATAAAAAAATCAACTGCAATCAAATGCAAAATCTACTAAAAATAGAACATTTATGGAAACAATCTGTGATATGTAACATTGTTCCAGCATGTATTTTAAACAGTAGATATCATAATAAAAAGAGATTAATCGCGGTATTCACGATTAGCTGATTGCATTCGTACACATCTCGATTTCGATTGGAAAACGATTCAGCGCTTCAGCCCTATTAACTACGGTGAAGTGTGCTCCTCACCAGTGACAGCAGGTTGACTGACGACTCCATATCTCTGATCTGCACGGCCTGTGAGTCCAGCAGCCTCAGCAGGGTGCTGGCCAGACTGTTGATCTGGTAGGCCACGTTAGCCAGCGCCTGGGCAGCCAAACCCTTGGCTTCTTCCACAGCCTTGCTTGAATCCTCTGCCTGCGGGATTGTTGTTATTTAACGAGATGCGTTATACATGTTCTTCAAATGGCTTTGCCAAAAAGATCTATGAGCTTTTTTTTTTTAATGAGCATTACTCACCTGAAGAAAATTGTTCTCGCAGTAATCTGCGACGCGGAGGAGGTTGCTGTGATTATCAATAAGATCCCTCCTGGCAGCTGGCACTTCTTTAAGTATCTGATTAATAACTTCAGACAAGTTCTTCTGCTCCGTCATTTCTCCCATTAGCGCTACTACAGTGACAAAACCTTTTTTAAAAAAAAAGAAGATTTAGGCTACTTACGCTACTTGAGGACGCTGTAAAAGTTTTGGCAAGAGTCAGATGAGACAGGGAGGTGTTTGGTCGGCGGTGAACGCGGAATTACCGCAGGGTAAAGATTTCCAGAGCAGCTGGTCTCAGGGCAGGGCTCTGCACAAGGTAGGCTACATGTATGCGTTGGAACTGACCAACAAGTAACATCTGTCTCCTAAGTCACATGATGTACCTTATTTATTGTTATATTATTGTTACATAGACATAGACAATATTATAAATTATATCATAGCCTATGGGCTATATAATATCATATGTTGCAAGGTGTGCGTCACAGCTGAGCCACTTGCGTTGTTCATAAAATCCACTAGATGGCAGTGCAGTCTAGAGAAACGTGCCACTGGCAGGGTCTGCTGATTAGCTGATGCCTGCAGTATGGATGATGATGATGATGATGATGATGATGATGATAATGATGATAATGATGATGAAATTACTTTCAGCATTAGATTAATAACTCCGCCTCCGTTGGATCACTGGCTGATGTTTCACTTCTAAGCAGCTTCATGTAGCAAAAGGCAAAGCCAGAGTCCAAATACACTGAATTGTTCTGAATATCTTGTCTAAACAACTTAAATTCCACACCCTTGATTGTGTTTGCATGTGTGTGCACAGTGGCCTGATACAACCCATGTTATTAGTGCACGTTGTGCCATGTGTCAGGTTATCAGGACACTTTCGCTCTGTCTGGCACTCACTGCATTGAGCCATGTGACAAACCATGATACCACTATTTGGATACAGGCCGGTGTTGATACCTGACTATCAGGTGACTAAAGAAGATGCCTGACAGAGCCACTTGACTGTTTACATACTGCAGCTCTACAGACCAACGTACACTGACCTCCAATTGTTTTTTACCACTATTACATTTTTTTGCGTGTTATGCCTTTGAAAGATAGATGACAGTAAAGATGCCATGACAGTTTGCACGGACAAAGTGCATTGTCAGAGTGTTACGGTTCAACCGCATGCTGGCTACAGCACGTTCTCCACCGGATGTTAAAGTACATTCAACAACAGACAGATTGAGTAGATTAATCATTATACATTACATTGTTAGATTGTAGAAAACTCAAATGTTTCGAGCATCAGCAAATATAACCTTCAAAATGAACACTTATTACTTAGAAATGGCCTGGTCCCAAATAGCTAGCTGTTAGCAAATGACGTATATACTCTAGCATTGCTAGGCTACAACTATGTCATGGCAGATGCACATTTTGTACGGACATGAATGGTTTATGAATTATGAACACTAATAACTGTGATGATCCCCTGAATTTTCCTCTAGCACCATCTGGAGGTCAATATTCCCCAAGTCTACATGTTCAAAATGTTTTGGCATTTTGGGGATTTTTTTTCTATTTCATCTTACCTCATTAAATGTAAGTTTTGAAGTGTGCAAATAACACACTAAATCCCATTAATCTTATACTCTAATGATGTTAAAATGAAAACCAAGAGAATGATTAGCTAGTGTTCTTTTAAGGATCTGATAATTGTTGATAATTTTTTGCAAATTGCACTCGAGGCTCGGTCCTGCTTTGAAAGTAATCCAAACTTTTGTCACATGCGTTATGATTAATAGTGTTACATTAAAGGTTTGCAACAGTGGGCTGTAATCAGTTCCATGTATTACGTTGACTACTGATAAGAGATTATGGATGACTTTATTGATGTATTTATTGAACATTCCTTTTCTCTGTGTTCACCAAGATCTTGAGTCATTGCATGTTAATATCACAAATATTAATCTCACCCATTTCATTTGTTGCTCTGTGGAAAGAAAGGATCGGCTGCAAAGGGAGATTTACTGTTTACAATATTGATAATAAAATCAACACTAAATACTGTTTTAATCATGGATTTGGGTTGTCTTTTGCTTTAGCTAAACTACCTTTATTGGAATAAATCGATGGATTCAGATTTTATTTTTGTGCATGTCGACACAAATTCGACATCTTGTGTGTTGTATTGTGCAACGATACATTTTCTCTGTCAGTGGCAATAACTAATAGCTGTAATTCTGTCCCTTGCTTTTGTTGTTACACACTACAAACTATACCCAGACATCAGACATGGCCTAATGATAGCATAAACTGCAGAGACACCTACTGCAGCTGAGGAGAGGGAGAACACTCTATACTTACTTTCCTGCCCTCTCACTGACCTCAGACATTATGTCATTCTCTTTCTGAGCCTCAAATGCGCAACCGGGGTTTTGTAACCCTCAATTACCCCATTCAAATATTATTCCATACTTGCACTTTTTTATTCCTCTGGAATTTCATTATTGAAGAGGTCGTGTTGTGTAAAGTCTTCGTTAATTAACTAATTCAGAATGTTTATCCTGGACCAGCTGAAAAGATTATATAGATAGTTAACAACCGGGCCCCCTCCCGCTACAGATTGGCTGCATTGAAAGCCAAATCCATCATTCAGGAAAGCATGAACAGCAGCCTACTGTTTTATGGTCTTGTTTACACAGACACACTGTCCTTTACCCTCAAATAAAGTTTAGTAGAAGTGTAAAGGAAAGTATTATCTTCCACTGGTGTAAATAATAAAATGACTGATGGCTGTCTCATTTAGCTGCTTCGGTCTCATTGTGAATGCTGGCTCGTTGGAACACAGTCCGAGCTTACTGGGATGCTGAAATAGAACAGAACCATCTACGGTGTTGTTAGTAACATCTGTGTTTTTCTACTATGACAAGGGAAAAACCATCTGTGCAGGCAGACCATAGTTGAAATACTATATAGAATGAATAATGCAAACAAAACTGATGTCTGCACTCAGTGTTGCTCACCAAAACTCCTTGTGTCTCCTTGAGGTCTTGTTCCTTCCTTTAAGTTATTCATTAAAACAGAAAAAATAATAAATATATATGTACAGCATGTGATGTCAATTCCATTAACCATGGGCAAAAATGCGTAGGCTGCTGTGACACGGGTGTGTGCATGTGAGTGCATAAGATAAATAAAACAGAAACCCATGAAAATCAAAACATGCTCCATAGCGCTACAAATGGTCAAAAACTCCACATGGTACCTTTAAAATATTAAACCGGTTATTTGCTGCTTTACAATTTTAAAAATGTAGTTATTAATAAGAAGACAACAATAATTTCTCTTAACCTTAATCATAGCAAAAAAAGAGAGCTTCCCACAGTCATTTTATGGCTTTTAATCCAGCAATACTGAAACAGAAAGGTAACCTTCTGTGAGTTATTATATTCAAAATGTAGGTGAAGAATCCCCCACTAGACTAGAGTTAAAATGTCATCTGACACCCTACAGTACACAAACACACATGTATTGCAGCACAGCATCCATGTCCACTGGTGTGCCACGTACGCCTGTTTGTGGAGATTGGATGTCCTGGTTCTATCACAGCCTCTCTCCACACTCCACAGACTTCCATTAAAGGAAAAAGCCAAATTCAATTATTGTGCCGGAGACTGCAGGAAAACCACATTGTCAGGTCACACACACCCACACACCCACACACCCACACCCACACAGCAGTTAACACTGAACTCACTCTGAACACTGTGAACTCAATTCCAATTAGTCTCCAGGCACCTGCTGCCCTTTTCTCAGACTTGTCTCAGTTTTTAAGCCACTGGCGTTGGAATACAGATTTAAAAAAAGATCTTTTCTCATCAAAGGTATGACATTTGGCATATATCTTTCTATACGTGTACTGACTTAAAGCCTAAGAACACCGTTACGGGTGATTTCAGTTATTTTGGCTAATTAGAATCTGCTCAAGTTGAAGGTGGGTCGGAGCTTAGATGGGAATTTATTAGGTCTCAAATATTTTCTACCAATAAGAACAATAAAGGTGTCATGTGTCCTGCTCTAACACGTGCAACAAAACTAACGAGAGGCTTAGGAAGATGTCACCCAATCAATCTATCCATCTATATACACAGCCACACAGTCCTAGGGAATGTCCAATCAGCTAGGTTAACTGAAAACACATGTGTGGGTGTTCAGGGCCTTTCACACTATCACAACAAGTGTGTGAGTACCCGCTCACCTCAGCAACTCAACCTGCCCACCACCGCCTTATCACTTCATCACAGGGCTTCATCCATCCCTATCAGCCCAGGTAGGATTTATATATGGTCAATAAGTACCCAGCCCACTTGATGGACATGTGTCTCACGTTTGCAAAGAAATCAGCATGTGTGTGTTTACAGGAATGTTAGAGATATGTTATCTCCTTTAAGATATCGGCTGCGTGACTCAACAGATATCTAGGGATAACTTCTTTCGGCCCGATCGAGACAGATCTCAGCTCAGAGGGCTGACTGCAGGACAGTGTATGACTTTAATCTTTTGATCTAAGGCTGAACCTGTTGCGACCCTGAACTACGCCATGTAATATCTGTCTGTCTCATTGTGACTTTACCTGACTAACACCATTCAGGCTTCAGCTTGAATCTGTGTTTAAAAAAAATCTTTTTAAAGAAATGACTTCACAGTCACAGTTTCTGTGTTAATTCACTTATATCACAGGGTTAACTTAACTGAACTTTTTTTGTTGGGCTTTTCCACCTTTGATTTGTGACAGGACAGTGAGACGGTAAGAGAAGACAGGGGATTGTCATAGGTCGGATTCAAACCACGTTGAGTCATAAGCTCCTCAGTACATGTGCGGCTGCTCTACCACTGAGCCAGCCTGGCCACTAACTAAACTAAACTTTATTTAAATTAGTGTGTTGCAGATGACCATAATAGGGTCTACCTTGTGTAAGTTAGGGAACTAAGTTCCCCCTGAAGTTCACTTGACTCAAAAATAAAATGTCAGCATTGCATCTTTATCTGGAAACTCCTTATCCTACCCTCTCCTCCTATCAGCAGTAACACCATGGTGCTCCACCATCAAAGACATTCTGTTATAGAATGGATTCCAATTGAGTGAGCTTTCTTGAATGGTAAGGTTTATAATCCTAAGTAATAAGTATTTATTTCCTGTATGAATGTGAATATCAAGGTTAATAGATACTTTGACTCATGACTAATACTAATAGCTACAACAACAAATCAACGTGCTAAATACCTGTACATAGATCAACATGAACCCGGGAAATATGAGCTACTATGAATGAAGTTTTATGGACTCATTCAGTCACTGCTTTACTCTGAAGGGCCTCATTGATCAGCTTAAATTATTTCTTCAAATTTCCTCTTAGCTAATTGTCTAACAGTTTACAAAAATTGACGCAGTTCACACTTGAGATTTGAATATCAACAGTGAGCTAAAAGGACAGTTTGTAATTGGCTGTAACAAATTCAGGATGTGTAATCTTGAGTTGATTTTCTAATTTAAATTACATTTGCATCTTCTATCACAATAGGTTTTGTAAAAAGGTTTAAAGTAATCTTTGGAAGTTTTAATTTTGAATATTCTACTTCATTTCTATCTGGCATAATTTCCTCAGAAATATAAAATATTGTATTTATGGAAAACGTTACTAAACATTACTAAGGAGAAAGAAACCCGGCACACATTTGCGGTGGACTAACAATGGTTTGTTTAAAATTCTAGTTCAAACTATAACCAATTCCAGTAATCGGACCAAGTCCAGACAGGGTAAAGGTGCAGGTAAATGATCAGCTGGTTGGTAGCTGCTTCTATATTATATATTTAAACAGTGGGGACATTGGGTTGTAAAGCTTGAAAGGGGATTATTAAGGTAAATGTGACCTGAAGCCATTTCAGCACTGAATAAAATTTGTATTCTTTAAAATTAAGAACACCATTTAACCAAAGCTACTATATTTTTTTTTACCTGGACAATGGATCGAATGACGATGATATAATGTGGACAGGGTCTGTGAGGGGCTGAGCTAGCCTGCATTAAGAGTCCCAGGTGGGTTTTCAAGTTTCATTTTTACCAAAAATAAAACAAACAACATACAAAATTAGCAACAAAGTTCTGGACCCATGAAAAACATGAAGGGAAACTTATATAAAGGTAAAACAAAGACGTACTGTAGGTTCTGGTTGTTGCTCCAGAAAATATCACCTTCATGATCATTCAATGTATTGGGCCTCTTTCCTCCCCAGTCTGCTCCAACCTGCATAATTTAGGGGTAAAATTTGATTAATCCTTGTCGATTGCCACCCGTGTTAAGCAGCTGACCAGATTTTGTTTATAAAATATTAAATTTGAGATCTGTAGTTTCAATTGCTGAACTTGAGATGCTTATACATTCACAGCCTTCATCTTATCTTACATTGACAAATGTAACACAATTTTCTCCCAACTTAGTATGTCTGCTCTGGATCGTCTTCAGTCAATCCACAATGCTACTGCAACGCTACTCACTAGGTGAAATAGACAGTCTCACATTACCCCAGTACTCAAGACCTGAGGTGATCAAGCGTTTGGGTCCTTATCACCTACATTTTGGACTCCTCTGCCTTCACCCTTACGGTCTGCCGTTTCTGTGGAGTCTTCAGATCAGATAAAGACCTGTTTAGACAGGTGTTTGGTTAACGGTCTGCACAATATTACAGTGCAATACTGATTTTGTGTTGTGTTCTCACTTTTTGTGTTTCTTGTGTTTGCCCCTGTAAAGCACTGTATGACTTATGTCTGTGGAAAGCTCTTTATAAGTACATTTTACTTACTTAAGTTGGCAAAAACATGCCTACCATAAATAATTGGGATAACTACAGTACAGGTATGGTGGGACTATACATCTTAAAAAAGACCTGTCAACTGTCTCTGCCGTCTCTTTCTGGGGGTAGACTTTGATCACAAATTTTGTACTTTGTAAATTTATTGTGGGAGTCGGTACCACATGAGAAAATGCACTGTTTACGTTTGATATGTTTTTCTTTCCTCTGATTAGGGAGTTGAAGCAAGGGTGTATAAAACCCAGGTGAGGTGAATCCCTTTCACCGATTTTGTGCGTCTATCTACTTTTCCTGCTATCTCATAAGATTTTCAACCCTCAGCCTTCAATCCTGTCGCCCCCCCCCCCCCCCCGTTTCATTCCCATATGCCCTCTCTCTTTCATTTCCCCTGCCTTTATAACTCCCCCTCCCCCTGTCACTAAGCTGAAGGGGGGAACTGAGAGCAAAGTATGTGGAGTCCCTTCCAGACACTCCAGTGCTTTTTTATTCTGGATCTGCTATTCTACAGGCAGGCAGGCAGGCAGGCACACTGCACTGGTGTGTCATGTCTTATCTCTCATCTTGGACAGTTATAGAAACTTGGATCTGATCAAAGATACTGCCACCCAACCAAATCCTGGCTGCTAAACAGAAAAAGAAAATAGGGAGGGAGAAAAGATAGTAGAAAGGGAGGGAACAGGGAGGGAAATGTGTCCAGTGCTGTAAAGTGGTAAGAGGGAAGGCTGCAGAGAAGTGTGGGCTGGGTTAAATTGATACTTAAAAGAAGCTTGCTTTGGCTTTTGAGCATTTCACTTGCAGCCTGGTTGTGAGAATAAGAAGGGAGCAGCGAAGGAGTGGATGAGACAACAGCTCCAGGGGGAAGGTTTACTCTCACTTCATTGATGCAAATGTATTTTTAGCTCTTCTTTCCCTTTTTACAGTTTTTTTCTCTTCCAGTCTTTCTTTGGTGGAGGCTAGCCATGGGCACTGGCATGGACAGGTTTCTGTGGTCAGTGGTACTGCTGCTGCCAGTCTTGGGACTCTCTGAGGCTTTGCCAGAAAGCTGGATGCCAGGGGAATATCAGAACACCACGGCTGATGCTCTTAGGTTCCTCAGCGACTACAACAGCACTGCTGAGGAGGTGCTTTTCTTCAGCGTCTCCGCCAGCTGGAACTACAACACCAACATCACCGCCCACAACTCCGAGCTTCAGGTAGGACAACTCCTGGAGTATTGAGCTAAGAGGTCGACTTATATGCTGAACCTTTCTCTCACACTGGCATTAAATTGGCCCATTTAGAACAGTTCTTGCCAGCATTGGCACCATGTCACCACAAATGCATGCATGGTCAAAGGTTTCTGTGGAGCTGAGCCCTGCTTGATTTGGAGATCACGCCTATTCATCTCTCTCCAGAATGACATGCTTAGTTTCCTCCCAACGCAGCCAACTCAGTTTGTGGGTTACTGGAAATATAAAACCGATCTGTATGCCTGTTGTGTGAACGTCTTTAAGCATTGAATACATTTTTAGGGGGTCTCGCATGCGATTCATTTGTTTAGCTGTCTGTTTTATGGTATTTTCTGCTTCATCCAGTTTGTCTAGATGGGCGCACCTGCTACAAGATGCAGTTTTACCCGCACTGTAGTCTTTATGGTCCAATGTTCAGGCTTTTAAAGGACCTTAATAGAAGATTGGAATGGTTTTATAGTTTCATCTCAACACATGCTTCAGAAACATTTGCATAAACGTAGACAAGGGAGAAAGGACACAGGCAGTTAAGCAGGAGAAGAGTACAGTGAGAACACTGTAGAGGTGTGAGAGTGTGTTTACTTGCCTTCAGGGCACAAGAGTCAATACACATTCATGGACATGTGTGTGTACAAGTCAAGCCTAGTCTGTAACGTAA
>NC_045753.1:22357925-22388937 GCF_008692095.1 Etheostoma spectabile
GCTAATTGTCCAACCGACACACTGACAGTAAAGCCTCTGGATTTTTTTTTTTTTTTTTCAGCATGTGCTTGGACAGCTATTACAAGATTTCAATGCACTATTCAGGCTTTGGTCTCCTCGCATATTGAACAGGTGTATTGATGTGAGCCCCCACCACACCAGTGTCAACACGGTCAGCTCTCCAGAATGTGTATGGGATGTAAGGTGAAAGATGAGCTGGGATTGTAGTTGAATGTATGAGCACGGACAGTTCAAAGTGGATCAGCGTGCTAAGCTCCATCTAACCTGGCAGCCGGGGGAGAGCATGGCAGTTCAGCCTGGCAGAGAAATGTTCTAATGTTGGCATTCCACTTATGACCCACTGTAAATCTATTACATCACACTGAAATTATTAGACTAAAGTAGCAGAGTTAATAACATAACATACACACACACACACACACACATTTCCTCCTCAGCCAGTTTCAGAGGTGAGGGTGATTTGGTGCAAATGAGGCTCACATTAGACGTGTGGAAGATCAAACCGTGTGAGGATTGGTTCACAAGCTACTAATCAAGCTGAATAAATCCCGTTGAGAGTGGATATCGATGGCTGATGTCCTTTGAACGCCTTAATAAAATACCAACTGTCATCAAATGTCAGCATCAAACCTGAGGCTCATTTTGCTGCATACTGCCAGCTTTTTCCTGTGACTTGAATGTGAAGTTTGAGAACTACCTTCAAGTAAAGAGTTTCATTTTGAAATACTGTAAATTCATTTTGGAAACATGTTGTTAACCAAGCAAAACAATAGTCTAAGGAAAGGAAGATTAAAGGTCCCATATCATTCTCATTTTCAGTATCATACTTGTATTTGGGGTTTCTACAAGAAAATGTTTACATGCTTTTAATGTTCAAAAAACACATTTTTCTCGTGCCATCTTGTCTGAATATACCTGTATTCACCCTCTGTCTGAAATGCCCCATTTTAGTGCCTGTCTCTTTCTTGTTTCCGGGGTTCTGCATCTGCACACTTATGGCGCTTGCCCACTGCTAGTACCAGCTCGGCTCGACCGTGGTGACCCGTCCTCCTTTTTCCATTGCAGATTTAGTAACGCCGCATGCGTGAGGCGAACATGGCTGTCGTCATAGCAACGCCACAAGAAACTGCCTTGACCTAACGCAACATACACACAGACCGTCGAAGGTGTGTTGTTTTTGAGTCCCTGCATGTGGCTGTTGCCACAGCCTGGAGACACATTTTGTTTCAAATGAAGCTGGCAAAAAATAAGCTGAACCATTTCAAAATGGCAGTATTGTCCAGAACAGCCCTGTCTGTTGCTAGCAATGATGACACGGTGATTAGTGACGATTCTATCCAACCAATCGGTAGTCTGCAGGTTTTCACGTCACCCATTGTTATTGCCTCAGCTCACTTGGAAACTCGATGAAGGTGACAATAAAAAAAGTACCTGTTGGCAGGTAATATGGACGTTTTTTATAATGGAAAACCAAAAAAACATGAGTCGAGGTGGGTCAAGCAGTTACCATGTAATAAAAAATATCATTAGTCTCTGCACTGTCATTGCAGCTGGGGAATGACTTTAACTGCACTTTAGCACTGAATATGGCCTGTGTGGATTTCTCTGGGATTGAGCGTGCTGAAACTTTTACAGCATTTATATAGGAACTTGACCTGTTTTATAATCAAACACATAAAAATCTCACTTTTTACCATGAGACCTTTAAAGCGCAATCCAACAATTCCAACTCATTTTGGAATTAAACTTGTGTTGCATTGACGTCCAGTTATCATTTGAACACGTACCGATTATGTGTTCAAAGGGTAAATGTGTATGAAGATTTGTTAATGATAAGTTTCTGTAACCTCTTTACAAATTGCAACACTCAATGCAGCTTGTAAAACCAACAAAGAACCTTGAGGGAAGGAAAACCAGAAAAAAAAGGCATTTCAGTCTTGCAGTATCTTTATTGTGTTTCTTTGGGAATGATTATCTGGGTGGATTGATGGGTGCAGGCAGGCTGGATAAAATAATTAAGAAAAAGACTGAGATTGAAAGGAAAAGCACAAGGGTCAGGGTTAATACTTCAACTCACTGTCACCATTGTTCCCTTCCTGCAGCCTGTAATTATAGAGAAGGCTGGGAAAAAGAGACAGATAAGAAAGGCTTCAATTAAACATTACTGGAAGGAAGTTACTGTTTGGTGGTTACCTTAACGTGTGTGTCCAAGCTATTTACAGTGTGATGTCCTAACTTTAAAAGAACACACCACCATTGGTTGAAATGGGGCTTATGACTGTCTCCCTTAGCTGTAGATTGGTGGGCCAATGCATTTTTTTTTTTTTGTCTCGGTGCATGTATTGTTTTAGTCCAGTGCAACACCGGCAGCGCCACCACTACGCTAAGATAACTAGCGGCGGGGCTGCCGGTGTTGCACCGTACTAAAACAATGCATGCATTGAGACCGTTTTAAGCCCTATTTCAACAAACGGTGGTGTGTTCCTTACACGACACGTAGGGTTGTAACAGTAAAAACGTTTTTTCTTAGGACAATAAAATGTCAATGGCGCAACATAGACACACAGTGCTGTGACAGCACAGCTGTAGTTCATCATTTTGAATAGGAGCAAATCAATGTGACAGACACATACTATCCATGCAATGTTCCACAGCAGCCTTGACTCCACTGACTCTCCCAGCGCTGTCAAAGAATACCGAGAATGCCTGTGTCCATGACCTTCCACAGTGCCATAAAGAAAAGCTTGTGTGCTTGAGCATTGACAAATGCATTTTCCAAAATTATTATCCTTGAGCTAGGGTTGTTTTGGTGCTCTGTCCTTGCTTCTAATAGAAAGGCAAAGCACTGTGTTGACCCCAGAGGGAAGATGTGTTGATGCAGCTGTCATGAAACACATGATTTAGGTGGAGACATGTTGTAGGTATAGGTGTTGGATAACAAGAGTGTGCATCCATGCTAGCGGATATTGGTCACTGATAAAGGGGCTGTTCTTGATATTCAGAACATTGGTATAGCAGCAAAAAGGAGTTGTTATGTAAAGATATAGTGGAGTAATGGCTTCCTGAGCAGAAAATGAAATCTCACTCCCTCTGTGTGTCGTAATCTGAACTTCTCGGTTTGCTTTGATAGCCAGTCCGAGCATGCGTGAATGTGAAAAAATGATAGAGGTTTCACATATTTGGGAACGGTCAGTGTATTTCGAATACAGCTCCAGGTAAACCGCATTATTGGACAAATTCAAATTTTTACCCAATGATGGCTTTAAGATTAAAAGTCATGAGATCACCAAAACTTCAACATGACCCAGCGCTACCTCCAAAAAAATATGTTTCTATACATCTAAGCTGCATTCTCAAAAGCGTTTAGAGGAAAATGTCAGTTTCCCAGTTTATCACAAATACGTTTATAATCAAAGTGATACAAGATGTTCACCCAGGAGACCATTGTTTGTGTCCCGGACAACACCAAAAGTCAACTTAACCTGTAACGTAAGATGCGTAACAAACATACTTACAGGTTATTAACACAAAACATGATCTTTTCCTAAAATTCATTTACCAAGTGTGTACAACTGTTTGTTCAATGTGTGCCTGTTGCTACCATAAGTGTGTTTTGAAACAAATGTAAGACAGGAGAAGTAAAGGTCTAACTCGTGAAACTGATCAGATACCACTAACACGACAATCCATCCAACAGTGCATGCATGCATGTGTAATGACAAACTGATGTATATTAAATAACTTGAGCTTCCTCAAAAAATAGAATCAGTCTTGTTCCCTGTCCACTAATGTCCACCATTATGTCCTCCCTCTTGGCCACACTGAGCTGCAGTGTCCACCATGTCCCTGACATACACTCATCGCTGCCCACTTTCTGCTCCTCACACTCATCAATACTGTTGAAAAACAACAAATAATAACACAGGAAAATAATGCTGTGGCCCTCACTTGGTTATAAAAACTTTTAAGACATTAAGAAGCTGAATAACTCATGCTACATAGTCATTTAGCCTTGGCATGCCTTTACATTTCCTGTTGTCTTTAGGTAAAGGCATCCCTTGAAGAGCAGGCCTTCTCCTCAGCGTGGGGATTAAAGGCCAAGCAGGTCTTCTCTCCGGAGCTTCTCAACTCTCTCCTTGACCCTTCAGATAAGATACTGATGGAAAAGATCCAGTTACTGGGAGTTGCCAACCTGCCCCAGAAAGAAAGAGAGGAGGTCTGTTTGTGTTTCACATCTTTTCTTTTTTATATTTATATATTTTATCGACCATTTCACATTTCATAATGGATAATGAGTTGTGGAAGATGTGTCCTGTCACTGTATTAGTTCTGACCTCTTTAACAAGAGAGACTGACTTCAAATCTCTTTTCTTGCTTCCAGTATAACACAATTCTCAGCACCATGGACAATATTTATTCAACAGCCAAGGTGGAACCAGCGCCGAATGTAAGCTGGAGCCTGGAACCTGGTTAGTGAATATCAGATAACGGATCAATTTGAGGCCTTACTTATATAATACAAATACTTTTGGAGTTATTTGAAAGTAGAAGGACCAGTGCAATGCTGAGCATTATGAAGCAAAACAATGTGGATCGGGAGTCTAGAAAGAAAAACAGTTGTAAGTGGTTGAGATCTTATCTGCTCTTGGAAAAGTAACAGGATGGGCACAATGACTTCAGAGAGGTCTCCAAAGGAAACGTTGTGGATGTGCCCGGATGTTGAGTTAAAAAGCTATGAAAGCTTTTAACTTTTAACGCTGCCGGGATGTTTAGTGAACAATGGCTTTTGTGTTTTTTCAGCAACAACTGCCAAAAGTATACGTAAGACATGCTTGCCAAAACACACACTATTACAAAAACAATTATTTCTACTTAAATTATTATTCATAAAAATGAATTAGCTAATTTACTGTTGGAATGTACAGTCCCCAAAATGATTACATGGTTTCTTAGTCTTGGAAAAAATAAAAAGTTGGAACAGGGTTATTCAAAGTTCGTGGTACAAATCACTTGCTGTTATTATAATAACAAAAAACAGACTGTCAACAATTACTTTTTCCACTAACCCAACCTTCCTTAGTTGTCTTCAACTTTCTCATTCTCTTTACCTTTGTTTCCTCCTTCTGGCATTTTGAAGATAAATGTTGTTTTACGTGACGCTCAGACTATCATGCAGTTGTCATAACTCAAAGATAATCTTTTGAATTATGCCTCTGTTCTGTCCTTTTCCTGCGAAGAGAACATGAAGTCATCTAAACACCAATACATCTTAAATGTTTAAAAAAAAAAGAAAATCTTGATTGTTTTAGGAAAAACTTGCAGCTTTTGAGTTATATTTTTCTGTGTGTGCACCAGTTGATCCTCTCTTTATTTAACAGGCTTTTCTTATAACTGAGAGTGGGATTTATTATTGTTTTTGCAGAGCTCACAAATATCATGGCAACCTCCAGGAGCTACAAGAGGCTGCTGTATGCGTGGGAGGCCTGGCACAATGAATCAGGTGTACCACTCAGGCAGTACTACCCCAGGTTTGTGGAGCTCAGCAACAAAGCCTCTGTTGCTGACGGTAAGAACTCCCCCTTCCCCTTTGACATTGAGAGCACAAGGTCCATATTGCTACAAATAAGTAAATAATTGAATCAGAATGACGTAACAATAGAACATGGAGAGTAAAGGAGTTGTAATACAGGACGAGAAAGAGAATGAAAAATAGAGACATTTTCATTTTGTCCTGTTTAGGGTTTGCGGATACTGGAGCTGACTGGCGCTCTTGGTATGAGTCTAAGACCTTTGAGCAGGATATAGAAGAACTATACAGGACCATTGAACCCCTCTACCAGAACCTGCACGCCTTTGTGCGTCGTCAGCTCTACAACCAGTACGGTCCCAAGTACATCAACCTTAAAGGACCCATCCCTGCACATCTGCTAGGTACAACTGTCACATGTTGTTAAAAACTGTACACTGTCTGCTGACAAGAGCAATGATTTTGTGCTACAGGAGAAATTTAATAATAAGGTACTGTATGAATATTATTTGGGGGGAGGTAAGTTTTAAAAAAGCGAGGGGGGGGGGGGGGGATCTTTGCAGTTAATTAGGTTTGAACTTATCTATCTGAAGACTGTACTATTTCTTTCTTTTCTCCATTGTTACCTGCAAATCTCACATCAATCTCATATAAGTTATCTTTGATAAAAATAGTATCATACAACTGCCCCCCCCCCCCAAAAAAAACAAAACAAAAACAAAACACAAACAACAAAACCCTTTAATCCAGTATCTAGCATAAGCAATCATTTCCTAATAAAAGCCTGGAATATCATCAAAGATTTAATCACACATACCATCATCATGGTAAATTATTTTGTGTACTTATCACATTACTGTGAATGAGCGGAGTATTCCATTACAAAGCCCATATTGTTTAAGTGGGTTTTCTTCCTCACCCTCAGGGAATATGTGGGCCCAAACTTGGAACAATATTTATGGTATGATGATCCCATTTCCTGACAAACCAAACTTGGATGTGACTGAAGAAATGGTCAGACAAGTAAGTATGGGGGAATGATTTTGTGCCACTAGGATGGATTGTAGTAAAAAATGTGATTATAGTTTTGTCAGATAGCATTGAGCTGAATTTGGACTTCTCCTCAGGGCTATAATGCCACGCACATGTTTCGTGTGGCCGAGGAGTTCTTCACGTCTTTGGAATTAGAGAAGATGCCTGAGGAGTTCTGGGATGGATCCATGCTGGTGAAGCCTGATGGTCGAGAGGTGGTGTGCCATGCGTCTGCCTGGGACTTCTACAATCGCAAAGACTTCAGGTAAAACTGCGAGCTATTTAATGAAATATAGTTACATTTCACTCATTGCCAACTTACCAGCTCATCTTGTTGATAAAACATGATAAATAAAAGTAATTTCATCTTCTTTAGGATCAAACAATGCACCACAGTGACCATGGAGCAGCTCTTTACTGTACACCATGAGATGGGGCACGTCCAGTATTACCTGCAGTACAAGGACCAGCCTGTGGGGTTCCGTCGTGGAGCTAACCCCGGTTTTCACGAGGCTATTGGGGATGTTTTGTCTCTTTCTGTTTCCACCCCCAAACATCTGCAAACCATTAATCTGCTGGAAACTGTGACCTCTGACCCTGGTAAAGAAACTAAGACAGAAATAAATCCAAGCCACTGAAATACCATCCCATAGTGCACATGTGCCAATTGTCAAAATTGTGTTTCTGCATTGTGTTTCTCCAGAAACTGATACCAACTACCTGTTAAAGATGGCTCTGGAGAAGATAGCCTTCCTTCCCTTTGGCTACCTCATTGACCAATGGAGATGGGGTGTGTTCAATGGAAACACACCTCCAGAGCGCTACAATGCTGACTGGTGGCACCTCCGGTAGGCTTTTATGCACAGGCTATACTTACAAGATATGTCACATTGAAGGAAAGTTAGAATTTTGGGAAGTGTAATTATTTACTTTCTTGCTGAGGAGAGTGGTATCAATCTCCTCATCTGTTAGCTTAATATGAAGCTACTGCCATCTGTTTCCCATTGTTTCAGTCTTTATGCTAAATAAAGCTATCCTGCTAGCAATTGTGTTGTTTGACTTTTTAGACATGAGTTGAGAAAATGACTTAAACCTAAACCTGCTGATTATTATCATTTATTTTGTCATGTTTGAGTCTACCAGATGAATGAAAGACCAATTTTCACTGTCTTTTAGCTCTGTTTTTGGTCTCCTCCTTTTCCTGATACCTGTCTCTGTAGCTGCTAAACGCTTCACTATGTTCACCAGCTAGTCACTAAATTTTTCTGTCAGAGGATCTTTCTCTGTAGGTTCATCACTACCAGCGGCCTCTTTCACATTGCCGCATAGATTTCCTTTTCCTTGTCAGTCAATGACTGATAGTGTGTGTGTGTGTGGGGGGGGTGTCACATTCACAGCTGACACTTAACAAATAAGTTACTAATGTCTTAGTGATGTATCCAGCATATGTCAACATTTTCTATGTCTAATTGTCTTATTTCATTTCATAGGACAAAATATCAAGGCATCTGTCCACCCACCAAGCGTACAGAGGATCACTTTGATCCTGGTGCAAAATACCACATCCCGGGAAACACGCCATACATCAGGTAGAATTCTGATTAGCTGCACTCCTTCAGGCTTAAAGATTTCAATTCCAGAATGTGCCTAAAATGGCCTGTGTTTGTGTACATGCCTGTACTAACAGCTTAGGGCACTAGGGAAATATGTGAAAAAGGTACATTTAATGAACATGCAAGAAGGGCTGGTGATCTGGGAATTAAAGTATTGTGTGTTGTAGTCTGGATGCAATTACTGGCACTTGAGTGTGGGTTTAAACGATACAATAACCCTACAATAGCAGGAAGCTTCTAAAAGAAAAGCCTCTGACCCCAGCTGGTTTCTTTAACAATGTGGGAACTGCCAGTCAACACTTACTTAAACAAGCCAACACATGTTTTGTAGTGGTTGCTGAAACACACACTCACAACATTCTTATCATCTACACTTAGGGGTCATTTTTAGTTTTGAACTATTCTCGTAAGTGTATTGAAGCATAACAGATTTGTGATGGTCTTTACCAAAATGTAGTCCTTTTTGACTTTTAATTAAATCTTGTTGAATATTTTGAAAGGTAGTAACATGCAATTCTCTCCCTGCAGGTATTTTGTTAGCTTCATCCTGCAGTTCCAGCTTCACGAAAAACTGTGCGCGGCAGCCAAACACACGGGTCCCTTGCACACATGTGACATCTACCGCTCCAAAGAAGCAGGGGCCATTTTAAAGTATGTGATGTGATTGGGTCACCATTGTTTATTACACAGTACATGAATAATGGGCTTCGGGAAGCGGTGAAGGTGTAATACAATTTCATTTTATACTCTCCAGGAAAATTCTCCAGGCTGGCTCTTCTCAACCTTGGCCTGATGTGCTCCAGGAGGCTATAGGGACCAATAAGTTGGATGCCAGCTCTCTGATGAAATACTTTGACCCCATTATTAAGTGGCTGGAGAAGCAAAATGTGAATGAGACATTGGGATGGCCTGACTTTAACTGGGTCCCACCAATCCCTGAGGGTTACCCTGAGGATATTGGTAAGAGGAATAGTAAACAAATGGCATAAAAACAGAAGATAAATAATACTTTATTTGGAAGGAAATAATCCAACATAAGAACTAGTCTAAATAAGTAATGTAAGAAAGTAAAGCAGTCATAATTATTTCTCTAAAATGTGTCAAAGAAGTGGAGGCTGTGCATGATGGATTTAATGCAGTGCAGGGGTGTGAACGATTTATTTAGCCTTGGTAAAATGTTTAGGAGTCTGTTCCAAGATCTTCTCTGCATGCATGCACACAAACAGAAAGGTGAAGTTTTCTTATCCTTTGGAAGCAAACGCCTAAAAATAAAAAACTGTGATGAGGATAATCACCACATCGTAATTTAACTAAAATATGACATTATTTTTCAGACTGGATTGAGTAGATCTTAATGTATGGTATTTCAGCTGACTTGTCCTTATTCTTGTTTACTCAGACAAGAACACAGATGAGCTTGATGCAAAGAATTTTCTGGAAGAGTACAACAGCACCGCTGAGGTGGTGTGGAACGCCTACACCGAGGCCTCCTGGAAGTACAACACCGACATCAACGAAGCCAACAAGCAGGCGATGGTGAGACCCTCTGACAGACCGACTCCACTGAGGTCACCTTAACATTGTCCAAGCATCATCTATCACCAATCAAACGTGAAGGACTGTTGCATCTTGTGTTAATTTTGTGCAAGTTGGGTAATCAATAAAATCATTGCTTAATAAAACGTGTCAATTAATGAATCAATAATTGAGTGAGTCACTAATCAACCCATGCATGCATGTATACATATCCATATAGGCTCTCTAATTACCCATGTACCTTTCCATCTAGCCAATCACCCTGCTCCACCCTCCACTAACACATACTATAAATAGATTATTCATGAGTATTCATTATTCCTCTCTAGCTTGAGAAGAACCTGGAGATGTCAGCCCACACCCTGAAGTATGGAGAGAAGGCCCGTGAGTACGATACCACTGACTTCCAGGACGGCTCGGTCAAACGCATCATCAAAAAACTCAGCGACATTGAAAGGGCTGCGCTCACCAAGGCACAACTGGAAGAGGTTTGGAGGAAAAGTCTTTCTCTACAATAAAAAGAAAACCGAGACGTGTTTCTCATAAACAATCATCAATGCACATGCAACGGGGATGCAGAAAATACAAACCACAATGATAGCTCATACTTATTAAAGGCAAATATGTAAGTTGCACTTGGCCATGCTGATAGGCATCCATCGGCTCCACCTAGTTAACAAAATCTAGTAGCAGTAATGATGCTGAGCCAGAATACATAAAGGAAGATCGTACAGCTGGTGTGTGTCCCAGACCATTAGCAGGCAGCACAAGTTAAAAGTATTAACCTACACATGAGTAACCTTAGCATGCATGAAAATCCTGCTCTTTGCACGAATATACATCAGACATTGGACATATACAGTGGTCCTCAGAGCTCAACACAGAAAACACATGCCAATAGACAAAACACAAGTAAATTAAGAAAACCCCAAGTCAACAATTTGAGGCCTTTTACTTATTATTAGCATGCCAATTTGATCATACAGCCTGACAAACCTTTGCACTGCTCATGAAACAGCCAATTAACACACAGTGACTTACCTTAAAACATTCTTTTATTTCTTAGCAGCAACCCTATTGACATATCACTCCAATGTGTGATTGTGGTGGAAAGGCCACATTTATAAAAAATTACAAATATTTTTTTTAACCTGTTATCCTACTTAAATTTCGTGAAATTTAGCAAGAGCCAGCCACCATGCACTTGTATGTCATGCCTTCTGCAAACTGTGGCGTTTTAGTGAAGGGGAAAGCTCTTTTTGGACCAGACACAGAGCTCCATGAGATTCGCACAAATGAATAAAAATTGTATGCCAAACAAGTACAAGCGAACTCAAGCACTCAAAAACAAGTAGTAACTGTTGCCATTGTTAAAATGTAAACTAAACACATTGTTCAGTGATTCTCTAATTCATTTTAAGAGTAAGTTTTTGCCCTCATCCTCTTTCCTCCACCTGAGCACCCTTTAGAAAACTGGCATGTGTATTTACTAAATGTACCACATGTAATTGCAGATGTTTCAGTGGAGTCTAATGTTTGATCGATGCCTTTACCTTTTCAGTACAACACACTCCTATCCAACATGGAGACCAAGTACAGTGTGGCTGAAGTGTGCAGAGATAATGGGACGTGCCATCCACTGGATCCAGGTAAGACTATGAAATACTATATATGCCAATCATTCTATAAATACTCAAAGAAAATCATGAATAATATAAAAATGTATCTATTAATGAGGCAAATGTAGCACATGTGCAAACAGTAATAACTATAAAGATGGGAACTAATGTAATGACTGTTATAGGTGCAATGTTGATCACCTTAAGTATTTTACAAGAAAAAAATGAAACCTCTAAAAACACATGAATGCTTTGCTGCATATTGCAGTATGTGGTAGGTAAAGTTAGTGTAATAAAGACTAGTGTTGGTGTTCAGAGAATGCACTGTGTTTCAGATCTCCAGAAGATCATGGCAGAGTCCAGGGACTATGACGAACTGTTGTTTGCTTGGAAAGGATGGAGAGATGCTGCTGGCAAAGTGCTTCGCCAGGATTACAAGAGATACGTTGAACTGGCCAACACAGCTGCCAAACTCAATGGTATGACTTTAACGACTAGTTTCACATCCTCCTTGAAATTCTCCCTGATCTCTTTTGCTTGAAAAATACAAGAATGTGAACCCCAGAGAACAGAAGAGAGCAGTTTAAGTTTTTTTTACAGTGTGGGCTGTCCACCGCCGCCTACCAGCACCTCTATAGCAAGTTATATCTTGCTTGTTTAATCAGTATAAAAACAGTATTTTACACACATTTATTTTAATTTGTAATTACTTTGATGGACCAGTATCTTCCTGGAGTCTCTGCTGTGTGCTTTGACATGGTCCCATCCTAGTGTAGTTTGGCACATAACCCCTTCATGCTAGTAGACAGATTTAATTACCTTTGGACAGATAAATGCTAGCTATTGTCCCCTGTTTCCAGTCTTTGTTCTGAGATCAGCTAACTGGCTGATCACGGTGACTTCATATTGACCCTACAGACATAAACGACTTTGATGGCTTCACCTAATCTCACCATTTAGGATATTTTTTGCTTCAGAAGCAGCTTCAAATGTGTGCATTGCCTACATTACAGAGTTAGAAAATACACCTTACTGATTCATATTTGTATCCCTGGTACTATCTATAGGACACTCTGACAATGGGGCTTTCTGGCGTTCCCTGTATGAAACCCCTACCTTTGAGGAAGACCTGGAGGCTCTGTGGAAGGAGCTGGAGCCCCTCTATCAGAATGTGCACGCCTATGTCCGCAGGGCTCTGTACAAAAAGTATGGTTCAAAGTACATCAACCTGAAGGGACCCATTCCTGCTCATTTGCTGGGTAAATAACAAGAAGAAAGTTTTGGAACTGTTTTTTATAAGACAATGTTCAGAGCTACTTTACCTTTTATTTTGAACACACCAGGCTTTCAGGAGTTGAGGTCACAGCAAGCCAAAACCACACTTCAGTCAGTAGTTCAGTTTGGAATTTAAAGGATTCAAACACCTAAGCCCAAACTCTTCTTTTGTGTGGAAGCATACCCCATTCATATTCTGTCATTGGCTGGTAGATGAATTTGGATTAACTCAGGATTTAGTTTGCTTTCAGAGGCATCAAGCATGAGATTGTGTGTGACAGGTCCACATGGTTCAGGATAGGACTGACTCACAGCCATAAATCCCACTTGGTTTAACACCTGCAGAGCAGAGGATGACTTGCCACATAACTTAGGAAAAAGAATATACGAATGTCTTCTGTCCTTTCAGGCAACATGTGGGCCCAGACGTGGTCTGGCATAATGGATTTGGCCATGCCCTACCCAGATGCCACGCAGGTTGACGCCACTCCTGCTATGGTGTCACAGGTGAATGAACACATAAGCAAGTTGCACAATGATCACCACTGCACACAAAGGAAAGATTTGTTTACACAAAGACACAAGCTCACGTACACGCTCACACACACACATGCTCACACGCACACACACACACACACACACACACACACACACACACACACACACACACACTTCTTCCACCACTTTAGAAGTTAAGGATCTTTGTTTCTGTGACGATGAGACTTGGATACAGGTCAGATTGGAGGCTCTAGCGGAATGAGGATAAATACAGAAGATTTTAATCACACTGAATGACAACAGTAGTTATCCCTTTGCACAATTACACCCACATCTTCACTGGTACTCTTCTTGTCCCGTTCAGGGCTGGAACGCCATCAGAATGTTCCAAGAATCAGACAAATTTTTCACCTCTCTGGGTCTGCTGCCAATGCCGAAAGAGTTCTGGGACAAATCGATGCTGGAGAAGCCGTCTGGTGGACGCCAGGTGGTGTGCCACGCCTCTGCGTGGGACTTCTATAACCGAAAAGACTTCAGGTCAATCGTTTTATTTTCAGCTAAATAGATATATTATTGTCATTTAAATGGAAGCTGAAGGCATCTGAATTGTACTGTTTTATCTTTGTTAAAATAGCCATTGTTGAAAGAAGAAAAACATCAATATACCAGGTGATTCCAAACTTTAAAATAGTGGTGTATAAGACGTGCACGGAAGCCAACAAGATGTGATACTTTTAGGTTCCGTGCTGTAATCATGGACCTGTTTGTGTCAACAGGATCAAACAGTGCACTGTTGTGACAATGGATGACCTGATCACGGTGCACCATGAGATGGGCCACATCCAATACTTCCTGCAGTACAAAGACCAGCCCGTGTCCTTCCGCGATGGAGCCAACCCCGGCTTCCATGAGGCCATCGGCGATGTGCTGGCCCTGTCTGTGTCCACGCCCAAACATCTGCAGAGCATCGGCCTCCTGGACAAAGTTGAAACAAACCATGGTGACCACGAGTACTGTACAGTTCTTTAAAAGCATGTGATGTTATAAACACAGCTCATGATGGGTTTCTGTCCCCTCCTCTAGAGAGCGATATCAACTTCCTGATGAGCATGGCGCTTGACAAAATCGCCTTCCTACCGTTTGGCTACCTGATGGATCAGTGGAGATGGAAGGTATTTGACGGGCGCATCCCATCAACTGAGTACAATAAAGAGTGGTGGAACCTCAGGTAATGTTCACCAGTGTTTTTTACAATTACATAGTGCAGGTGTTATCATGTAGAAACATTTAATAATTAAATAAAGGAAAGTTTATGAGTAAGTGGTAGAGTGATTCCGTAATAAAGTAATTCATTTGTAAATGATTTACAATTTTACAATTGCAGAATGAAGTACCAAGGACTGTGCCCACCTGTAAGCCGTACTGAGGATGACTTTGACCCGGGTGCAAAGTTCCACATCCCTGCTAACGTGCCTTATGTGAGGTAAAAATTCGTTAATCAAAACAACAAATATGGCACCTGATAATTGAGCCACAAATAGATTGATAACAGCTTATACAATACACTGTTTAATATACTCCAATGAACTATGGAAAGATAAGATAAACAGGGCTACTCACATGGCACAAAATAAAGAAATCATTATACAGACTCAAGAGTTTTGCTCTTTCCTTCTGGCATAAAATCAAAGTCATGACATGAGTTTAATGGTCTTTATCCAGGTACTTCGTCAGCTTCATCATCCAGTTTCAGTTCCACAAGGCTCTGTGTGATGCTGCCAAGCATGTTGGGCCTTTACATACCTGTGACATCTACAAATCTAAAGAAGCTGGGAAGCTGTTGGGGTTAGTACATGCATGCACGCTCACACGTACGCACGCATTGCAGAACACACTCTTGCTGCTGCTCCTTGTCTGCTTCGACCTCCCCTCTGACCCTCTCTGTGTTGTCTGCAGTGACGTGATGAAGCTGGGCTTCAGTAAGCCCTGGCCCGAGGCTATGGCCATGATCACTGGCCAGCCCAAAATGAGTGCCCAGCCTCTCATGGAGTATTTCCAACCTCTCATTGAATGGCTGGAGAAGGAGAACAACAAGAACAACGATATTCGCGGGTGGCCCGAGTACGACTGGAAACCTAACGTCTTGGAAAGTACGTCCAACACACTCATGCATCCACATGCTTTGAAACTTCCATAGAAACATGGATAAATGTAGTAGGCATTTAGGCAAGCCTAATTGTTTTATGTAAAAAAAAAAAAATTCAATCTCAAAGCCAATTTTGATATGGCTTTTTCAATCATTTTTTGTAACATACTAACAATGGCTTTTTTGTCGCTGTTTTAGACATACTATACTATGGCTTTTTTAGACATAATATACTATGGCTCTTTTTAGACATAATATACTATGGCTTTTTTTAGACATAATATACTACGGCTTTTTTAGGCATACTACACTATGGCTCTTTTTAGACATAATATACTATGGCTTTTTTTAGGCATGCTATACTATTTTATCACCAATTCATGAAAAAAGTGATAGTATAGTTATTTTGAAAAAGTGATAAAAAAGCTATAATGTCTTAAGTGGTTGTAGCTCAATCTATTGGGAAATGAGTTGGGAAATGGAGGATTGATGGTTAATTCCCGTATCTACGAGAGTATGAGTCATGTTTTTTTATCACGTTTTTTGACTTACAATAGTATGGCTTTTTTAAACAAACTATACTATGACTTTTTTCACTTTTGTTTACATACTGTAATATGGCTATTTTATCACTTTTTTCAACATACTATACTATGGCTTTTTTATCATTGTTTTCAACATACAATACTATGGCCTTTTTTGACATATTATACTATGTCTTTTGTCCAATTCTTTCATTTTTTCAATTTTTTTTTCTTTTTTATCACTTTTTTCGACATACAATACTATGGCTGTTTTTGACACTATACTATGGCTTTTTTATCATTTATTTGGACATACTATACCATGTCCTTCTTCGACATACTATATTATGGCTTTTTTCTCATTTTTTCAACATACTATACTGTGGCTTTTTGTCATTTTCTTTGACATACAATACTATAGCCTTTTTCAACATATACTATGTCTTTTGTCAAATTTTTTCAACATACAATACTATAGCTTTTTTTGACACACTATAATATGACTTTTTCACTTATTTTGACATTCTATACAATGGCTTTTTTATCCCTTTTTTTACATACAATACAATGGCTTTTTTTGACATACTATACAATGGCTTTTTTCAAATTTTTCGACATACTATGCTATGTCCTTTTTCAAATTTTTTCAACATACTATACTGTGGCTTTTTTATCATTTCTTTTTACATACAATACCTTTTTCAACATATTATACTATGTCTTTTGTCTAATTTTTTTCACATACAATTCTATAGCTTTTTTTGACACACTGTACAATGACTTTTTGACACACTATACTACGGCTTGTTTTTTAATCACTTTTTGCGGCATACTATACAATGTCTTTTTTATCACTGTTTTCAACGTACAGAACCATGGCCTTTTTCAACACACTATTTTCACTTTTTTGACATACTATACTTGGTCTTTTTTATCACTGTTTTTGACATACTATGCCATGACTTTTTTTATTCCTTTTATCAACATACTATAGTATGACCTTTTTCACTTATTTCGACATACCATGCTATGACTATATTTTAAAAAGTGATGAAAAAGACATACTCTTAGGTGGCAGTAGGTCAGTGTGGATCATGTTTTTTTAATCACTTTATTTGATACATTATACTATGGCTTTTTTTCGAGAAACTATTCTATGACTTTTTTCACTTTTTGGACATACACCATGCTATAGCTACAGGGTAGAGTTGGAAAGTGGAGGGTTGATGGTTCAATTCAACATCGACAAGAGTGTGGATCGTGTTTTTTTGTCACTTTTTTGACATTTTATGATATGGCTTTGCCATAGTGACATAGTATACTGTGGCTTTTTAATCACTTTTGTTGACATACTATACTATGGCTTTTTTTTTGCCAAACTATGCCATGGCTATTTTATCACTTTTTCCGAAACACTATACTATAGCCTTTTTCAACCTACTATACTATGTCTTTTGTTTAATTTTTTCAACATGCAATATTTTTTCGACATACTGTACTATGGCTTTTTTCAAATTTTTTGACATACTATACTATGGCTTTTTTTAATCACTTTTTTAGACAAACTTTACTATGACTTTTTCACTTTTTCGACATACCATGCTGTGTCCTTTTTCGACATACTATATTATGGCTTTTTTCAAGTTTTTTCAACATACAATATTATAGCCTTTTTCAACATATTATACTATGTCTTTTGTCTAATTTTTTTTAACATTGAATTCTGTAGCTTTTTTTGACACACTATACTATGACTTGTTTATTTATTTAAACATTCTAAACAATGGCTTTTTTCCCATTTTTTCAAGATACAATACTATGTCCTTTTCACTTTTTTTGACACACTATGCTATGATTTTTTTCATTTACTTTGACATACTATGGCTGTTTTATCAAGTTATGAATTGAATGATAAAGCCTTTCTATCTAAGGTGGCAGCAGCTCAGTCTTTAGGGAGCTGGGTTGGAAAGTGGAGGCTTGATGGTTCAAGTCCCAGTATCTACAAAATTGTCAACCATGAATCTTTTACACTATTTTTAATCCAGCTATACTGTGGCTTTGTGTCTTTTTTGACTTGCAATACTGTGGTCTTTTTCGACATACTTTACTATGGCTTTTCACTCATTTTTTTTTTACATACTGTATTTGTCTTTTTCATCACTTTTTTTCAACATAGAGTACTATGGCCTTTTTCAACACACTATTTTCCCTTTTTCGACAGACTATACTTGGGCTTTTTTCTCACTGTTTTTCTCACTTTGACATACTATACCATGACTTTTTTTATTCCTTTTATCAACATACTTTAATATGACCTTTGTCATTTATTTCAACATACCATGGTGATGGCTATGTCATCACTCTTTTCCACATACTATACTATGACTATATTTTAAAGAGTGATGAAAAAGACATACTCTTGTGTGGATGGTGTTTTTTTAATCACTTTTGTTGAGACATTATACCTTTGCTTTTTTTGACAAACTATTCTATGACTTTTTAATCACTTTTGGTAACATGCTATACTATGGCTTTTTTCGCCAAACTATACTATGGCTATTTTATTACTTTTTTCGACATGCTATACTAAGGCTATTGTATCACTTTTTTCGACATGCTATACTATAGCCTTTTTCAACATATTATACTATGTCTTTTGTCTAATTTTTTCAACACACAATACTATAGCTTTTTTTTACATACTATAATATGGCTTTTTTCAAATTTTTTGACATACTATCCTATGGCTTTTTTTAATCACATTTTTTCACCATACAATACTTTTTTGACATACTTTTTTTGGACAAACTTTACTATGACTTTTTCACTTTTTCGACATACTATGCTACAGTACTTCTTTTTTTCGACATAATATATTATGTTGTTTTTTTTAATTTTCAACATACTATGCTGTGGCTTTTTTATGAATTTTTTCGACATACAATACTATAGCCTTTTTCGACATATACTATGTCTTTTGTCTAATTTTTTCAACATACAATTCTATAGCTTTTTTTGACATAATATACTATGGCCTTTTTTAATCACTTTTGCAACATACTATACTATGGCTTTTTTATGTCTTTTACAATATACAATACAATTTTGTGCTCTTTTTTGACATACTGTACTATGGCTTTTTTCTCATTTTTTCAACATACTATACTATGGCTTTTTTATCACATTTTTTTTACATACAATACTAACTACTACCACATACTCTTAGGTGGCAGTAGGTCAGTGTGGATCATGTTTTTTTAATCACTTTTGTTGATACATTATACCTTTGCTTTTTTCAACAAACTATTCTATGACTCTTTAATCACTTTTGGTAACATACTATACTATGGCTTTTTTCGACAAACTATACTATGGCCATTTTATCACTTTTTTTGACATGCTATACAAAGGCTTTTTTCAACATACTATACACTATGTAATCACTTTTGTTGGCCAAACTATGCTATGGCTATTTTATCACTTTTTTGACATAATATAATATGGCTATTTTATCACTTTTTTGACATAATATAATATGGCTATTTTATCACTTTTTTCGACATTCAATACTATGGCCGTTTTCGACATACTATACTATGTTCACTTTCTTTTTTTCATGAAAAAAAGTGAATAAAAACGTTTATTATGTCAAAAAAAGTGATTAAAAAAGCCACAGTATAGTATGTTGAAAAAAAGGAAAAAAATATATATTATAGTATGTTGAAAAAAAACAACCTAAAAGTCCCATTCTATAGTATGGCTTTTTTCACTTTTTACGACTATTGACAAACTATACTATGTTTTTTCCCTTTTTTTTTACATACTGTACTATGGCTTTTTTCAACATACTTTTTTTCGAACTTTTTTTGCCATACTATACTGTGGCTAGTTTATCACTTTTTTCGACATACTATTGCTTTCTTGACATACAATTCTATTGCTTTTTTATCATACTATACTTTGGCTTATTCATCAATCGACGTACTATACTTCTACTATCACTTTTTTCAAATACAATACCATGACTTTTTATCAATTGTTTTGACCTATTGTACTATGATTTTTTTCAACATACCACACTATGACTTCTTTTTTGACTTTTTTCACTATGATTTTTTTGACTTTTTTAACATGCTATACTATGAATTGTTTTGACTTTTTCAACATACTGTACCATGACTTTTCATGTATTTATGTCGATACATGACTTATCCCGACATAGTATAACCTTACTTTTTTATGACTCTTTTTGACACATTATACTATGACACTTTTAAAAGGCATACAGATGCACCCTGGTAGCTGACCCCATGTACTGGGGCTCTGTCCTTGCCCCACCACCCATGGTTTGATTCCAACCTGAGGCCCTCTGCTGCACGTCATCCCCATCTTTTTTCCCACTTTCCTGTCTTCAACTGTCCTATCCAATGAAGGCCATAAAAGCCCCAAAAATAATAACATAAAAGTATTACATTTTACTTAGAGATCTCTGCACAGACACTGGACCTGCTTTTACTCATACTTACTGTCCTTCCCTTTTGCTGACACATATGGGTGTGTGTAGCACTAGCCCGTAAATGACACAGCACATCCTTGTGGACACTATGGAGCTAAACGTGAATGAGCAACTTTGTGAAAAGTCCGGCACAGTACTTACGTGTTATGTTTTATTTTATGTATGTGTCTTGCAGGTGAACCTAAGTCTAGTAATGTTGACTTCCTGGGTATGAGTGTGGAAGGTGCATCTGCCATAGCTGGCCAGTGGGTCCTGTTGGTCCTTGGTGTGGTCTTCTTGGTGGCCACCATCATGTTGGCCTACAAGTACAGGAGGTCAAAAAAGCCTGAAAAGTCTTTATCCACGATGGAGTTAAAGCAAAAGGACTAGTCATCAGTGATGGCTAAGAACCAACCTCAATGTGAACATTAGTATATTTTGTACTGTACAGTACATCTGATCAAATTTGCTCTTCTTTTTGGTCTGCCTCCCTATCTAGTCTTGTATTTTTATTGTATTAACTTGAGTCAAATTATTGTTTGCCTACACAAAAGAACATTACAGTTTGGTAATGTTTTTGCAATATTTGAATGTTTAGAGATGGAATGTTTTACATGAATGTTTGTAAAGTAATTGATTGCGTTTCTGAATATTTGATTTCTTTTGTTGAATATGCGTTTCTACAATAAATACATTAGATATGTATTCTGCCTGCGTTTAATCAAGATATTATAGAAAAGACAATTACGGTAGCAATTAATGCAAAAGTTGTTCAAAACTATTTAATTACATTGAAACCACACAATAAAAAACACCACCATGACAGAGAACAGAGTTTGTGCATCGGTTTCAGCCCTTCTCTCTTTACTCGCAGAGTCAATGCAGCCTCTGTTACCGCCACAGTCACAACCTGTGGGCTCTCAGGTAACACATGATAGAGTGGTAATGCAACACTTAGTCCCAGTCCCAGTTGTGTTCAGTGACTGTCTTCTCCTGGTCCAGTCTGTTTTCAGTGCTGCAAGTTGACCTCAATGGGGGCCGCAATGGCTTGGAAACAATCCAATTGTCAGCACACTGTCTCATACAAAACGACAAAGCTTAGGGACAGAGCAACAACAAAGACCAATGACATAAGCACTCTTTCAAATAAGTCAATTCACTTTACCTTGTCACTATGTACAATTTATAACTATCTATGCTAGAGCTTACAGTCTCCAGAGATATATCACATAATGTATTATTTACTCCAGTGTCATGACTCTGTTTGTGATATTTAAAAAAAAAAACAATAGGTTCTTTACTTCAATAACACAAGACAGTGTAATAAATAATAATCAATTGTGCTCACGTGATCTCATCAACATTTGTTGGCTAACTCTACATACAGACCACAAGCTATTGCTTTTCATCTTGTTGCAGGGGTGCTTGAATTACTCTTGCCCTGAAATTTAATTAAAACATGTCCAGCTGGGCTATAAAATGTATTATTCACCAATATGTGGCTATTTTTCTCCACACCTCTGGGTATTTATTCCCTGAAACCAGTGAAATGGTTTTCTGTCACTTTTTGGAGGTCACGTTTTGAGATGCAAGTCTACGTAAACCTTGCCAAACACTGACAAGGACATTCACAATAAGTCTCTCATAACAGAGTGGATGCTGGTCAACATATACTAAGTGCAGTTTGAAAACCATCTCAACTGATTAAAACTTACATAGTCTACAACCATTGACCACAAAGTGATGGCTGGGGACAGAACAGGAAATACACAATCACGGAAAAGATCAATAGACTCACTCTTCTTATTACAGGAGAAAACACAGACATGGTGGAAATAAAGATGATTACTGACCAGCCAACTTTGCTTGGAGGATTTAAAAAAAACAAAAAACAAAAAACAATGCATGCAAATTTCGTAATCAAAACAATTTACTCTTGAATGCAACTCATGTTCCAACACTGCATTCATCAAAAATACTTAACAAATTACAATCTTGGAAACAAATGGTTCGGTCTATTGCACTTAAAAATTTGAAATCTACATGAAGTAAAAAAAACAATGGAATGCAATATCCACAATTGGTCCATGCATGTGGCTCAACCGAGCCCAAAGTTCTTTGTTTGGCCTGTGTCAAACCAGTGTGACAGTTAGTGGTTCAGGGGCCAAAGCAAGGGCCTCAGTAGTAGTAATGCTGCATCTCTGTCCAGTTGGTGATCCAATACTTTTTCTGTGGCTCCTCAGGCTGAAATCCCAGATTGAACTGATACCGCTCAGCCTTGCGAATTCTCACCCCCTGGTGCTTTGGCATTATCCGATAGTAGATGGCACGCTTGAAGAATCCAAGCTAGTGGGAAAAAAAGAGAGGGAGGTGACATTAAAGATGATACACTTAAAAAGCAGGAGAGCTGGGATCAATGACAGGGTTGAGAAGGAGATTTAGGACTCCTAGGCTGAGAAAAATCAAGTTAGGTAAAAAAACCTGCGCTGAGTAAGTTGGAGAAGACTGATAAAGAAAAGAAGACAAGCTTGAGACAAAGTGATCAGCAGCGCAATGTACAATATTAGCCTGAAAGGAAAGTAGACGCCATGTTAAGGTGATGCAGGGTAGATACAAAAAGCCGCCATAAAATAGAGAGAGAAGGTTGAAGCACACCCCAAGATGAATCAATAGTAGCCATGAAAAATCCATTTTATAGGGGTGTTGTTACCCAAATGCCCCACTTGTGTGTGCTGTCGGGGGACCCATGGGGGCCTCAGTAGTCCTCGGTCAGCCTCTCTGTCTCAGAGGGCTGGATCTTCATCTCAGCCTTCTGGGCTTTGGCCTCATACATTTCCCTCCTGCTGGCCCTCTGGAAGAAGCCACACTGGAGGTGGTGGTGGAGGAGGAGGATGCATGGGGGGGTAAATCAGACGTTAGACTAAAGGCTCAATATGGAGACAGCCATTGTGTAATCCAGAGAAGATCGTTGGTTTGAGTAAAAAAAAGAAAACAGTACACGTGAAGAGATTTAGAGCTATTGTGAGTCTGTCTGCAGAGATACAGCATGTAAACCGTTGTAATCAGTGCAGTAGTGACTGGTATTCTCACCTTCCATAATATAAGAATGATTATTCCCAGTAAAAAAACTCCCGCTACAACTGCAGAGATGATGATCCACAGCGGGAGCTCATAGGGTGCCTCCACCCCCTCCAGTGGTTCTATTTCTACTGTGAACTACAAGAAAGAGAGGAGAGTGTCAAGTAGACTCATCATCAACATCATCATCATCATCCCCCTCTTCCTCCCTCTCCACCTCCTGCTCCTCCTCCTCCTCATCATCATCACCACGCACCATGTTGGTCTGACTGTCCATCTTGATGTTTGATTTATTTTTAATGAGCTTCAGTGTGGCTTGACCTCTGACCGTAATTCTCAGAGCGTTGCTATAGTCCTGCAAACACACACACACACACACACACACACACACACACACACACACACACAATTAAGAAAAAACTTAAACAAAAAGTAAAAAGCATGGACAATTTTATAAATTATTAATAATGTGTGTGTGTGTGTGTGTGTGTGTGTGGTGTGTGTGTGTGTGTGTGTGTGTGTATAGCTGGAGAGAGCTTACTTCTAGCATAGTACTGTTCCACAAACGAGAGCGCACATAAATCTTGGCTGATTCCGTCACGTTGACCAGCGGGCAGGTAAACGTCACGCAACGTGCTGTCCCTTTGGAGCATTCCTTCAGCACAGAAGGACACGGAACAACTATTATACAAGTGAACAAACATGGACAATAACACCATTTGCTTTTGTTGTTTTTTCAGGACGTACACACTCTCAATAAGAATTTGACGGTTTAGTAAATTCCTATTAATGTCTAGGAGCCCTTGTATTTAAAATAAGCTACACTCATGACACACTAATGACCTACCAGACTAGAATGTCTCAGCAACTATTAGAAAAACTGCCATGACATGTGGTACTCATGTACATCATCCCCCCAGAGGATGAATCCTACTGACTCCCCCCCCCCCCCCCCCCCCCAACCCCCGACCTTTCCTCTGGTCCCACTAGCACGCTGATTTGTGATTAATAGTGAAAACGTCTGTCACCAATTTGTGGATGTGTCAGCGTGCAATATGGCACAAACATTCATGGTTTTTGATCAAATATAATGTATATATATGCTTCAAATGACACATGAAAGCATGTTCATGACAGTGCTTGATAAGGCAGATCCAGTTCTTACCAACAGGTAGGTCTCTTTGCGAGGAGTGAGCAGCGTGATGGCTGCCTGTGGCTCAGTAATACGTGGCTTTGTCATATCATCTTCATCAGTCACTGTGATCTGTCGTTTAGTACGCTTTCGGTCACTCCCTGACAACTGGAAGACAAGAGAGGGAGGAAGGTAAAGTAAGGAAGGAAGCAGATGAGACAGAGACATGACATCAGAGGGCTCGTGGTAATTACTGGTTTTGATAAAGACTTTCTTCCTAGAATAGCACTGTCATTTCTACTGTCTATATCTAGTCCGCATGCGTTATGAGTTTCTATTTGGGGCCTTGTGAGGTCTGTGTGAGTGGCGACACCAATTTTTCCAAAATGTATTTCTGAACATCTGTGGTTTGGCTTTGATGCCATTTTCACACCCATGTTCTACCACTGACATTTACTCAGACAGCTTCAGTTTACACTCAAGTCAAGATGAATTGCAGCTCATGTAACAGGCTTGTGAACAGCCCAACAGCAGCAAAGTTAGGGTACCTTTAGTCTAATATCAGCTTAGTTCAGTGAAATTCTAAAGGGTATCTAAGGAGTCAAATTAACTAAATTAACATTGCATCAACATTGCAATTGTGAGCAGGTCAGCATGCTTGCGGTATACGACTTTTATGAATTACAAACCTGATGACGTTCCCATCAGCTTCGCTTTGTGTTGTACCTTTGTGTTTAGCCAGTATGTTAAACTAAAATAGTAAACTGTTACTCTAGCAATGACATGAGATTGTATTTCCTCCGCAGACTAAACTCTTTTAATGTGGACAAGACTTTGATGGCTTTATTTTACAGATCTTATACTGAGTCCATTTTAACTTTTTGTTTGATTTCATTTTATGGAAACCTTACAATACAAAACAATAGTCATCTGTCCAAAATTGTTACAGAGGCCAGTAAGATAAACGGCATCCAGCACCTCTCTCTTACAAAGATCTTTGACAGACCACTTTTGCAGAAGGCACGGTCAATCTGGTTAATCTCTGACCACCGTCTCTTGGAGATATTTATATCTCTTCCCTCTGGGCAGAGTTATAGGCTCCCTAGATTAAAAACTAATTTTATGTTGTTTCTTGTGAAATTAAAGCTATTAATTTGCATAACTCTTGAGTGCACAGTTAGGCACTTAGGCCTTTTTAATGACACTTTTAGAAATCACTCCTTGTTTTCTTCAACACTTAAGGATTTTAATGTGACACTGTTCACTTTTAAGGAAAGAAATTGCTCTTTATCAATTGTTGGTTGTGTGCTGCTATGGTGTTTTATGCCTTGTTTGTGTGTTTTAATTGCTTCAGGGATTTTTTGTACCCTTGAGGGACAATAAAGCTCTTTAAACTCTGATACTAATGATCAGAATGCCAGCATTGTCATTGCCAGCATGTTAGCATGCTGCAGTAAGCATTTAGCTCAAAGTGCAGCTGTGTGTCACAGAGCTGCTAGCATGGCTGTAGACACAAAGTCTTGTTATTGGTTCAAGGCCTTTCATTAAAGCCAGTACCTGTTTATATATAACTGTGTTTGTGGCTTTTCAGTAATGGGACATTTTGGGATGTGCTTATGTCTTGGGTGTGGACAGTAGAACAGAAACAGTAGAACAGAAAAACCTTTGCATAGTAGACAGTACTCAGATATAAGGAAAATTAGATTGGACTGGAAAAGCATGACATGTATCAAATGTCTAGATAGATCTAAATCTAAACCAAGGATTATTTCATGTGGTTTATAGTCAGCTGAATCACTGGCATTGTGTATTTTTTGTTCACAATCTGCATCTTCTCTATCTGTTTCAATGTGTCCAAGAGTTTTGGGCATTTAGAAATAATCTGAGCATAATCAATTACATATTAATTGGCTCTTAAGGATACATTAGAATATGTTGGCTCTAAACAAAAGTAAAAAAAAAGAAAAGAAAAAAAAAAGCCTTACAGTTAGGTTAAGCATGTTGACAACTTCTCCAGGAGGTTTACATTCCACTTCAGAGTCCCCTTTAACAACAATCTTTGTCAGGTACAGCAGCCACTTGCCATTGGCTACCTCATAGGGCCACTCAAACTCCACAGCCAGGGTCCCCATGTGTCCCAGGGGCTGTCCCCTCATGTTCACCTAGTGGCAGCACAAAGAAAAAGGAAATTTCAGTAGAAATCAAACAGATGGTGTGAAATAATATGGTGTGGAATAACAGTCAGGGCTCCACTGTGACTTTGTAACCCCTAATTAGTATCCACCCCTGGTCACATAACAATCCCTTCCAGATGCAAAATTTAAACTTATTAAGAATGAAGGTTTGGGCTTCCCAGAGAGAGTGGAGATGACGGAAATGTGGTTAGCTCACATATTGTAGCTGCAATATACAGTCGTGGAGGTCTAATATAGTTGGAGTGGTGGAGGTGACTCACATCGAATGTGAACTCGACGAGGCTGCCCACGTCACTGGTGTTGACCATGGCTGACATGCCCATCACCGTCCCACTAAATTCTGTTTGCACCAGCGGGTTTAGTCTGGACGGGGTGAGAGTTCAAAACGATTATACGCTGTGCAAGTAAAAACTGATGTGGAAGATAATGTGACGTGACATTGTCCATTGCAGTTCTGTGCTCTACAGACATACTGTACATATACAGTATGTCATGTTATGTAATGGGACTCACATGGAGAAAGAGGGGAGGATGGTGTTTTCAATCAGCAGGCTCAAAGGCACAGGCTTCAGGTCACTCTGCTCACTAAGACTGGAGAAACAACCCTTATTACAACATTGGGTGCCAAGGTATTTTGAGATTATGTTAGAGCCACTACTAGAGCAATAATTAATGCAACTTAATTTTGCACTAAATAAAAAAAACTACTTTTAGGATCAGCTATAAAATGCTAAGCTGTGGAATCAAAACTGGGACCCAACCCTTCGATATAAAGAAAATTTGATCATGCATTAATGTTAGCACTTACGTGGACAGAAGCAGCTGGGACTCAATTTCCTGTGTGTACAAATTGATCCCTGTGGTCTCAAACTTAAGGAAAAGTGTTACCTTATAATGCAAACAAGATAAGAAGAAGTGTTAAATTCATTTCAGCAGAGAAAAAAAGTGCAACATGTAAGAGAGAAAAAAAAATCCAAGTGTACCTTTTCATTGCCTTTAAGTGGATTCCCCAGGTCACACATCACTGTGTCGGTCAGACGGCATTGTACATTGTGATCCTGGACACACAATTAGCATATTGAGACTTGAACAGAAGGATTCAGTTTCAATCACAAACATAAATGCGGATTGCCATGAGGAAATGAACAAATGAATGAATAAATGAACATTCGTCAGTTGTCTGCTGCCCTCCAGTGGTCGTACCTCAGACGAGACCCCAGAGTAACTCAGTGCGTCAGGGATGGTGACATTGAGCATGGCCTGGTGGGCGTCTTCCCCTAGCTTTCCCTGACCAGGAAAGTTGGTCACCTCCACCATCATCCCTATTATCTTTACATTGCTGTTGAAAGGGAGTATCTGCGATTCGCCATGCCTGGACCAAGGGATACACAGACAACATGCATTATTTCTTCCTTTATTTTTAATTAATCAATTGAAAGCCTTGCAACTGCAACTATGTGGCAGTGACAACTAATCCACAGTGCTAGTGCTAAAGTTCTGAGAGAACTTGTGATTGTTACACATTCAAAAGTGCAAATTCTGAACTTGTAAGATGGCTAGGGCGGGGGCGTTTGAAAAGATGCCGTACAAACGATTTGCCAGACTAAATGTCTACATGGGAAAATGGGAAACGTATGTAAGCTTTCTGGAGGGCTCCTAAGAAACGTTATGCTTTTGTTTTGTGTCATGTCTATATTCTAAACATGAAGCTACAGCCAAGAGACAGTAGCTTAGCTTAGCGTAAAGACTGAAAACGAGGGGAAACAGCTGGCTTGGTTCTGTCCACAGGTAATTGCATGGATTAAACAATATATAACATGTTATATCTCTCTTTCCAGTATTAATGCTAAGCTAACTAGCTACTGGTGCTAGCTATACATTTACTGTAAGTGACATTTATCCCAAAAAAAAGAATTTCATTTCACCTTAGGTAAGGCCTTTTCTTGTTGTCAACAAATTGGGCTGTCAGCTGCAGGTTGCTGCTACATTTGTTGTCTAAGCCACACTCCCTTTGAAAGTTAATCTGCAGGAAATAGAACAAATATTACATCACACCTTACAGGGGGATGATCCCGAATACATGTGCTTCACTGTCTATAGTATTTCAATGTGATCTATGAATGTAGTGTATGCACCACTCCATACCTCGGCTCTTTGAGTGAGTTTCTGCTCCTGGCTGATAATCGGAAAAGAGTCTAGGTTCTGCAGGGAACGTCTTGAATTAGGTTTTTGTTCATCTAAGGACATGCTGAGGGAAAAGACCACTGGCTGCAGTTTGTCTCTCACAGGCACCTGTAGAATCGTCCAAGAATCAAATTTTAGTTTTGAAAAGCACATGGGCAATATCACCTTCTCAAATAAAGATATTTAAATGTCAGTAAATTACATATCACACACAAATACATACAAACACACAATACACACACATCTACGGTGCTTTTGTATTGATACTTTACCATTGCAATCAGTTTCAGAGTTTGGCAAATGGATTTGGAAGATGGCATGCTTAAAAAGCCAATATATGTGTCATCATTGTCCTCAAAACGAACACGAGGGCTTCTCCTGTCCACGTCGGCCTTCACCGTGTACTTCACCGCTTAACAAAGAAGAAACACATACAGTACATTATAGAACACTGTGGCAAGAGCATTTGTTTAGTCAGCAATATAGCAGTTTTGGTAAATATAGCAAGCCAGTATCTTTACAGTCTGTGAGTACATTCAAAATTGCAGCCATTATTATGTGCAATTTCAAAATTTAAACATTAAACAAATCTGTCATTCAAGTGAAGTAAGAGTGCTTACTGGTATTTTTCTTGAAGTCTTTGTTTCCATTGCTTAGAGTGAAAGACATACACAGAGTTGCTGTGATGCTGTAAAACACAAAGAAAAATGAATATATGTTCAAACAATATCGAATAAGCCAGTTTCAGAATGAGATATTCTAAGGAGACATCTCACCATGGTGTACTTCCAAGACACTGATTGGGGTCCACAATCTTTGGCTCGACACTGAAGTCCTTAGTTAAGTGGATGACTGGTCGAGCCCTGAAAACAAGAGGAAGAGGAATAAAACTGTACCTGTACCTGTAAAATGTTATATCATAGTATGAAAAGGTTATATCATAGTATTAAAACAGTACAACATTGTACCATTTACAATTGAGACATACACCATCAATTGCAATAAAATAAAAAATAAAAACTCCATATTTTTTTTTAGCCTCTCTGTAATTTCTACCTGAGCAGGGCCATGCGGTCGTCCAGAGAGCCAACTAAGATGTCAGGGTAACTGTTGCCATCCATGTCCATCCCTCCGTTGATGGAGTAGCCGAACGTGTTGAATCCTCCATTTCCCACCGACTTACCCTCAATTACCTACAGGGGACATGTTGGTCAACACAATAAATCGGGGCTTTTTCAGAGTATATCTATTTCATTTTTATTTATAGTATCAATTAGTATCTGTAGTCTATCCATGGCATATGGACAGATGTTACCTGACTGGGCTCCTTAGAGATTCCCTTTTTACTTCCCATCCAAATGTAGACCTTTCCTGTGTCATGGAATGGAGCTCCCACTGCAAAGTCTGCAAACATAAACAATGGAGTGAATTATTGAAAGGAAACATGCAAAGATGGACTGCTAAGAAGACGCTCAGGTAGGTCTGTGTTTGGAATACATATATTTGCCCACTGGGCGGCAGCATAGCACTACTCAATGAGTAAATTGCCAGATCTTTTGTACAGCGTTCAGTGGTCCGAAATGCAATACAGTACATGACCATTTCCTGCTGAGATAACTGCTTAGCAACAGGGCATAAAAAACAATCATATAACAAAAGTCAAATCCATCACAAAGTCTTAAACTTTATGCTTGCTCTTTACCATACGCTGGTGTCTTTTTGAAATACAGTGCATACACAGGGGTTGACAAAATAAAAGAATCTAGACTTTAACTAGAAGTACCATTATTTACCATCATTTGGTAGTTGTTTTTATTAATGAAATTGCAGTTTGTGTGAATATATTTATGAGGTATTTGCTTTATTTTGTTCGTACCCTGTCCTGGGTAACAAATGTCATACCTTGGAATCCGTCTTGGTTAACATCGCCGATGGCAGCCACTGCAAAGCCAAATCCAGAGGCCGGTGGACCCTTCAGCACCACGCTGGCAGTCTTCTGGAACGATCCATTTTCATTCATGAAGATATACACTGCTCCTCCCTCATCCTTCATGCGGTCAAAGTAAAATGGGGCGCCCACAATCAGGTCGTTCCAGCTGCAAGTGCGCGCACACACACACACATACACACACACACA
>NC_045753.1:22388947-22390773 GCF_008692095.1 Etheostoma spectabile
CACACACACACACACACACACACACCAGAAAAGGACATCCTAAATATTATATTCCTTGGATCTTAAACTTCTGTATTCCTCAAAATCCCACGGACCCAACAAGGCTTCACTCATGCATTAAGGGATGCACATGATTTCACCATATTGTCATGACGAACACCTTATCTCAGCTGCTAAAGGGACAGGTTTTCTTCTCTCATCTCTGCTCATACACGCATCAGTGTCATGCATTCTCCGCATTACAAGGCAGGTCATGCATTTGAGCGTGAGGCAGATCAAAAGAACAAGACACAGCTACAGACAGTCCATTAAAACATGCAAACATAATACATCTGCTTTTCTTCTTCTGCGTATGTGGATTTAGAATAATAAGCAGCTTATGCTTAAAATATGGCATATGGTGGAAATATAATTTCTAAATTAATGGATTGCGAGTTTGTTTTGGTCCCCTGGAGTGAAAGATGCAATGACTGTGGTTGATTAAATGATGTTTTTAAACCCGGGACATAATTCATTTAAAAACCTATTTGATTCCCAGCATGGATGAAGTCTGAATGTACTATACAGGAAAGACAAGACTAAAGATATTATTCATTTCTGTTAGTGTGGCGTGCAGAGACTCACTCGTCATTGTTGAGGTCAGTGACAGCCAGGCTGTTCCCAAAGTACGAGCCCACTTGTTCCCCGGGGAGAGTGAGCACCAATTCGATGTTTTTGTCAGTCTTACTCCCCAATATCACAGAGCCCTTGGACTCTTCTCTGGGAGACCCTGTCACCACTGTGTAGTCGTTATGGCTCAGCAGCTTCCTCTCCTCAACAACTGAGTAACCTGACAAAGACAGCATTTGAGACTCACTGTTAAACTGTCATCTGACTGCGGGTGGGGTTAGAGGTCCTAAAGCCTGATAAAAGTATAATAATTTCTATATTTAAATGAAGGAGAACCATACTGTATATTAATTTACCCATATAACTGTTTCGTGTATTCTGCTGTCCAAAGTCTTTGCTTGTAGAGTCCCAGGCAAGATCTGGGTTTGGATCTCTCCAAGTTACGTGAACATTTCCTTTATAATAAAGCAGAATTAGACAACACTGTTATGTCTGCTTTATGCACAATGGACATTTTTCCCAGACACAGAATGATCCCAGTGTTGGACTAACACTTGAATTTGGCAGAAATGCACAGGGTTTAATCCCTGTCTGTGGAAACAGCCCATTATTTTAGTGATAAGTAACAAAATACACAGTTTTTGACGTTAACTCTCCAGTACCCACCTTGCCACGTGTAGCTGCCTGGAGTGCCGATGTAGACATCGGTGTCTGTCATGCCGCCTGACATGCCCATGTTGCACAGGCCCTCCAACTCCTTGTCGAAGTTGGGGTTGCAGACCTCATAACTGTAAGACTGCCATTCGTCATTTGGGTCAAAGGTCAGGTCGTTGCTCCTGACATAGCACTTTCCTATCATCCGCCACTGTTCCTCTGTGCCGCCATGCACGATCTTCACATAGCGATGCCCACATGCCTAGAGACAAAAGAAGAGTGTTTATTCTGGAGTGTTATGGACTGTGCAGTTGCTCTAATTTACAATGTGTCCAATCTGGAAACCTCTTCTGATAATGTATCCATACTGAGATTAAGTCAGAGCTAGAATTGTTTAAATAATAAAGTATTAGTTTTTCTGTAAAGTCTACATAATATCAATAGCAATGGCAGTGGGAAAAATCCTTTAAATCAAATGAGAGAGCATAAAAACACCAGCAAATTATCCCCATTACACACACACACACACACACACACACACACACACACACACACACACACAC
>NC_045753.1:22390785-22392836 GCF_008692095.1 Etheostoma spectabile
CACACACACACACACACACACACACACACACACACACACACACACACACACCCTTCTTGGATACACTTGTCTCTTCTACTCATTGACTGTACTGTCCCTTTACTTATCTGTTTTTTGTTTAATCTTACCTTGCTTGTGGCTTTTCTTTCCTCAATTTTGTTAATATTTCAACATGATTGTACTTTAGATATTTTCTTTTGACACTGTATGTCATGCTGAAAAACAACATTTAAAAAAAACAGTCTACTACTTCTACTCCGAGGCACAGTAAAAGACCGGGAACTGTCAAACTGAGTGGGAGAGTCCATTCGAATAATAAGACAAGTACCCAGGAGACAAGACCAAAGTGTGGTAGAGGGGGAGGGGTGTTTTTGTTTCTGTTTAGGAATGAGGCTGTTTAAAGCATTCCTTTTTTAAATAAATGTGTTTTTAAAAAACTTTAAGGTGCTTCTATGTCAGAAAATAGTGTAATCATATTGGAATATTGTTTTCCTTGTGAATAGTTTATACAAAATACATTTAAAATTTGTATACAAGCCTTTGGGACAAAGACAGAAAGACTCCTGACTTGGGTCCATTTTTAGTGGCACAGCCAAAAGTGTCAGAGAGTTATTTTTCTCTGGAAATAATAAATTGAGTATGAATGAAAGTAATGTCTCTGTGTGCGAGGCAGTATTTTTTGCTGTTTTTGAACCAAATATAGTTATCTTTCAAAAAACAATAACTATAAGATGTTAGCACAATATTTTCTTGAATCATATTAAAAGGGGAAAATCCCAATGTTATCTTATCTATGACCAGCATTTCATTATTACGCCATGTGGCAATTGCTACCTGTATGTGTCATTCTGTCTTGGGTGTGTAGCTGCTTTATGCTGCAGTAAATATTGCAACAAGCACACTGTGTCATCTGTGACACAAAATAATAAAATACAAAGGGGTTTTTATCTCTCCCAGCATCCCCTCAGTGCTACAGTAAATATGACCGTATATATGCCACCTGTGGCACTGACTAAAAAAGTAAAGGAGGATGTCATCTCACCAGCACGCGTCCCGCTGGTTGGTATCTCTGACTGGCCACTGTCACACCCAGCCACATGCCCTCCACAATCTCAGATGGATTTGCTGTGGATGGGTCAGATGAGGGAATTACAGTGAATTAAAGGGTTTAAAAGGTTACTATGAACATGAAAAAGTGTACAAACACAGTTTCACATCTAGGTTACTGAAATGTTTGGTCTTTTATTTAAAACCAGGTTTCTACTGTTAATCCTGTACCATATTTTAACCAAAGTTCATAGTCAGCCATGCCCAATCATCCATTATATAGAAAAAACAAAAAACTTTCAAAATGGTTATGGTGATGATAGTCACAGGAAAACCAATCCAAACAGCAAAGCTTAATTCAGCCTTGATCATGCCCTGACAAATACAAACCACAAAAATGTGCAGTGACGGTAGCAATAGCCACTCAAAAGCTGAACATCAAAAGTGATGAGGAATCCTTTCATTATGGTTTTTACTTGTAGCCTCCGGGGGGCCTATTCACCTCCAGGTAGTAAAGCGGTAAGTCTATCAGTTAATAACCTTCAATTAAAAAAAAGATGCCCTTTCAGAGTTTCATATCCTGGAGCTAACCATGTAGGTACAGCAAATGATCGGTGAATGCTGTAGGGATTGTTTGACATACTAGGGCTGTGCTTATTGAATAAAGAGGAAGCTAGCAGGTTGTTATTTACAGTTCATCACTTTGCAATCAGGGAAATACTTCACAGTGACCCGTATGTGTTAAAGCGCCCAAATTATGCTAATTTTCAGGTTCATAATTGTATTTTGAGGTTATACATGGTCTATTTTCAAAAAACACCATATTGTTGTTGTACTGCACACTGCTCCAGATCCTCTTTTCACCCTGTGTTTGGGTTTCTGTTTAAGTGACAGAGTGAGACATCTCACTTCTATAATATCTTTGTTGGGAGTTGCACTCTATTTCCTGTTTACAAGAAGGGGATGAGCAGACTCTATTTCCTGAGGAAGCTGAGATCCTTCAA
>NC_045753.1:22392857-22393000 GCF_008692095.1 Etheostoma spectabile
GATGTTCTACCAGTCTGTTGTGGCCAGCGCCCTGTTCTCCTCCGCCGTCTGCTGGGGCCGCAGCATCGGAGCCAGCGACACAAACAGACTGAACAAAGTGATCAAGAAGGCTGGCTCCGTGATCGGCTGCAAACTGGACACGT
>NC_045753.1:22393010-22393385 GCF_008692095.1 Etheostoma spectabile
GGTGGAGAGGAGGTCACTGAACAAACTGTTATCTATCATAGACAACCCCGACCACCCTCTCCACCCCCCATTGGTCCGACAGAGGAGCAGCTTCTCCAAGAGGCTCCGACAGCTTCGATGTCGCACGGACTACTACAGGAAATCATTCCTACCACATGCAATAAAACTCTTTAACATGTCATCACTGGGTGCTAGATGAGACTTTTAGACACCACAATATTGCACTAAGGCCAACCTGCACAATTGGTTCATTTACATTTTAGCAAACATTTAGCATATTATTTAAGCAGTTGCACATTTTGTTTTCCCATCCTGTATATATTTAAATATTTATTCTTATATTTTATTCCTAATATTATTATTATTATTATTATT
>NC_045753.1:22393395-22393512 GCF_008692095.1 Etheostoma spectabile
TTATTATTATTATTATTTCATGTATACTGTATTATGTATGTATATTTTTTACTAGTATATCATTTATATTTATATTCTGTGTTGTGTGACTAATGTACGTGTGCTGCTGTAACACCG
>NC_045753.1:22393523-22393685 GCF_008692095.1 Etheostoma spectabile
TTTTTGGGGGGATCAATAAATATCTATCTATCTATCTATCTATCTATCTATCTATCTACATGTGCATTAGCTAGGTAAGATCACATCAGCTAGATACTCTTTCTCCAACTATGGTCAGTACAAGGCAGGATTAGCTGGGAGACTTCTTCTAAAGGAGGGGCA
>NC_045753.1:22393695-22394261 GCF_008692095.1 Etheostoma spectabile
TGGAATACCTGCAGAACAGGGACATGGAAGTAGTTCTTTTGTAGATTAGGATGAACTAGTGTGTGTAGCAGTTTTTGGCCATTGACAACAAACCAGTATGCTAGCAAAAGAAAAAGCTAGAAAGCTAGAAAGTTGTGCAGATTTTGAACAGCTCACCTGGAGACTGAAGGCAGAGGACATCAGAAACTTGTATCTCACTCAAAACAGCATGGATAGTTGTTTCCAAGTGTGTATGCGTGTGGAAGTTAGGGGACCATGTTTTTTTTTGTATTTTTTTTTAACAGACTGGGGGCATGGAGTTTGAAAGTCATGTTAACATCACAGGGCGGGTCTGGAGAAGGTTTTGGAGTTTGATCTCCGGCTAGGACATCTCTTTGTCTGCTGCTTCAATTTTGACCATTATTTTTAAATCAACAAATTATTCTTAATCAACTCTATAGAAGTTGATTTATATTTTTAAGTCAGCTCTATAGAAGTGAAATACTACATGAGTAATTGTAGATTAAAAGGCATGAAAATGGCATGAAAATTTCACATTATGAGGTTTTTTTAACATTAATATGCGT
>NC_045753.1:22394271-22395430 GCF_008692095.1 Etheostoma spectabile
CCCCCAGCCTGCCTATGGTCCCCCAGTGGCTAGAAATAGCGATAGGTGTAAACCAAGCCCTGGGTATCCTGCTCTGCCTTCAAGAAAATGATGTGCCGATCTGGAATCTTGCTCCTAATGAGGTCATAAGGGGAAAGGTTACCTCCCCTTTGTCTGCTTTGCCCGCCAAGAGAATTTGGCCCACCCATGAGAGAGAGAGACATCATGGCTTTCAAACAAGCAAAGTGGCAGTTGGTCAAGGCCACACCAACACCCTCCACCTTGCCCCCCCCCCCTCTCCTCTTCAATAGCTACAGATTTAGAAATGGCACATACTAAGGAAAGTTCATTGTGGGACTGGCTGTAATTCTGCATAATGGCTGAATTTTGAGAAAGAGACTTCAGATATGGTATTAGGGGACCACTAAGGTCTATATAAAAACATTCAAAGAGCACCATGTCATGGGACCTTTAACAATTAGGTATCCCTTAAAGTCCTCACTTAAAGATCTCAACAACTACTGAATGGCCATGACAATTTTGTACATACATTTATGGTGCCCAGAGGATGAATCCTAATGATAAGGTCGCAATTCAAATTTGAGCAATACCTTGTTTTCTACAAAACTATAAGTACAGCCTCACAGAGCAGCTAGAATGGCTGAAGACTATGTTTTTTTTTTTTTACTTCAATGTTAATTAATCTCTCTCATTTTGGAGTCTGCACACGTGCAGACTGCATTCAATTCTACCTTCACTGTGTGCCTCAGGCTCACTCAAATTACTAACCTGTACAGAAACTTGGTTAGAATACCGCATTCTCCTGTTAAATGACAAAATGACAAATCCCTTCAATGAGCTCTGCATCATGCTTACTTGTGCTGACCAGGTCCATTCTGGAGCAGTCGGTTGTATCAGTTGTAATGGGACAGGAGTAGACAGCGCCTGTTTCATTGACATTTTGTAGAGCTTCAGCTTTCTCTTTTGGTGCTCCTGCAAGAAGCCTGGATACAGACAGAAAGAAAGGCAGAAACATAAAGACTGTGGACTGTTGGATTGTATTTCGGGTGTTAAACAATACATAAAAAGTAGATGAGAAGATTTAACACATACACTTTGACATAGTATTTATTCCATCACACACACACACACACACACACACACACACACACACACACAC
>NC_045753.1:22395440-22405400 GCF_008692095.1 Etheostoma spectabile
CACACACACACACACGCACACACACACACACACACACACACACACAAAGAGTGAGCCAGTTCATGTGACTAGTGAATTAATAGTGGACAGAGTGGAGCAGTCAGAGCATGACCCGTGACAAGTCTGGGCACCACCCACACACCCACACATCCACACCCCTCCACACACACATACTCACACACAAGCTTCTTGGTGATGGACCTGATCTTTTTGTCCACTCATCTAGACACTCCCTACATCAGCACCTTTTAACACACCACAGAACTTTGAAGTAGAGGGATTACTCCCTCTACAAGGCTCTGCGCTGCTTGGGACACACTATTTACAGTCAGCAAAAGATGTATTAGCTCCGCTTTGTGAGCGGAAGGTGCAGACAATCTTGTTTACAGTGTGTGTTAGACACATGATCTGCTGTACTATGTGGGAAACAAAAGTGTAGTCAACGTGTGTTCTTTCCTTCAATTTTTATGAATGTGTTTATGCAATACTGGTTGGATGCTGACATGCTGCTAGCAGGGGTGAATAGGGGAAAGTGGTGAGTCAAGCTACCCCCCCTTACACACACTGATAAGTAAGAATAAGTACAGATAGTGGGTGTACACCTTTACAGTAAAGTCATTGTGCTTCAAATCAAAATCTCTCTCATGAGTCAACCCTTCATTGTTCCAACTTGATCATCATGTCCTGAAAGGTAAACATGTCATACATTAGGGATGAGGCATACTAAACTATTTCACAGATTTAATAGATTAAAAGATTTTGTAAAATATTGTTAAAGGTGAGCCGTGCACACTCACACACTACTCACAGTTTATGGGAGTTAGTTTCCATGCTATACAAACACGGTAAAACTGTGTACCAGGCTCTACCACTCCACCACAGACACAGACAAAATGCCCTCGAACATACTTGCAATCTAATCACATGAACATCTCAGGAGCCCGGACACAAATATTTTCTCTTTGATGTGTCACCACAACATGAGCAGACTCAGAAAGTTTGCCTTTGCATGGAAATCATTTATGTAAGTTTGTTTCCACTGCAGATCTTGGATCGAATTACTCCATTAACAATTTAATACTTGACCATCTGGCAGATGATACCATTTCTGATCTTGGTTCAGGAGTTGTGGCATGCATTTTACTTATCTAATATTATTACAACCAAGTTGAAAAGTGGACTACAAGTGTAGGAAAGTGAACACATTGCTTTAATATTTCCCACTGATGCATGAAAATCAGACATCCTCCTGCCATCTTTTGAAACAGAAAGATACAATTATCTCTTCTTTCTGCTACCAGATGGGCATTATCAGCAAGGAATGAATCAATTATCTTGCAACAGTGATGACAACCAGCTAGAGCCGAGATGGCCTCTGAGGGCCAGCAGTTTCCAGTGGATTGGGAGGAAGAGGCCTTGGTTCAGGTGATCATTCAGTAATGTAGACACCATCTGAGATTCCACAGAGGTTTGTAGTAGTTAGTTGGACTGACTGATATGTGGAGAATCAGGGCCACATAGTCCCACTGTAATCTACGGTATGAGTGTGTGAGATAGCCATTAAACCAAAAGGCATGGCCCCACAACATGTTTTTCAGCTGTAAACAGCAAAGTGTCTCAAAACACTCACTTGCAAGGTCAGCCATTCTTGTGGGAAAACTAAGTGACATCTCCAAAGCGTTTAGAAAGAGCAGGAAAGAAATTGGGTCAACCCAGAGAATAAGCAAGACTGTTATAAAACACTTAGAGGCTAGTTATTGTGAACTTTGCACACACAGAAAAAAATACGAGGAAGGAACAGAGTCCAGCGCTAATCAAACAGCTTTAGGGAGGCTTGGGTAACCTCGGCTGGCAGAGTCCTTGTTGCAGCAAACTGGAGAAAAAGACATAGCATAACCTGAAATCATAAACATACTCACTCTTGTCTCACTGTCTCATCAGAGCCACATGGGTCACCTGTGTTTGTTGTGGAAATTCAACACTGCTGACTGACAAAATCAGGTTTGACATACAGTGAAGACGCACCTTTCAAACTGGGAAGTGGTATTTTCATCAAAAGTTAACTTTTTAATTAAAGGAATAGTTAGAAATTTTTGGGAAACACTATTATTCGCTTTCTAGCAGAGATGAGACGATCGATAAGATTGATCCCACTCTCATGTCTGTGGAGTAAATATACTACAGGCAGTTAGCTTATGTTAGGACAATGATTGGAAACAGGGTGAAACAGATAGCTTGGGTCAGCTCAAAGGTAACAAAAACCCACCTACTGGCACCTCTAAAGCTTCCTAATTGACATGTTAAATGTTGTTTGTTTACTCAGCACACAAGCCTAAGTGTAACCTGGCCTTCATATTCTCTAAATGTCAATAAAAAAGCTGTTTTTCAAATTGATAACCTCAAGAATGTCACTTTATGTGACGGGATTTTAAAGTATTTTCCTAAGTCTTCTCAACTTCTACATAAAAATCACCAGAATGTGAGTTACAAAGAGTTGACATGGGCATGACAACACACCTCATATCCTGTCCTGTGTGCTCTCCTCCTACCTCCCTCCCTGCTCATCACCTCCTCATAAACAGGCTGTCAAAGGCTCAGAGAAGGGAAGGAGGGTAACCTGCAGCTACATTCCAACTCTGAGGACATGTTGAAATTCGCCCCCGCTGCCTCACAAGTGATCGGCTGGCTAAACCAAACATTTACTGTGGCGAACACACCCAGCCAAGGTGAGCTCTGCCGACATTCTTCACATCTGGAGTTAAAAACCTCCCAGAAGAATGAAAAGATATATCTATATCAGTGGTGTTTAGTTTAACTAACAGAGGTGAACTATATCTAGTCATCTTAATCACCTCTGCCCACCACACAATTCCTGGAAACCATGGCAGGGGTAGGTGTAAAAAAAATGCTTCAGAGTGGTGGAAGGGAGGGCTGTTGCTCACAGGAGAGAAAAAGAGAAAACACTACAAGGCCTTGTCAGTTTGGTAAACAGACATCTGTCCGTAAGACACTCAGCACAACACATGTAGCTCTCTAATTAAAACTAAGCCATAGTCTCTCAAGCTCTCACCCCCCACCTGACGGCTCCTGACTCAGAATAAAACCAACAGCACTGAAACCAGGAAACCTGACTTAATTAAACATGTCTTTACCCTTTTTGGATAATAATAATAATAATAATACATTTTATTTAACAGCGCCTTTCTAACACGCAAGGACGCTTTACAGAGAATAAAGACAGATATAGGGAACATAAAAGTGTAAGTAGTAATAACAAAACAGATAAAACAAAAAACAAAACAAACAAACAAACAAACAAAACAAAACAGGAACAGTGTATTTACAGATAAGCGAGCTGGAACAGATGGGTTTTAGTCTAGTTTTGAACAGAGGAGAGAGTTGATGTTGCGGAGGTCGGGTGGGAGTGAGTTCCAGAGCTGGGGAGCAGAGCGGCTGAAGGCTCTGCTCCCCACGGTGATGAGTCGAGCATGGGGGACAGTGAGGTGGAGGAGGAGGAAGATCTGAGGGAGCGGGAGGGGACGGCAATGTGTAGGAGTTCTGATAGATATGGAGGGGCAAGGTTATGGATGGCTTTGAAAGTATGGAGAAGGATTTTAAATTGTATTCTGATTGAACCGGGAGCCAATGGAGCTGCTGAGAACCGGGGTATATGATGAAATGAGGGGGTTCTGGTGATGACACGAGCTGCTGGTTCTGAAGAAGTTGAAGTTTATGGAGGGATTTTTGAGGAAGGCCAAAAAGGGAGAGTTACAGTAGTCAAGGCGGGGAGGTGACGAGGCTGTGGATAGGATGGAGGCAGTGTGAGTGGTAGGGACGGACGGAGGCGGTTTATGTTGCGTAGGTGGAAGTATGCAGACGGCAGATATTATTTATGTGTGACTGAAGGAGAGGGAGGAATCGAGGATGACGCCCAGACTCTTGACCTGAGGAGGGAGGGGAGACCAAGGAGTTGTCGATTGGTAGAGAGAAACTATTGATTTTGGATAGGGTGGACTTGGTGGCTACGAGGAGGAGTTCGGTTTTATCACTGTTTAGTTTAAGGAAGTTTGCGGTGAACCAGTCTTTTATTTCAAGTAAGCAGTTAGTAAGGGACAAGGGGGGGAGCGGGAGGTGGGTTTGCTGGATAAATAGAGCTGGTGTCGTCTGCGTACAATGAAAATGAATGTTGAATTTGCGGAAGATATTGCCAAGGGGAAGTAGGTAGGTGATGAAAAGGAGGGGGCCAAGAACTGAACCTTGAGGGACGCCAGTAGTAACAGGGGAAGGGTGGGATGTGAAAGATTTGAGTTGAATAAACTGAGTGCGGTCGGAGAGATATGAGCGGAACCAGTCAAGAGGGGTGTGAGAGATGCCGAGGGAAGAAAGTCTATTGAGGAGAATGGAGTGAGAAATGGTATCAAAGGCCGCACTGAGATCGAGGAGGATGAGGATGGAGATGAGTCCGGAATCAGCAGCTGTGAGGAGATCATTGGTGATTTTTATAAGGGCAGTTTCAGTACTATGGGAGGGGCGAAAACCAGACTGGAAAGGTTCATAAAGACAGTTAAGGGTAAGAAAAGCATGGAGTTGAACAGACACTATTTTTTCAAGAATTTTAGAAATAAAGGAGATTTGAGATAGGACGAAGATTATTATAGTTGGTTGGGTCTGAGCCAGGTTTTTTCAGAATCGGTGAGAGGATGCTGTTTGAAAAGGTGAAGGAGGACAATACCAGAGGAGAGAGAAGAATGAATAATGGTAGTTATGAAGGAGATATGGATGACCTTTTCTATCCATCTCACAGGCTTTTGCAAGACCAACAAGAAGAGACATGTGCAGGGCCAGCCAGTCGTGTTTACAGAGGAGCAGAAATGTCTCATTTAGAGTACATCCATCTTCATCTCGGCCCAGTCTGAACAGGAGTGTGACGAGACAAATGATAAATGTTTAAAAACGGGCACACAGCTTTTCACACTGCTGGACCTTGCCATATATATATATATATATATATATATATATATATGGATGGGTAAGTGAGCAAAAGTGGGTGACCAAGTAGTAGAGGTGCTGCGAGTGTGTTTGAGTATGTCAGCCTTACACTAGTGATGGATCACCTGTCTACATAAAGCTTAGGACAACCTTTTTGTCACAGGGTGCGGCTGTGAGCCCTCAGGGCATTGAAATGAAAAAAGCTTCAGTTTTCATGTTAGAGTAGGCTACCTAAGGGCCTGTTTTTCACTATTAGCCATGCAACTCTTTCATGACTTCACTGATGACAGAAGAAAATCATGATTAGTGTATCTACTCTATAAAAGTTGACTTTTTTTTCTCATAAACTCTATGGATGTTCATTTTGTGAATCAAAGCACATCCACACAGGTCTACGTCTTTTGCTATTAAAAGTGTGATGTCTGGCTGTTGTTGTCAGAACCATTTTCCAAGCAAGTAGACACAAGCTGTTGCCAATGGTAACAAGGTGTTGTTGGATAAGGATACAGAGGGGTGGGGGATTGGTGGAACAGGGGTGAGGAGGTTCAGGGATGTGAAGAGGAGAGAAAAGGTCTAAACTGTGACTGCCAATGACGGCGCCATCTCCAACACTCCACGCTACAGATTAGGCAATCACCAATTTGTGCACAAGAGAACCTAAGTTAGTTGGTTATTTTGCAACAGCCTGGTGCTGCTTTTGGGGGGTTTAGTTAAAGTAGCATGTGGAAAATGGAGTGCATGCTCACATTGAAGATGAGACACATACAGTACCTGCTACCTTCTGCTGAAAGGGAAGACTGTGCAAGCTGTTGTGGATGACAAATGTTGGTGGTAAACAGACATTAGCCTTTACTTTAACTGGCATCACAGTCATATTAGAAAAAAATATCAGATGTGTCAGCTTGCTGAAGAATAACAGTCAACCAAACACGCAAAATATGAGTAAAAGAGGTCTCTGCAGGTGCACCTCCACCAGCCTAAATGGCAAAACATATTACTCGTGGTGGACCTGGTCCGAGACTGCACAAAACACACTCACCACCAACTCAATTGCATTGACACTCCCAGTTCTACACTTTGGCACATGGCAGATCACCAAATTTCCAAAGAAGTATGAGTAAGGAAAAGGCGCATAATGCTATTAATCATTACCCTTACCTCCTAAATCTAATAGTAACAGATTCACACACACTATACTATACTGCACTCTCAGGATGGGATAAAGCTAATGCACTACAAGCAACTCATATCCATTCCACAGAAACATTGCCACAAGCAAACAAATCGAGATAATATTGAACGGAGAGAGTCAATTTTCAGATTAAATTAAGGATGATGACAAGAGCAGACTGAGGCTGAGATCTCTTTTTGCTCTTGTAACGATGTAATGACTTTACTGAGATGATGTTTGATATATTGATAGTGTGTTTCAGTGTGGTCTGCTAATACTGAGCTGGCTACGTGGAGAGTGTTTGTGTGTGTGGGTGTGTGTGGTTGCACTGTTTTACAATAGCACTCTGCTAAATCCACTTTCAGGAAACAGTCTCACAAAGCAGTAAAGGTGGGGGTGAGCATGCACATTGCTATCAGAATAGTCACAGTGAGCACGCCTAGTTGTTAACACACTGACTCTGTGTGTGTGTGTGTGTGTGTGTGTGTGTGTGTGTGTGTGTGTGTGTGTGTGAGTGTGTGTGCGTGCGTGCGTGCATGTGTGAGTGCGGACACACAGTAATACATCAACCTGCTGCAAGGAAAAGTGGTCAAACCGCCATGCCATCACAGCCCATGTGCGTCTTAGGACTCTTACATTTGTTCTATCTTTTCATTCTAACAATATTGATATAAATCACAACATGGCAAATGTATATGAGGCCGAAGTCTTTACAAGAAACTTCTATAACTAGTTTTGTATGTTTTAAGTCACAGCTCGCTTAGAATGATGAATTTCGACAACAGAAATGTGTACAATGACTACAAGATACATATTTACCATAACAAGTAGGTAAACAATAACATGGAAGCATCACCCCAACCACAAAAACTTACAACCCTTACAACCATCAGCACACAAAATGATCTACATTCTAGAGATGTTCTAGATACTGTTAGATATTGATTGATTTGATGATACTATTTTTTCCTTCCCAATAACGATTTCCAAATAATCTGCTATCAGTGATTAACAAAAACAGGGCGTCACAGAGTGAGAGGAAGTTGACTAACTGTCGGCACACCTAGCACACTGCTGAGGCCAGGTGAGGTTAAACTGTAATTTCACAAACATAGTGTTCAAACTTGTGAGATACAGTCAGTCAGTTACATTTTGGACTTTTTATTTTATTTCAAAAGCCTTAAATCGTTTGTTTTCAAGTCACATTTCTTTGAGCCTGGCCCTTCTTTGACTGACTGTCACCGAGTTCCGACCTAAGAGAGCTATTTTTACTCTCACCCTCTCACCTCTGTCAAGTCTTCTGAGGCTGCGGTTAGCCTTATGAGACTCTCACAGTGTTATGGTGATGTTTTAGATGTTTTAAACAAAGAAGCAGTATTAGCAATATAGGAAATGAAATGCTGCTACCATTGTGATAAATGGTAAGTTAGTCACAAGGGGAAAACATTTGATGGAAAGGAAATGCATATATTAATTTTTATCACAAGAGGAATGGAACAATTGAATAATGTTGAATAAAGTAGGAAAATCAGTGTGCACCTGTGTTTCTCTCTCACTCTCTCTCGCTCTCTCTCTCTCACACACACACACGCACACACACACAACAGTCTGATATCAGCTGAACAAACATCCTGTTTGAACACCACCATCTGCCATTGGTGAAACAGTAACGAGAGAGCAAACTCATTTAGACCCAGTGTGACAAATTAAACAAGGCAGGTCATCCCCCTGATAATAAACTAACTTAGTTTTTCATTAGTAACGAGTACAACCTTGTGTGACAAGGACAGTGTTTTGCTGGCTTATGTCTGTAGGTTGGTCTGCTAACTACAGTATGATAACCACCCAGTGCCTGGTGTTGCTGGGTAAATTACATCAGACTAGTTGACCCCCAACTGCTACAGATCCACAGAGCACAGCTCTGCTACACATTATTAACACACACACACAAAAACATGCTAATCTACCAAACTGACAGAGAAAAATACACATAAATGTATGCGAAGAAACAGGAACACATAGAAGCCCAGCTGGACTGAGCATGGACACATGTTTCTAGTGGCCCCACACACATCATGCAGCCATAGCAGAATTCACAAGAGACTCGCAGTATCAATAACAGCATTCCCATTAACATTTTGACCCCAGTTTGTAAAAGGGGGAAAAGGGGGAGCTGGTGGGTTACAGGTGGACTACCTCACAGCTGTAGTGCCAAGTTTTCACTCGTATTACTCACCTTATATAAAAGTGGTGCAGGTTTATGCATGAACCATCTGTTTTTACCTGTTGAGGTTTGCAAAACGCCCATAAAACACAACTGGAGCAGATATTTTTCTATTCTATCATATTTACATTTATATTATTTTAACTGATCAATAAACTTCATAAAAAGATAAGATAATGTAAGAAAAACCTTTAATTGTACCACAGTGGAGAAATTGCGGAGGATGGTAAAAGGGGGGTTTTTATACACATTTTCAACACATTTTGCATTGTTAAGTACAAGTTACCACCTTCACTGACTTCCACATACCAAGTGTAAACCTATACTTCAGGATCACTTCCCCTTCAAAGATGAAAAAATGGCACAAAGAGGGGAAAGGTATAGAAGCATATAGCTTTTCTAGCTGCAGGTAGCCCTCATTAGCCTGCAGGCCAGCTACACCAGCTTCTTTTCAACGTTGGTTGAGGGCATTTGTACAAGCAGGGGATCTCTTACAGTTTTGTTAAGATAGAAACAATCTTCACTGCAGGTATTTCCAATGAAAGCCCCACCATAGAGAGTATCCTCTGTGGAGAATAGCAGGAGGCCCGATGTCCCGCTGGGATCCATTTCAACATGTTATTAGAAGCCGTCACTCATTCCACTGCTAAACAAAATGCAGCCAATGCCATTACCAACTGATTGGATACGGACAATAAATACCATAAAGATTAGGGCCAGTCACTATGGACACACTTGCACTTAACTTTAGTGAGGTCTTGAACAGTTGCAGTGGCTTGGCTTAGGCTCCACTAAATTAGAAAGGACCATGTATACCTTTCAATCTACAAACACACTGGTTCACAAGACTGAATTGCCAGGGTTCATGGTTTTTATTGTTTGGTCATACTTTTAAATAAGGAACCCTTTACATGGGTTTATACACTGTAACTTATGCTTTATTGGCCAAAACAACACATTTTGGGTTGCCAAATTGTCAAAAGTCCAATTGGCAGGTGTGTATGCTCCTGTGTTTCTCTATATCTAGTGAAAGATTATGTCTGCCTTTAGGTCTTTAATAAAGGGTTTTTAATGATCAATTCTACAATGTTAATACATTGTTAATAAATGTATTTTGGTCCAGATTGTCCTCATCAAGCCTTTTAGACATAGGCCTATGTGGTCAAATGGCCTAACCAATAAAAAGTAAGTTGTTACAACCTGGCAACCCCAAAACTGTATTAATCAATGGCTTATAACATATCTATAAATCATTAGTAAGTGGTTTATTACCATAAAATTCAGGCACTACTTACAACTTATAAACACTGTGTAAAGGGCATCATATTAGAAAATGATAGTTGATTATAGAAAGATTGTTTTTTTGCCATTTAATCCTATTTTTTACCATGCCTTCTTCTCACTGGGACACATCTGTAAGAACTTTCTGCTGGCTCTCATGTAATACATGAATTTGAGGACCTAATGGGCAACACAGGATTGTTCTTTGGAAATGTTTCACTGTGGCATGACACTAGTAGCCTGGTCCTACCAGACTCTGGTACATTTTAATTTGAGAGTCTGGCCACTTTCCATT
>NC_045753.1:22405410-22423892 GCF_008692095.1 Etheostoma spectabile
CTTTCTTGAAGGCGGGTACTCTGTTAAAGTTTGTAACTGTTGGCCCAGAGCCACTCTGGATCTGCCATAACCAATCGCTAACGTTTGGTCGTGACGTTGGCTTAGCATCACCAACGTTTGCCTTAGCCAAGTCCTTCACCACTAACAGAGCAAGTAGGAAATTCAAACTTTTCCCGAGACAAAGGCTTTTCTATGAGGGGGACCAAGTTGGACAGATCCATCTGCATCACTTCCGTTAGTCTGTGCAACAGCATGTCATATAACCCATGGGGGCATTCAGTTAAAGGGATATTAAAGTGAAATTTATGTTCAGGTTATTACAACTAGTCACTGAGTGAGTTCATTGTAACTAAAATGAACATAGGCTGATAAGTCAATAGTCAAGACGTGGAGTTGCATGGAGTGTTACTTTGCACTTAAATGTCTTTTCAGTGCATTAGTTCCTGTCTTTAACAAACAAAAGCTGGAGTTTAACTAGAGGACGCATGTTCTACACAACACACCATACCTGTTGCATCAAATTACCATAGCAAAAGCGAAATGTGATTTAGGAATCAAGTGTTTGATTCATACAAACTCAAAGGGGGTTTAAGAGAAGCAACGCATGCACTTGTGCATGTTCAAACCACATGTCAGACTGTGCGTCTATAAACCTTACAGCCGATTGAGCAGTTAAATCTGTACCTTCCAGCAGAAAGGGGAAGGCCCCGTCAAATTAAATGGCTGACTTTCATGGCCTCGGGCCACTGCAGTCAGACAGAGATGAGCTGAAAAAGCAAAGGCACTTCAGCTCTGATTAAATATTCATCAGTCAGAGGAATTAAAGTGTTCCTCTCAGGTCGCAGAGGTTCCCACCCATACAATTAAGGAATCCTTGTCTTCTGAAGGATGAACACAGGAATGATGTTGAAGGGATTGTGTGTGTTCCCCTACAGTCCCCAGAATCACTCACTCCTGTCTTGTCTCAACCTGAAACCTGGCAGGTTGTGACTGTGCAGAGAAGGGTAATACATTCCAAGCATACCATGGGGTTAGGGGACTGGAAGAGCCAATAGGTGGCCAGCTGACTGCCCAGTCCCTCCTCCCTGCTACAACAGAGAACAAAAAAAGCCCTCTCAGAAAAAATCTTTCAAAGGCCATATATGGGTGATTCAAAGAGTTTGGGGGGATTGGAGATGTGAATGCCCCGTACAAATTGGCCTCAGGTAGCTATTAGATAATTCAGGTGCAGCCCTTCCCCAAGAAGAAGCAATGTTGGCCTACTAATTGGTCCTGTACCCACCTTTTTTCTGAGAACATTTTTAAATTGCTTCTGCCGAGCCAAGATACACTGCTAGATTCAGACTAATTAGATAATAGCCTCCTTCTTACGAGGTTAAGGAAAAACTTTATTGCACTCGCTTTATTGCAGAGGTGGGAGTGGAAGCGCTCTCTCTTGACTTTTATCCTGGACTCTGTTTGACTCAGACATGCACAAAGAATGGCCACTGTTAACACTGTACATGTCACGACCGGTTTATATGCCGAGTTCTCGCATTTTTTAAATATTCACACACGTGCTTGCTTCAAAAATGAGGAAGCATGTCATAAAACAGCTCTGTGGTGCAGTGAGACAGATCTGGGGCTACAAAAGGAAGCCAGACAAAACACAGACACAGACAGCACTGTAAAACCAGCCCAAGTCAAACATGAGACACACCATCAATACATTGTGATGCGTCTTTACAGAATCACAGAGTATGTACACAACTAGGTCTGTGAACCAAAGAACGGTCTTTACTCAACAGTGGTGGTATTCACAGATTACAAATGGGCGGCTGACATGGGAGACACAGTAACACTGTAATAAATACGCTACACCTTCTTAAAAAAAACACTTTTTCTGAGAAATTCAAGCATGAATATGAGATTTTGGTTGCATGTACAGTATGTAGGTTAACGATCTTCTTTTGAATTACAGGTTATAGTCACATTGAGGGGGGAAGTGTCACACTTTCTAGAGACTCACTTCTTCCAATTTAGAAACAAACCACCCCGACATCCAGCACCAAGACACACCATGAGGCAAAACAATGTATTTGTTTCTTTAAATTTTAAATAAATAGTTCAACATATTTTGAAAAAACAAGTATTCAGTTTTTTGCTGAGAGTTGCTGAGTAGCTTAATGTACTACTCTCATGTTTGAATGCTAAATATGAAGCCGTTAAGGTTAGCTTAGCATAAACATTGGAAACAGCTAAACTAGCTCTGTCTGAAAGTATACTATGTTGTAATTAGTGAGATACTGATGGGTGGATTTGGTTATTGTTGCACAGCACCAGGCTAGATTAAGGTGACCAGAATCCTCAGACAAAATCCGGGGACATTTTCAGCTCAGAAGCGTATATACCTCCAAATCATGTCATATTTTTATTTAGTAAAAATTAAAACTGGGACACTAGACCTAGAGCTGTTCTCATTTGGGGTTGAGACCCCCTAAAGGTCTGATCCTAAGGAGGTCAACCTTTCTGTTAAAGTTTAAGATCCTTTTTTAAAATATAAAAAAGTGAGTTTGCTAAACCCACCAGATTCCATGTAAATAATCTGTATTTTTAGCATCGTAAAATATGGCTTTCTAAAACATCTCTGAGCTCTGAGCAGCGCTGGCTCTGAGCTGTCTTGAGCGACTATCCGCTACATTTGGTCAATGTTTTCTTTCTTTCATTCCAATTTCGGGAATGTCAGTCACAGTGAAAAACGGGGACATTTTCGGGGACAGGTCACCAAAACTGGGGACTGTCCCCGGAAACCGGAGACGTCCGGTCACCCTAGGCTAGATGGTCCCCTGTTTCCAGACTTTCTGCTAAACTAAGCTAAATGGTTGCTGGCTGTAGCTTCATATTCACCACACAGAGAAGGTGGTATTTACTTTCTCAACTCTCGACAAAAAAAGTACTACCCAAAATGCATAATCCTAAATTTAAGGCCTGAAATGATTCCTTATTTACCAAATTAAAAGCTGCAATATAGAACCGAGCATGAGTTAGCTTAAACCTCTTAGCTAGCAGCGGAGTGATGATACTTTTCACAACCTTCTTGTTCCCACAGGCCTCCAACCTCTCTACCAGGGCCATGTGGGGCCTTCTTTGGTTGCAATCTGTGGACAGTGACTCCATTCCATTGGGGACAGGGGCAGGATGGCACATTGATTAGGTGTCAGCTGGACACCGGTGTTCATTCTACAATCTAGGGGGCATTTCTGCAGTTATAACGCTGAACCTCAACTTTTTTATGGGTGGTAAACCTTCACTGTGACAACACAGAGGAAGTGTGCCCAGGTTTGCAATTTTCTTCCTGCATTACCCTTCAAAGCAGGACCAGGACACAGATAACATCTAGTTATGGACACGCGTGTGATCATGGAGGCGGAAGGATGAGGGGGGCCACTGTAATTTGCCGTGGGAAATCCTAAACAATTATGCAGTTTAAGGATCTTTGATTAAATAAGCTACATATAGGGAAGTTGTGTCGCATACGTTCTTGTCCTTGAACATCAGTTATTCCTTGAACAAAAAGCATGTACTTTCACGTAAATCCTCCCAAACACTGTTAACTCCACATGAGCATTCATGTCTAGGTAATAACAGCCTGTGTGTTACAGGCCAATGAACACCTTTATTGCGAAACACAAACTCACTTGTGTCCCAGCTAACTATAGTAGCCCGGGGATAGGCAGAAAGAGACTAGAGCAGGCTATGTCATGGCTTTCATTCTGTGCATTCCAAAATGTACACTGAAGTCTATGGGATAACAACGGAATAGCTTGGGAACCCATGAACTGATCTGAAATTATGTTTTTAAACAATAACTTATATTCACACTTGCTGTGACCCTAAATGACGCTTCACATGGTGTATTGAACTGCACAGCATAGACAAGCCCCAGATTGAAGGGCCTGTGTTCACATGGCCCAGCTGTTTCACCCACAGCTGCAGTACAAGCTCCTCTCAAACAGGAATTGTAGCAATTCCAATTTAGTCAATTATGCATCTTCAACTATAGGATTTCAAAGTTGGAGAATGGCACTTGCAGTAACTAGATGAGTAGCCTAAAGGTGTTGGACATAGCTGTGCATGACAGCCAGAAAAGGGAAAAAATAAAATGGAGAATTTGTCTTTAAAGAAAAAAGAGAGATTTTCATTCGCCTGGGTCTTTACAGCTCAGATTCCTGTTTGATGTGACTACTTTTCACAGGTTAACTGAAATGCAAGACGAATTTTTTTTCTGACCCAGGTACCAAGTTCCGCACGTCCAATTACAAGACTTTTAATATTGCGGCACACACGGCACAGTTCGTCAAAAACGGTCAAAAGGCCTAAATACATTTGCAGAGGTTTAAACTGCTCAGCTGCCTTTTAACAGGTGGTTGCCTTGTAGAAAAATGGAAGTGGGTGATGCGAAATGATTTAACAAGAAGCCTAAACGCAGGTAAGAAATGGGCCGCAAACGCAACATAGACTCCAAAGCGGGGCGCAATAAGCTTATCTGAGGTGGACACAATGGTTGTTTTTTTGTTACGGCACCTGGTCTAAAGCAGGTGCCTAGTTTAGGTACAAAAGTGGAGCATTTAGACATGCACAGCAGATAACTTACAGGTACTTTCTTGCGCCCTCCGTCTGTTCATGCACAGCTACTGAGAATCCAAAGAAGCTCCCTTTGGTTTTTCCCTCTTTGATCACAGGAAACCGTTCATCTATGTTAAATCCACTGCCGATTTGCGTCCCGTGGTACACAGCCAAAACCGCGCAGAGCAATAGTCTGGGAGACATGTTTGGGCTGTTCACGCCTCGCAAGTACAGTGGGTTTCCCGCAGATCCACGATCAGCGTGGATCCGGCACGACAGTCTCCCGCAACGAGCTCCGACAGGTAGGCTGCGCTTCACAGAGACCTGCCCATTGTGAGCCGGTGTCGCCCCCCCCCCCCCCCCCCCCCCCCCCCCCCTCCTCTCACTAAGTGCTACTGCCTAGGTGTCGGTGTCTGCCTCCCTCTTCCTCTCTCTGCTGCCCTCCTCTGCTCTCTCTCTCTCTCTCTCTCCTGCCTCTCTGCCCTCCACACCCATTTGAAACAAGTGCACTCATTGCATTCACACCCTGAGTGTGGTTAGCTGTGTGAAACCTCGGTCTCACGCCTTTTCAACCTTCCTGTCTCTGCTTCTCTTTTTCACACACGTACACAATCTCAATTACACCTCTCAGAAAAAAAAGTTGAAGGCATTAGTTTTACACAAGATATTGAAAGTAACCTGGGATCTGTGCAATAAAAAGGTAGGCTATGTTATGAGGGTTTTCATTTTTTCCTTTAGAAAACTTTCATACAATATTGCATACAGTATATTTGAGCAGTAGGCCTACCTCCATCAACACCACATCATAAAATATTTTCAGATTTTAATCACATTCTGATCAACAATTAAATGAGCTTATTAATAAACTCCTTTCAGTATTTTTCCTAAGCATGTGAAGTTAAACCCCAAGAGGGTTTCAAATGTACATTAGATATTACAAGTAAGCTAGTGGAAGTGCTCTCCTGACAAACATCCAGACAGTTTGATAACGTTTCTGAAATGACTTTTTGCGCATATCATCTGCAAAAGAGCATACAAAGGCTTTTTCAAGCTTGTTAAACATATCAATTAAATGTAGCCTGTGTAATTGTGTTAGCTCAACGCAGGATACTTTGTGTAGGCGTCCCGGATACTTTGTGTAAGAGTCCTGTCAAAACTCCTCCAAGCCAACTAAAACATGCACGGCCAGCCCCCACATGAGCACTCTTGTGACAGCCACCCCCTGCCTCGCTCCACTGCATACTGCTCAAACGTATGGCTTCCAATAGGCAATTCATTAAACCCTTAATCCCCTTAGAGAGTTCACCAAACAGGCCAGGTTTTTTTTAAAGCATCCTTTCCTTTCCATGAATCCCCCTCCACTTTCCATCCTTTTTTTTAGTGCCTTTTAGAACCCCCTGGTGTTGAGAGACCCGCTGCAGCTCCATCCCCTCCCCCGTTTGCTTGTATCTTTATCGCAATGTGAAATCTTGCATTGTGTTTAATGCTTTATTAGCTGACTCCTGGCTTGCATCCGGCACCGCTGACCTCCTCTAATTGATGAGCCGAGCTCCACTCTGCATCTCCTCACACTCCAGGAGTTTCTCTCACCCAGAGGTAACCTCTCCTCTATTCCCCAGTGAAATAATGCTCTATGGAGAATGTAGTTCGCTGTGCACATTCCACACAGGTCGGCTGCAAATGCTCTCTGTGTGCTTTAAGAAAAACTGCCTGTATTTGGATACAATATCACTTCTAAATCACATGTAACTTCCTTTTTGGTACCTGGAAACAAGAAGTGTGTATATAACACAACAGAGAAAACACATTACAATCAACAGGTTAAGGTGCATTTCATGGATTGCAATGCAACACTCATAATCTCAGTTGGAGGTCACATCTCTGTCTGTCACTTTAACAACACTGACCTGTACATTTGGAATCTTAATGCATTTCCAGACTTAATCCAGACTTAAACTTTGTGTTTGAATATTATCTAGCAAGTGAAATGCTTTTCAGCCCAAAGGTGAGTGCCCAGCATGCCATTGTATACAGTGTCCACATCCTGTTGTTGCCTTATCAAGACATGCATCAGTCACAGCACTGACGTAGAACAGATCCATGCCCTCATGCAAATAAAGACCCAGCTTGACCGCCCTGACTAACGACAACAGACGAACATTCTGACCTCCCCCTTTATTTTTGCTCTATTTGATCAATTCCAATATGAAAGTGCTGGAAAATTATCCTTAATCCCTCTGCGTTTTAGACCTAGGCTTTTGAAATCTGAAAAAAGTCACTCTAGAAAAGTGACAGCTGATACGGATACACTGCACTTTCTTTATGGCAGAAAAAAGAGCCAACTGTTAATCCCTGTTATATACTCATACTAGAGCTGCCTCTGAACATTTCAAATGTACAAAAAGCTGTATCTGATTTTTCCATGAGAAAAGTCCCTACCCGGTGTTACAGTAGAAAAAAAAAAGAGTTCCGGCCTTTAAATGTGTATTCCCCTGACCCAGCAGTAAGCCTTCACCAGTCTCTGTAAACCATGAGGACAAAGACCTGAATGCAGTTCTTGCTGCCCCCAGAGTCCTCTGGTCTACAACGCTGCAGTCTTAACCCACACAACACACATGGAATGTAATTTGCAATTTATCTCCCAGTTTCCTGTTTTTCCTCACCAAACCCACCATACATCCCAGAAAAAAAGACAGAATTCCCCCTTACTTCCCTTCTTATGCCTATGCCTTTTCTTTCTGCCTCATTATATCCATGTAATTGAGGAGGTTACGCCTACGTACTTATAACATCTTCCCGCTCAACTTTCCTGCTGCTTTGTGGTTTTTCATATGTACCGAATGGCTCCACAGAGTCCTCTCCAGGCATCCTTTGAAACAGTGCTGAGGGCTGATGGGACGGGGTGGGTGAGTGGGATGCTATGTGGAGTTCCTGATGTGAATGTGTGATAGTGGAACTGGACTGGCTATTGTAGAGCAGAGCAGATGTAAAGACTGAGTGCATCAGGATGCTCCATAATAGTCTCATTACACTTATCTCTGGTAACTGTATATTGGTACTCAATAGGCTTTGGGTAAAGTCTTCAGACAGCCAGTTGGAATAAACTGAGGAAACCAAAATTGCCTTGTGAACATGAAAATACACAAGATGAAAAAACAAAAACAAAAAAAAAAACGTCAGAGGCCTCACAATAACGAGATGTCAGCCTTGTGTTGAATTATAATGAATATTAATACATATTACTGGCGAACATAACACACAGAGCAGGACATTGGTTGAATATGAAACACAGCACGCTCTCACAAGGAGCCCTCGCTGCATGGCGACGACAGAGCCAGCCGTTGCCATGGAGCTGGGAGTTGCTATGAAGCCAGTATGTTCTGAGCGCTGGTAGACAGTGCGGTCTGTTTAAAGTCCAGCCAGGACTCTTGCTGGGCTCAGATGACCTTTCACAGGAATATGACATGATCTACTCGGCCTTGTCCTCTAAACCAAGACTTTACCAAGGAAACATATGCAAATGAATGCAGACGCATGCACACAGTGACACAAATAATATGCAGCTTTATAACAATGTCCCATTTCTGTCCCACTGTGAAGACAAGGGTAATCTTTCACACATTGGCTGTTCCTTGACACTTGGCTAAATTGCAGAATATAAAGTGAGCTTTTGGAGACAAAAGACGATGATGTCCATATGTTCCTGCTGTGACTTTAACTGTCTGGCAAAAAAGGAAATCTAATTTTAGGACAAAATCTAAATAATTCATGAGGAAATGTCTAATAATATGGCATTTTGTTTGATATACCAAGCCTTTGCCTGAATAATCCTGTCAACTCTGTGTCCACAGATTTCATTCAGTATTGTACACATATAGACCAGTCCACAGTGAAGGGATACTCGTATTAGCCATTAGCATCTTCTGAAACACAACGTTGAACTCAGGTTCTTGTATTTTATGAGTTACAAAGTCATTTTTTAAACAAATCTTGGGATTGAACTAGATGCAGTCCAGAATGAAATAGTCATTACCACAGCTCCCATTGGACCACATATGTTTGTACATACTACATATCTAATATGGAACAACTGGCCTAATGTTATACGATACCTCTCCATTCAATGCCTCTGCGTGTGAAAATTGTGTTTTATGACTTCTCTAGGTTGCTGAGCATTCCTTTCCTCTGTTAATCTTCATTCAACTTGTGTGTAGATAGTGAGTATATACTCACTGAGTGTGATTGGGGGCTTTATGTCAGCATCCACATGTGCGTGTTCTTTGAGTGTTTGGTGTATTTGTGTCAGGAAGGAAATGCAGCAGGGGTTTGGGACCCGCACAAGGTCTTGCTGTTCCTCAGGTCTCCAGTTCGTGCTAAGTGTAGGAATGTATAGCCTGAGGAGGAAGGCGTGGCTCCGAACACTCTCTTACTGTCCAGTGGCACCTGTTTTTCAGCTTAGCTTTCAGGCAGACAGATGAGAGAGCAATGGGAGACAGCGGGACATATTCGCCATGTTGTGAACACAAAACAGCTGTTACACAAACCCCTGTCATAAATACAAGACTCCTGGCATAACAGTGAACCCTCCAGTTTGTCTTTCTTTCTGTTAAAAGAATGGTCAGACATTTTGGAAAAAAGCTTATCTGCTTTCTGGCTGAGAGTTAGATGAGAAGATTGATACTACACTCATATATGAAAGCAGTATCAACTCTATATCTCTCAGAAAGAAAGGAAATAAGCATTCATCCCAAAATGTCTCCTTCAAGAAGTTGTTCGGCCTGAACCAACCGGTGTCACGTCAGAAAGTAATGTACAACACAAAGTATTGGGAGTGAGATGCATTATCGTAATGGAATTTACAACTTCCTAAAAATTCACTTAGAGCTGAGTTCATTTCCAAACCTTTCTGGAAGTGTATTAACAGTAACAGGAGTACGTGATAGAGTTAATGATTTATTAAAGGTAAAAATGACATTAAAACATTTGCTGTACAATGGTGCACTCTCAGTAAGGTTTAATCATTAAAAAGGGAGTCACACCACGCGGCATTCCTTCCTCTGCCCGTAGAGACACTTTTGTTCAAAATGAACAATTCTCTGCAGAGGAGTCATAGGTAAAGTAAGAAATGTTTGACAGGAGGCTGGGTTTGATCTGGCTCTATGCCCAGAGGACTGATAACCTTGGACATGAGCTCTCAGTATGACAGATAAGAGAAGGAATAAGCATCACAAAAAATGCATATAACTGTACATTTGTTATACAGACTTGTAAGGGAGTGGGTGAGTGAGAGCTATCTCTCTGGAGAATAACACCAGATTGATCTTTTAGCCTTAGCTCAATCAGAACAGGTTTTGAACCTCAGACCACACTAGTTTTTTGGCTGTTGCATGCACTTAAAAAGGTCAAGAGAGCATGACACCTAAGTTGAGATTTTCCCCTCCTCCCATGGGACACATTAACTCAGAACTTGATACTTAACAAGCTTGTGAAGCCCACACTATCACTAGTCTGCAATGTTTACCAAAGGAGCAGTTATCTGTCTCTGGGATATGAACAGTCCCTTCTTTTAGAAAGGGCTGCATTACATTACATTTTTATAGGTACACAGCAACAACAAGAAATATCACTTGTGGCCACACTTTATTCTAGTTACCATGACAGTTTTATCCCTGGAGATGAAATATATTGAAAGGATGAAGAATATTGGCTTACAATTGTCTCTGAAAGTCACATTACCTCTTTGATAAACTGGATAATTATATTGCTATCTACATTCACTTAATCCAATTATTAACAGCCCCGTTATTCTTCACCCTGGATAATAGGTGAATAGATAGGGCAGTAAATCTGATGCATGGTGCTGTAACCAGGCCTAATGCAATCTGGCAGACAGGCCATTGAATAATGACACAATCTGGTTGCAACTGACCAGCAAACACAACACTAGCTTGCTCCTACATTGCTTGTCCTCCCTCCTGTGGTCAAGTGAGTTGCTATGATTTACAATGCTCGTTATAAAGCCTCCTTCCTGCCTGCGCAGCGTATAGGCTGTCTGGCTGCCTGACCCCAAACTTCACTGGTCATTCCTGAGACCTCATTTAAACACCCTGAGGATTTCGTTTCCTGCCGTCTTTTGATCGGCTGTTTGCAGTGGATCCTCTGCCGCCACATGGAGCCATTTGTGTATATGACTAGGCTTGCATGACCTGCAAATGAGTGTTATAACATAAAAGGATGGGTTTACATTGAAAGCACGTGTTGATTTTCAACAGCCAAACCTGTGTTCCACGTCCTTGGTTTGTTGTGAGTGTACTGAGGTTGGCATATGGTACTGATTCGATTGGTGGGGAAATTGCTGTAATGCTAATGTAAACTCATGAGCTTATAGATATGAAAATGTCTGCGTGTTCAGGTGATTGAGTTTTCTGACGAAGAAGCAGGAGATTGTAGTTGTGGATACTTTTTGTTGTTAATAATTCAGCAAGACTTTTCAGTTTTTATAGAATGGTTGAAATGTCTTTAAAGGTAGTTTATATATCACCCCTCATCATTGTTAAAAATGATGCGTGAAAAACAACTCATTCTGGATTTGTGCTAAAGTGTGTGAAAACGGCCATGAATGCCTTTTGTGTGTTCAGCCTCGTCTCAAGCCAGCGTGTGAATTCACACAGTCTCTCTCTACCGAGTATGTGAGTCGAGCCCTTTGTCTCCTTCGACAAGTGGAGCTGTACACGACAGACCTGCACATTTTCCACTCAATTGAATAGCCCTCTCAGATCATTAAATGTCCATTCATTAGTTGGGGACACTGGCAGGGACTTAGCAGTAAGGCAAACACAGGGAGAGGCACTGTCCCTCACACTGGGGTCTGAGACACTGTGGGTGGCTGTGTGCCCTAAGTATAGCACCTGAGATGACCACTGTCATGATAAAAAAGCTCTGTGGAGCAAATGTAGCTGTGGTTTTCATGTGAGCATGCACAAGCTTTCATTTCTTTAACAGTTTTTTTGTAAATTAATAAATAATATCCATTGAAAGATGGCTCCGCACTTTTTTTCTGACAGCCCTGTCAGATGAACTAAAGTATTTACCAAATACTTTTAGAAGAAGAAGAAACCAGACGGGTGGTACTGACCGCACGCGACTCTCACGAACAGTTCCCCAATATATGAAATAGTTACATTTTTTCACGGCCACATGCACTAACAGGCACTGACATGCACACGGGGCCATACCGGCTATCAAAACAAAGAACAGAGAAGCTCGGATTACAGCACACACACAGAGTGACTTCCTTCTCTGTTCAGGACACCATTACTCCACTATATCTTTATATAGCTAATGTTACTAGTGTTACTACTAATAAGCTATATTACTGTCCTAATTTTAACTGTTTAGCCATTATTTTATGCTAACTTTTGACTCTATATCCTTTACCTTTATATGGTTATTTGTAACTTTCAGTTTCAGTTGATTCCAGCGGTGTTTTTACCACACCTGCTGTCATAAAGGTCTTTTCTTTACGATGCTGTATTGCCCACTATATATAACTGAGTTAGCGTTACAGGAAGTTCATAGAGTTATGATGAATGTTTGCTTTGACAGAAAATGATTAATTTACCATAATAATACGTTACAGATGCATTGATGCATTTCAAGTGTTGCAAACGATAAGCCTATTTTGGATGTATCATAAGCTAAACCGGTTAACGTTATCCCTGTCACTGTGTCACAAGCCAAACAATTTACAGTTTTTGTTGTAGCAACCAACATAATAATAACTTAGATTTATATAGCGCATTTCATAAAACCCAACGATGCTTTACACAAGTAAAGGGGGACAAGGGAACAGAAAATACTAGGCCAACACATACACGAACTAATAGGATTAAAGTGTCCACGCTAAATGGAAAAGGGTATGTAATTTAATGTCGGCTTCTGACGTGTAACCTCATTGTTCAATCTAGAGTTTTTTTTATGAATGAAATATTACACACCTGAGGGTCAATTTGGGGTTGATTTTTGAATCATTTACAATCCTGTAATTGTCTCCATCTGTTGTCTTTCACTTTCCCTTTTAGCTTATAGTTCTTTGGTTATTTCCTTTTCTGCGATGGCCCTGCTCCAGCATTAGCCATGACTACAGCAGAAAACTTCTAAATTAAAATACAAAACAATTTTGCCTCAATAAAGAAAACTCCTGCTACCTTTTACCTGCATACTCACTAACACAGGCTTTTTCGGTGTTACACCAAAATCTGTGATCCGTCACAACGTGTGCTCTGTAGCGTCGTCTACCTGCCAGAAATCATTTTTTGACTTTGCAGGAAAAATCCAACCTAGGCGAAGGCATTAATAAAAACTACATAAAAATAGTGCTCTTTTCACTGTTAGTCTTGTTTGCTGTCACAGGTCATTTACGATCTTTAGATAAAAATTACCTAGTTTCAGAAACATTTAAAAGTTTTAACAGTAACTTTAAACTAATTTCAACTGTTTCCAGTTCTCTGCTGGCTAACTAGCTAACTATTTTTTTTATAAATTCTCAACACCTGGTGTGCTATTATAACAGCTGACTTAATATGTGGATTTCTTTTTTATTAAAAAAGTAATTTATTACAAATCAGTCAAGCTACTCCACAATCTGTCAGCATACCCCCAAGCAGCTACCCTTTGAGGTAGACTACTCCTGGCTGGGAATTACGGCCCCAGGCACTGCAGTCGCTGGTTTATATCTCTTGTTTCCCGGACTAGACTTTGTGTTGTCATCACTTCCCTGAGACCAGATCCAGTACAAAAACCTATACAGGAGCCAAGGGAGAGGAGGTAGAAGAGAGGGCACTCTCCTCCTGAGCCCAAATATTTATGCAGAAACTTACTCATGGTCAGATGGATTAGAGTGACTGTAGACTAATAACACACTTTGTTTCAACCTGACTTAACAACCTGATTGACTCACGCTGCCATGTTTGATTTATGAGCTATGACTGCAATTCTTTAAAAAGAGATGAGAAACCATGGTGGAGTTTTTTTGCGTGAGCTGAGGAGGAAAAAGGAGGCTGAACGGGAACTCCCAAAATCTACTGTGCTCAGGCATGCCTAGAGAAATGACAGCTTTCTACTCTGTGTTAACAAGCCCGACAAATAATCAGGTGGATGTTTTACACAAGACCTTTCTGTGATTTTCCTGCCTACAGTAGATTATCAGTCAAAGGCATTTGAGTACATTTGTTCTGGGCATTTGAATTTGGGTAACACCTACGCAAATGTGCTGGATGTCAGGACCTCGCAGGACCATCCCAACCCACTGTTCAAGTTGTATAGTAAGCAGTTTGGGATCAATTGTACCAAATGCAGAGACCAAATTCAACCTGAGAATGCTTTCTTTTTTACATGTTTCTATACTGTACACTTGTTTAATCTTACACTTTGACAAATCGTTTTGCACAGTGGTTGTTAAAGCCACTTCTCTTGTCACCTACCGTGACCATTTTGACAAGACTTTGATGAGGCTGCATTTCTGTAACCTTTATAGAAAGCAACATGGAAGACAAACCTTGCTAGAAACACCAGGAAATGTTTTCGATTGTGTTGAGAAAACTGGTGTCATCCTGGCTGCAGATTTAATCAGCAGATAGACCGGAGCAGTTTCATCTAGTCCTAAATGCATTTCAGTCTAAGCCAAAACAAACATGCTTGGATCAGGGTGGAGCTTCCTGTGAGAATCCTGGGAGAGGGCATCTCAACCCAGCAGACTCAAGGAGAGTGCGGCTGTAACCAAGGCTACATATTCAGTGATAAGCACCAAAAGAGATCTTCACAAAGGGGTGAAGGGTCAAGATGAACTGTGGCACAGTGGGGACTTATTTAGTTAGAGTCATGGGAGACTGAGACAATCGCAAATATTGTGGTTTAAATATGTATCGTTGGAAAGTAATGTTTGGTATTTTGATAAAAAGCAGATGGCTTTAAAATGTAAATACAAATCTATTCTCTCTCCAATAAACATACTATTGCCTTGGGCATTCCCCTGGCTTGTGGCCCACTCAGAGAGTGCCCTTAGTGAATACATAAGTTCAAGTGCAGGGAGGTAGTAATCAAATAAGTCTCACTCTTTCTTTTGAATACTCCCTGAACAGCTGTTTCTACAGGCCGCTCTCACTCATGCACTCTTGGCGAAGTGGAGCCGGAGAATAGATGCATTCTTGTCAGTGAGGCTGGGGTTGCCAGGATCGGGACACTTGTACAGATGCCTCTGTGCAGCGTCTGGTGTTTGTGCCAGCTGAGTGGAAAAGATGGAGAGGACTCTTAGGGCGTCATGGACGGAGTGATGAGTAAAGGATGGCACATCAAGAGGAGGAAAATATGTTGTACAGCTCAAGAAAACCTAGAATGAAGAAAAGATAGGGAACTTTTAATGGAGGATGCATCAGATCTTGATGGGGACACCTTGTCTTTTTATGTATATAACCCACTTAGGGGTTGTTAGGCTGCCATTGTCCAGCTCACTGTGTCTGGCTCTGCTCACCGCTGAGTTGGACCCGACTGGCCAATTAGCGCAGTGCACTGTTGCACATACTGATTGACATGGAATGCTGTCCGGGTCAGAGGCCTGTTGTCCAGGAGGTTGTTCATTTACATCCCAGAATAAGCTCACAGAGAGGCCTGACTTTCCAATTATCCAATATCTTTACCTTTTTCACCATTAATCCATTACTTTAAGCAAATTGCTATAATTGTATTCAAGTTAACTATTTCAGTTGTTTATTCATTACTTTTAGCTATTTATTTCAAATGTTCAGTATTATCTTTAGCCACTTATTTGAACTATTTATCTATAAGTGATTTCATTTAACCATCACTTTTGGCTGTTTCAATTTCTCCGCACGCTACCTAGCTAATTTGCATGCATTCTCAGTCTAAGCACATTGCTGTTACACATTGTATCATAAAATACATTTACTAATTATTTTGTTAGTTTATTGTTACCTTTTGCTTGGAATCATTCATCAGAACTTTATTAAAGCACAATATATAGCACAGTATCATCATATTCTCAAATTACACTGAGATGTGACAGCTCATAATGTTGAATTGCTCAACTCTAACTTCACTAATTAACTTATTTCTCTGTTCCATATTATGTAAGATGTACACATGACAATATATTTCTATGATTTAAGCATGAGATGTGGCTTGTATACCAAATAGCTAAATGGACAACAAGAGCTGATGCTTATTTAAAATAATAAATGAGTCACATCAAAGATTACCTGTACCAGGGCTCAAGTGAAGGAAGTGTGTTAACATGCTGAGCGTGACAACAGAGAGACCAGTGTCATTAATGCTCCATTAAAAGCAGCAGTGGACCCACTCTGTTTTTCAGTGTGGTGGGAGCAGGCCTGCAGGGAAGCTTCTAGTTTTAAAAGGTGTTTTGGATATGTTTTTGTGTTTTGGGGAAAGTACATGCCCTTTAACATCTGGCCACATATGTCTTCTATTAACTTCTTGACTCCTTTGGCAGCTGTGGACCTCTGGGAACACATTACTCCGGCCTTACCTAGGCTCCTTCCTCTAGTGAACAACACACACACACACACACACACACACACACACACACATACATCACTGGTGTAAAGAAGCCTGAGAACAGTCAGGTCTTGATTCCAGCTTGGCCAACTTACAACACCGCTGGGAGGCTGGAACGATCATTTGTTCCGGAGAAATCCCAGATCACGTTGAGTATTTTTAGTTCTGAGGGATGGGAGAGGGAGCCGTTTGCCAGTTTCAACAGTGGAAGCCAATTACTGTACTGTTTTCTGATGGGTTTCACTCTGTGCTATTATTAAGTCAGTGTGACAATGCATTTTGCAGATTGTGTACTTCATAGATATCTGGAAACGTTTGAAAGAAAGACTGAAAAGTGTTCACTCATGAAAGAGGAGTAGAAATAAAAGAGCATCAGGTGATTTTCCCTGTCTGCACACACAGATCTTTATCACGCAGATGGCTTGACGTCCTTGACTCATTGCTATTTTCTCTTTTTATCTCTAATCAGGATTGAGGAAGGAGGGAGAACGAGTGAAGAGGAGAGAAAGAGAGAGTTAGCAGTTAATAGACATCCCCAGCTCTCCCACTCAGGAGAGTGCCCTGACTCCCTCTCTTTGAACGAGCCAACCATTCACTCTGATCAGCACAAACTAGCCGGCAGCGCTTTATTATCTCAAGGAGCTCCACTCTGCTGCCTTGAAGTTTTCAAAGGGAGATGAAATTGCGTTGATGGTTGCGGGGGCGTAGGAAGAAATGAGCGGAGTTTGTTTTTGTGGTGTCACCGTCCCCCACCTAATTAAAGTGTAAACATCCTCTGCAGTGTAGGTGTATGATTGTGGGATCATGTGCACATAACTGCACTGATGGGGATCCCTTTGATTTGTGTGTAGGGGGTTAGATATAGCACTGTTTTGCTATGGAAGTATTGATAGTGCAAACAGGTAGTAGGTGTATACATAATATATGTGTTTCCCCTTGTTGGTCTTGCAAGTGCATGGCATTTTTGCATGTTAGGAACAATCAGTTTTTTACAACATCTGTCTTTCTATACATATTTCAATATAACTCGCATATCTCTCATGCTTTCAGAAACATTTGAGCCCAAGATAACAGAGAGCAAACTATTTGTCTGAAGGCCTTCGTAATGCTCTGTACAGTCTGAGGGAGAATCAATTCAATCCGGAATGCTGAGGCTGGCATCTCAAAATGAAAAAAAAACAAGGAGAGATACAGAGCAAGGTACATATTGTACTTGAAATGTTTTGAGAACTACAGCCACTGTCATCCTATCAAGGTCCTGAGAAAAGCGCTCTGATTCTCCCTCATACGTCATGTCTATGGGTCACTGCTATTAGTGTTTCTAATGGGCTCCCTAAATCACACTGAAAATGGCTTCATTTATAATGTACAGTACAAAAGGTAGTTTTTTTGTGTTTTTTTACCTCAACAGACCAAACCCTAGTTAGTTAGTAATTGCTGTGGTTTCTCTGGGCAAGGTCTGAGCTTTTGTCCTGTGTTGGAACCAAGCCAGCTGTTCCACTTTTACACATTGCATTAGAATAGTACAAAACATGCCCTAAAGCTGTCTCATGTTACTGTGTTGTGAGGGTTTGATTGGTTGACTCACTGAGAAGTGCAGAGTTCATTTGACAGTGTGCAGGATAGATTTTCACCAAAAGATAAATTGCATAATTCTCTGACAGAAAGAAAATGATTTGAGCCGAGGACTTGAGACTGATGCACTTGTTCACAGTTTGCCACTGGAGAGTCTCTTCACTGTCTGGTGTCTAGGATTACATTTGTGGATCAAAGACAAACACCAAGTTTGCAGATTAGAGGTCTGTTCTCTGCAATTTTATGCATTTACCGGTGTAACCTGACGGCAACACCTTTAAGTGTAATTCATATAATTCCCTAAACCTTGCCTACATGAGAGTTTAACTGTAGACACAATAATAGAATCCTTCTTTTTGTATTAATATTCAGATTATTAAATCTCATAAAAACTGCAAGTCAATACCACATAAAGTGTCTATAAGGACCTTACAGGTCCACGTCATTTTAGTTCCTGGCCTACCCTGAGGCCTGTCAGAAAAAACTTCAGGGGTCCCATGGCATGAAAATTTCACTTTGTGAGGTTTTTTAACATTAGTATGAGTTCCACCAGACTGCCTATGGTCCCCCAGTGGCTAGAAATGGCGATAGGTATAAACCAAGCCCCGGGTATCCTCCTCTGCCTTTGAGAAAATTAAAACTCAGATGGGCTGATCTGGAATATTGCTCCGTATGAGGTCATAAGGGGTAAGGTTACCTCCCCTTTCTCTGCT
>NC_045753.1:22423902-22427174 GCF_008692095.1 Etheostoma spectabile
GAGAATTTGGCCCACCCATGAGAGAGAGAGACATCATGGCTTTTTAAACTAGTAGCAGTGGCATTTGGTCAAGGCCACACCCCCAGCCTCCACCTCCCCCCCTTCTCATAGCTACAGACTCAGAAATGGCACATGCTAATGGCGTTTTTCCACTGCATGGTATCTACTTGGCTCGCCTTTACTTGCCATTTTTGGATTTACAAGGTTCATTAGAAACTAATTTGCCTTCTGGCTGTGGCAACACGCCTAGAATCAAAAACAACACACCTTCGACGTTCTGAGTGTGTGTGTCGCGTTACGGCAGTTTCCTGCCATGACGACCAGCCACGGCTGTTCTTATGCATGAGGCGGTACTAAACTGCAATGGAAAAAGGAGGACGGGGCACCGCGGTCAAGGCGAGGTGAGTCGAGCAGGTACCATTAATGGAAAAACGTTCATTGTGGGACTGACTCTAGTGGCTGTCATTCTACACCAAGGTTTAATTTTGGGAAAAGAGACTTCTGATATGGTATTAAGGGACCATTAAGTCCTATATAAAAGCATCCAAAGAGCACCGTGTCATAGGACCTTTAAATTATAATATCTGTAAAAAGTCCAATATTTGATCTTAACACCATTCAAAACCTAAGAGGAGTCTGGTGTTGGTACCAGCAGACATAACATCAAACTATCTTTACCCCCTCATAAAGTAAACATTATTATTATTTCATACATTTTTACCATTTATTTTTGAATTAGCCAGGTTCCTCCAGTGATGAGGGAGGTGTATGTGTGTGTGCGTGTGCGTGTGCGCGTGTGCGCGTGTGCGTGTGTGTGTGTGTGTGTGTGTGTGTGTGGATACAGTCTTTTGACAGCAGAGTGTGTACGTAAGACATATACACCATCTACTGGAGGTTTTGTGATACTACAATATCATGACCATTTCACAATAAAACAGTAACTTATTTGCTCTTAGGGCTGCTCGATTACAAAAAAAATCAAAACCACAATTTTTTGGTCAATATTGAAATCACATTTGTGTCACAATTATTTAAACCTTTGGGAAGATGTTGCATTTATTGAACTTAAAACCAGTTATACAATTAAATAAATCAACAGTGAAAACACCTTGAACTGTAACATTTCCCTTAATACTTTTTCTGTTGAACTTTTTGAATCCCCCCCCCTCTTCAGAACACAAGACAAAATAAAAGTTTACTTGCAAAATGTAACGTGCAAAACAATCATTTTCTCGATTACATTGATTTTGTGAGCCAAAATCGAAAATTTAATCACAATCAAAATTCGATTGATCCCTATTGGCTGTTTATAAGACTTGCAGGACTGAGGATACTTTGGGGGTGTGCTCCTTGGTGACAGTGGCTTTTCTAGAAACAGTACTTGTAAAGAACTTTGTATATAACATGTTTTGTGTTCTAAGTACAGTATATTGACTGAATGTTCCTCATTAATCTAGTGTCAAATAATCTACACTACCGGTCAAAAGTTTGGGGTCACTTACAAATTCCTATTCCACTCCATTATAGACAGAATACCAGCTGATCTGAGTGGGGGGCTGATCTTTAATGCAATATCTACATTACCCATTATCAGCAACCATTCCTCCAATAATCCAAAGGCACATTCTGTTTACTAATGTGATATTATTTTTAAAACTAACTTGAAAAACATTGGAGAACGCTTTTGCAATTATGTCAGCACATAATGTAATCTGAAAACTGCTGCCCTGGTTAAAAAAACAATGCAACTGATCTCAGCTGGTATTCTGTCTATAATGGAGTGCAATGGAAATTTCTAAGTGACCCCAAACTTCTGACCGGTAGTGTACATTATCTACAATCTTCCACTGCTGTATTGCAATAGTTTAACGTTTGAGACTCCAATGCCTGATGAAATTACAGATTATATTCTCAACACAAATTATCAATTTAAGACAAACATCCTCTGCAGTGTAGGTGTATGCAGATGCACATGCACTGTCTTTTTCAGACATGCTTAAAGATGCTGTATTGTCTGTTTCTATGTTTAGAATAGCACTTTCGTGGATCAACATGTTCAACTGCCTCAAATAATATGTAATCATTTTTTTCCCAGAGAAAAGATAAAAAGGATGGGATCAGGTGTCCTCCTCTTTTCCTTCTTTGTTTCTGCTGTAAAAAGAAACAGACATTTTAAAAACAATGGGACGATATTCAATTTCTGTCTCTATAACAACATTAAGCCATTGCTCATTAGCCTTGAAGGTCTTATACAGTATAGTGCAGGGGTAAATTTGGGTTGTCCAGGGAAACAGTAATGCTGTGAAGTTAATTGAAAGACAACACTCTTCCCTGCAGCAAATACATGTGCATGGCCACACAACACATGACTCAAAAAGCCTTTACCTGTGCTTCAAGTTCTCTTGGAATTTATTTTGATGAATGAAATTTAAAAAAGGAAATGTGCCTCAACAGGCCTGGGATAGCACTGGGACAGCACTGGATACAACACAAGAGAGGTTTACTTTTGTTTTGTGTGCATTATGCTCTTACGTTTTGATTTTGCATTTACAGTGAGTGGAAAACATACTAAAAAGCAGACTATTTGCGGTCTATTTTTGAGTATATAAAAGGTGTCATCTTTTTGGTTTTCTTCATTTGAATATTTGTGATTTTGAAATAAGTATTTAATATATCTGGGTGGCTATAGTCCCTGCAAAAAATAAGTGGATTTAAAAAAGTATTTATATGTGTGTGATTTGGGTGAACTGGCCCTTTAAAAGTTCACGCCAGTGCTACAGAAATGAACCAATAGAGGGCGGCAGTTTATCAGAAATAAGGGGCCACAGAGAGAAAAACATGTCAAATCAAAAGTGCCATTTAAAAAACTTGATATTGTGGTCGGTGAAAATGTTATTTTAACAATAGGAAATATTGGCAGTAGCCGATAAAACACAGTTTGTGCATCTGCATCAGCGCGAAGCTGCATCTGTCTAGTTCACAGGCAAAAAACTACAGTTCCATGTGTGACTGAATACAGCAGGGGGCGCTGGGCGCCGTGCTCCCAGCTGACATCCGATGAGCTGCAGAAAATGTGGACAGAGTGAAAAATGTGTCCGTTTAAATTACAAGCAAAAACATTTTTATTTTATTTTTCTACAGCAAAACATTCTTCAAAATAAATAAAAATTAAACTACTTTTTAATTTTTAAACTGTTTTACCTACAATTTTTTTCTGCAGTGAAGTAGTAGTAGTAGAAGTAGGCTACACACACACACACACACACACAGAC
>NC_045753.1:22427184-22431429 GCF_008692095.1 Etheostoma spectabile
GCACACACAGTGAAGAGGAATTTACCTGGAGGCAATATCAGTTGAACGAGTCTTTTACCTATCTCTCCCATCTCTTTTACGTAAAGTTCACTGTCCCCCAACTTCTTTGAATGACAATAAGAGTCCGTGGGACGCTGGCTGACAGCCTTTCAATAGGCTGAATAAAGTGGGATCTCTAGGCACTGTTAAGAAAACATTGCATAAACATTAAGGAGACGGTCTGGCTGCAGGATTAGGCTTCTTTATTTTTCTTTTTTTTTTAGAAAGAGTTTGGGCTGCTATTGTGTTGTATCATCTTGGTGTCTGTCTGTAGATGATGCAGTTGTTGAGAAAAAAACTGGACCTAGGCCTTATAGGTTGTTGTGTTTTTCACAGACATTTCACAGACGGTCCCTGAAGGCCTACAGAGCTGGGTGCTCACCCAGCGTACATGTAAATGCAAATCTACAAGTAAAAAAACTAAAATAACAACAAACAAATACACTCAGGGCACTGAGGTATGCGTGCATAGGCGCTCTTGGCTGAAGGCTGGGTTTCACCACGACTTCGCCTGGAGCGCAAGATGGGGGGAGCCAATAGAGCCAATGGGAAGGCAGCTCCCAGTCCGGCTCTTTATAACTCTTTGTCACAGGGGCTGAGCGATGCCACAACCAAGTAACTGCAGCTGGGAGAGTTTCAGTGGACTATAAGCTCTCTAACGCCGTTCAAATAGCGCGCACACACCAATTCTTTATTGCGATTTTTGCTTGGCGCACTCCACAACAAAAAAAAGACTCCACCACTGGACTTTCTTTACTCTGGTTGGTTGCTTCCACCATGAGCGTCGGACAGACGTATGAGAAGAAGATTGCGAGTATTTTGACCGATCTACCAGGATCTATGAGTTGCCACCCGAGCTCCAAGGACTCTCCTACTCTCCCCGAGTCTTCGATGACAGACATGGGCTACTACAGCGGACAGACGGGCCCGAGTCATCACGAATATTATCAGAGTCAAGCGTACGGACAGCCCATGAACTCTTACCACCATCAGTTTAATCTGAACGGAATGGGAGCTGCTGGAGCGTACGCGACCAAATCTGAATACCCGTACTCAAATGGCTACAGACACATCGTAAATTACAACAGAGATCACCTGCAGGCCTCGCCTCCTTGCTCAGGTAAATAGCTGACATGAGCATTGGTTATTTTAACGCGGCCGTGTTTACCTCCACTGTGCGTAATGTCTTCTGCGCGCTGAGGTCAAGTCGCTTGTTCGGGCTGAGACAGTCCTGTAAAAAAGCCCTGATTGTACATTAAATCCTATCGTCCTACAAGCTATAATTCTCAGGTTATTATTATCTCAATTCAGTGTATCACCTGTTATTATTTTTAAGTTTCCTTTAGTTGTCGCAAAATATATCTCGTAATACGAGATAATAAATACGCGGTGCTGTTAAATTACATGCTTTCTTTAAGTTTTATGTCCCCCAAACATATTTTACCTCACAATGCCATATGATATTCCCTTGCACGTGTACTATTTGATTTATTATGTTGGCTATTTGCTCAGTGGCCTACTTTAATATCGTGTTTTAACCGCCAAGCTGGGAACGAGCCAGCCATTGATGGCTGTCCATAAAACAGTGATGGTTTGATTAAAGCTAATAATATTCACTCCATCCGTTTTAATATGTTACCAATGGCAGCCAAATTGGAAATTTAACTAAATTAAAGGATTCCGTCTGAGTGAGGTAGTTTGGATTTTTGTGGTATTTGCCTTTTGAAGTTGCCATATTTTCTTTTTACTGTAAAGACATTTTGCCACACTAACATGACAAAATAGTCCTAAGTATAACATGTTTGTGTTTTTACGCAGACAATTCATCATAACATCATTTTGGAAATGGTTTAATTTCATTATGCTTCGTGTTTTACACTTTATGGATGTTCAAGTTTTTTTCTTGGTGGTCTATTTCATTAAAAAAAACGTTGCCATTTATTGCTTTAGTGAAAGAAGAGCCAGAGCCTGAGGTCCGCATGGTGAATGGAAAACCAAAAAAGATCCGCAAGCCGAGGACGATCTACTCCAGCTACCAGCTCGCCGCCCTGCAGAGGCGCTTCCAGAAGGCCCAGTACCTCGCCCTGCCCGAGAGAGCGGAGCTGGCGGCGCAGCTTGGCCTCACTCAGACACAGGTAAGCTGCCCGGCCCGGTGGAACACCTGGTATTTTCTAACTGATCCATTCTTGTAGAGTCATGTGAGTCAGAGCTTCCCAAATCCGGCCTACAATATGCTTTGTAATTATCCATGGATGCGTAATTACCCACAGCAGACACTGGAATTCTTTCTTTAGATAAAGTAAAAAAAAAAAAAAAAAAGGAAGCTAGATTTTCTCAGTCAAATCCTGCAAAACGTTTGTTTATATGCTGATAACATTTAAAAAAAAAAAAAAAAAAAAAAACGTTAGTATAAATATGTTACAGCACTTTGTCTTTTAATTGCTATTCGGTTGCATTGCAATTAATGCTCGCCCTCTTATTCTCCAAGGTTAAGATCTGGTTCCAGAACCGGAGGTCCAAGTTCAAGAAACTGTACAAAAACGGCGAGGTTCCCCTGGAGCACAGTCCCAACGCCAGCGACTCCATGGCCTGCAACTCCCCACCCTCCCCCGCGGTCTGGGAGAACAGCACCCCCCAGAACACCCCGATCAGCAGACCTCAGGTCCCGCAGCAGACGCACAGCTCGTCGCCGCCATACCTGGAGGATTATAACAACCACTGGTACCAGCAGGGATCACACCTACATCACCCGGGCACCGTGCACCACCCAGTCCCGCAGCCCAGTGTGGGTGCTGTTTATTAACAATGACTCAGGAGCAGATCTTTCTCTTCAAACGAGGTCTCTTCACAATGACTGCAGAGCAGAGCGGACTGGACCCGGGGCAGACCGGAAGTGAAACATTGTTTTTATTTTTTGTTTTTTGTTGTTTTTTTGTTTTTTTGGATGATCAAGAAGGTTTCAGACCTGGGTTTCCATTCACAAAGCACATAAGGGATTTCCAATCACTTGTGGCAGCATATTTAACGGACATCTGGCGTGTGTACTTTTTCTTTTTTTTTTAAATTATTTATCGCTTTTGTTGTACTTCTTTCACTCCTTTTGTAAATGAATATGCAGTTGTTTTTTAAAACAAGCAGCCTGACCACAAACCGAATATTGACAAAAATGTGCAGTTGATCCAAGCTGCATTCAAATCATACATGTGGGTTTGTAGAGAGCGCGTCAAAAAAAAAGAACTCAGGTCATATTTATATGTATTTGTACAAAACGTCGAAGGCTGTAAATATGTGTTTATATGCAGAACCACTACGCTATTTGTTTGAAACGGAACAACTGCACCGGGGTGCTTCCAAAATCATTCTCATGTTCATGTAATTAGTCCACTTGTTGCCTTCTTGTCAATTGAATAAAGGTGTTAATTGTACGCTGTGTGTCTAGCCCCTTTATCAACAGACTGATGCCCAGTGGCCTTTTTTTTCTTTTTAGATTTAGGACTATAAATCAAATGGACAGGGTCTATAAGGTGCACACGACCTCATTCTTCACAGCGCAGGAACTGTTTCTGAGGGTAGAGAGAGTATTAAGAATCAGTGGAACTTCTTTGGGGGGAAAAAAAATGAATTAAATCCCAATTTAGGTCACTTTGAATCACTTGGTCAAAGTGTGCTCGCACTGGAAGCATGTTCATTCAGAATTAGCTGTTACAAAACTCTTCTTGTTTATGATAATATAATCCACGCATCTTTAGGTCTAAATAATTAGGCTACTAATTTGTTTCAAATACCGTCTTGTGCCATAGTATACTGAGCAGAGGGACAGTGTTTAAGGAAGTTATTTGCATGCCTATTCCAGTTAAGGTATATTAGGCCTGTTTATTTAAAATGTTGCATAACAAAACCAGTGCATCTGAATCAGTTTGATCTTTGCAGGATCTTTTTGCTTAACCTCATTTCAACGCTCACAAATGTTGTTAATCACACCGAGCCAAAGTATATTATATATATTATAGTTGGCATACAGACGGTGATGGTCACAGCATAGTGGGCGCACTGTGAGCTGCGTGCAAAGCGCTGCAGCAGGAGGCGGCATGCAAGCAGACATTTTGGAGTCACTGGGTTTAATTACTATTTTGCTGCCAGATAACTAGAGAATTCAGCGCGTTGCGCACCCAAACACACGCACGCACACGCACACACACACACACA
>NC_045753.1:22431439-22444201 GCF_008692095.1 Etheostoma spectabile
CACACACACACACACACACACACACGGGGTTGAAGCAAGTCTGTTGAAGCCGATCGTGCGCGGACCAGGATGGATGGATGGATGGATGGATGGATGGAAGCGCTACCAAATGTAAAAATATAAGATAACACAATCCCTTTTTTGTTGTTGAGTGTTTCACTTTAGGTACTGGCTTTCATTCTGTTGGATTTGACAAAGTAGTTCTGGTGAAAAATCCTCTGTTGATGAGCAGGTTTTATAATGTATTTGTATTTATTTATATTCAGGAGTCATTCATGTGATGACGCACTTTTTTACCTAAGGAGGACAGGTTCCACAATAGAAGGTGGAACTTCCGCACCTTGTTTTTAAATATAGGCAAACGGTATTCCCAGGTGACAAAACAGAAACAATGTGATCGACTGTGGCACGTGGGAAACCCGGGGAAGAGATGCATTATTTATTAGCTGAGAAATGTTACACAAACATGACAACTACTCCGATAATGACCGCCAAGTCAGCGATAATGAGACCGTCAGAAAAAAAAACACCTCCGTCTTCAAAACTAATAACTAATGACAGTGGACAATAACGTCAAGTTGTCCACAAGCATTATTAAACATGCTGCGCAAACAATGACATGATATAGAACCGTAGCCTTCCCACATGGACCACCAAGGCGCCATTATGAACAGAGAGTGTTTTTTTTTTTTTTTTAACCTTTTCTACTTTTTCTAACCTTTAAGCAGCAAGAATGGAATGCGCCCTCGGGCTGGAGGTGTTACTGTATGAAACTGTATTGCAACATTGTGGCAAAGATTTCAGAGCATTAGATTTAAATGTAGAAGTGAACATGTTCATTTTAAGCCATCTCAAGTCTCACAGTGTGTGTGTGCCTTATTTGATGTTTTCTCTAAATGGATATTTTTGGATTTACTTGCATCAAAAAGAAAAAAAAACAATGTTGGAATAATGCTAATGATCCAATGGTTATTCTTTCTTCATTGAAATTCTAAATATAGATATGTTCACATTAAAATGTCATTAAATGGGGTTGTAGCATAATTTTTGACATAATATGACAAAGAAATATATGAAGATATATTATGTATAATAATATAGATTATATATTAATCTCTATTATATATAGATATATTATATATTATATATGAAGTTTCTATAGGGGATTTGTTTTTCACCTTGATCAGCTAGAGTCTATAGCACATACAGCTGCCAAGGGATGTAGACTTTAACACTTTTAAGGGTTGGGTAATGGGATTATGACCACATAGGCTAGCAAAACATAATACATGATATTAAATAATATTTGTAATCTTTTTAGTTGGATGCATTATTTTCAACAGAATTTATTTCATTGATCATTCAAACGTGTTTACTTTAATTTTTGAGTCCAACAATTAATATAATATATTTATAGACTGTTACATTTATTTTGAAAGAATATTTGGACATAGTCAAGATTTCTCTTTTTTTTGGGTCACACGGTCACATTCAGAAATCTTTGACTCCTTTATTTCTTCTAAACAAAAATACATACTGTACATAGGTCTACCAAACTTCACAGACATTGTTTTACCATTTGTCAAAACTAAAATACTTTTCCTTTAATGTGCCCCCCTTTACTTTATTTCCCTGAACCCAACACCAGTTGTCTACACTCTCACTCATCATTTCAGTGCACTGTGCTGATTTGACAAAAGCAGCATGAGTACTATTGCCTTTTAATATCAATGAAATCTCATCAAGGGTACATGCGACCTCCCCTTGGGGGCTCCCTCAGCGTGTGTGGCCCCTGGGCTGGGTTGACAGGCAAAACATTTGTGACGAAGACAAACGTGTGATCGCCACAGGCAACACTTCTGTGTGTGGGCCGTCAGACGTGTCCATATATGTCATCTCTGAACATTAACAAGTGTAAGTAGCCATCGAGGTGGTGGTGGTGAACTGTTGAACTTGAATGTGATCCTGCATGGCACAACATCACAGCACCCTAAATAGAGCCAATGCTAAATGTGAGGCCTTCGTCCCCCCCTGCAACAGAGGGATGTCGGCACTTGTCTCTGGGGTGCAGCGATGCGGGTTGAGATGGAGGTCGGGAAACTGAAATGTATCCATGGAAAGACTTGCAGCAGCTGGTCAACACTTGGCCCGGGCCCCGGCCGAGCCTCGGCTGCATTAGGATCACTCACTCTCTCCATTTTGCTGTAAACTGGGATGAAATGAAGGCAGAATGGCATCATTGACAGCTGTGGACTGTTGAACCCTGGCTGACCTCAGGCCAGGGCCTGGGCTGGGCTGCTCAGGCATTAGCTCACCTTGACCAAAAAAAAATTGAAAATGTTGCATCTCGACACAAGTTCCACCAAAAAAAAAGGCCTTAAAAACTGCAACTAAAAAAGGAAAAGAAAACAAGTGCACCCCCTTACCACGTCGGTGTGCCTTGCCTTCTTAAATCCAGTTTGAATCCATTCTCAATGTGTGTGTGCATGCATGCCAAACTGTATTCCATCTTTTAATCCCTCCAGAGTTTGTGTGTGTGTATGAGTGTGTGTGTGTGTGTGTGTGTGTGTGTGTGTGTGTGTGTGTGTGTGTGTGTGTGTGTGTGTGTGTGTGTGTGTGTGTGTGCGCATCATGCCCAAAACTAAGTCAAGCCTTCCTTTAGCTGAAACCAAATCATGCATTCACTCTTTCTAACAGGGAAGCTGCTCACAATTACCAGAGATGTCAGATCACTCAAGTTAATAACAATAATCACCCCAGAGACCTGCCTCGTCAATTCGCCCATTCAAAGCAACTGGGATTTAATTACAGGCTATTTTCCCTCCTATTACTATCCTGGAATTAAAACCCATCAGACACCTTGTATCTGATAACTCTGACCGTCCGCCGCAGCATTGATACAGTCCCATTTGCCTTTATCATTACCATTCAACCCATCTTGCAGGCTTCCGTCCCCTCCTCCTAGCTTGTCTATTACACAAGGAGCCTTTTCACTTTCCCTTCAATCTGCCCGCATGATAATTGGCCCCCTGTTTGAAAGGTCCTACTCCGTCTGTCCAACTCCACAAGCCATTATTCTAATCTAGAGATGTGAAATTGCCTATAATTTTCCCTGATGCCCCGTCACTTGCTTCTTCCTCACCGGGCCCAGCATGTTTAACAAAGCACATAATGATCAGGAATGGGGGAAAGGGCACAAGGGTGTGTGTATATAAAGAAGAAGATGTTAATGTAACACAATGCATGTCGTTTTGTGAGAAAATCAGCTTGGAGGAGTGAAAACACAAGGCTCTGATGTGGCTTTTGTTCTTCAGAGAAACACCACGGCGGGCTTTAGATCTCCTGAACGAGGCTGCTCTTCTCTGACCAAGGTAAGACAGGACGGTGCATGTGGAGCCTGTGTGACTGCTGACATGGTGGTCACAGCAGCTTGCATGTTAGACGTGGGGATGGCACATTTATTTTAAATGCAACAATGTGTGTGGGTGTGCAGAGAGGTTTTTTCTGTAATTAAAAAGTATGTGTTTATCTAGAAATAACAGCTGAACCAAGAACTTCACTGAGAAAGTGCAGATTTAAAGTTATTAATTAAATTATTGACATGTAGTTGATTTAAAAGTAGGGCTGCACAATATATCCTTTTTTTTTTTTTTTAAATCTCCATCACAATGGCAACTGGCGCCATAAACACATTGCAAAAGGCTGCCATAAACACTCAAATATTTTTTGTGTAATATCAGCAGAAAACTGCACTTTAAAATATAACTCTTTAGTGCTTTTTAGTGCTGCCTTTTATATTCAATTCAATGCTCGATTTGTTCAATAAAAGAATGATGGAGATGATTTCCTTTCATTTGTTTTTAAATTCAAAAAGCAATTTGTTGTGTTTAAGCAGAAAACCGAACGCAGCAGAACTGAGTTCACTTTAATATCCGTTTATTTATCTCGAGTAATATCGTTATGGTGATATACAACAACATTATCGCACATGACGTATTTTCTTCATATCGTGCAGCCCTAGTTGAAAGCACTTCTATTGTTCTAGGAAGCTCTCTGCTGAGGCAGGACGAGTGAAACACCTTTGCAGAATAGATGCAATGACCCTTTTATATTACATCACACATGAAGAACTAAACCTATATTAGACGTTGCCGTATTTTAATAAATTCCTGGTATTTTTAGCAAGATATCTCCCTAAAAACAGCATGCGAGATTGGTTGGTTATTGTTCCAGTCCCTGTGTGGATGACATCAGGCGCATTGTATTTAATGTTTGCCAGACAGCAGAGTGATAAATGAAAAAGACAAAAAGAAGTCACTTGATGTTTCTTTAACGCACTTTTGGATTTCATTATTTAGAGCTCAACACGAGCACAAATTGCGGCGGTGTTTGAGAAGATAGAAATAGATAATTCTCTGTTTAGACAGCGGAAGCGCCACAATGTGCAAATCAGTGAAAAAGACTGTAAATCAGGCGTGGGTTTCTTGGTGGAACAGCGAAGCCATTTGTCATCCTCTTATGACAACGACGAGTTTTCTGTTTGAGTTCCCTCGAGAAAAGAGGGAAGGAAGAGATCGTTAAAATGCTGTCTTGCACGTGCTATCTCCACTCCTCACGCCATGTGTCACTCTCTGTTGGGGAAAAAACAGAGATCTTCTTTAAAAGCAGCCAAAAAAGTCACGGTTTCGGTGTAAAAAGGTCTGTTTGAGAAAATGCAGAAAAATGTAGCTTAGGTATTTCAAATGTGTTAAAACATCAAATGGTCTTGTTGTTGCAGGGCAGACTTTCAAACTCAAGGGAACTCCTTAAAAAGATACGTGTCGTCATTGTCTATTAGTCAGTGCGTAAAAGTTACACCGAACACAACCGTGCGTAAAAGGTGGCACCCATCGCCTGTAGTTTACCATAAGGAGAATATTGTTAGCTTTAAAGTCAAAGTATTTGTCCTAAAACATGAAAGTTAAAAAGGGTAGAGAAAAGATACAAGCAAACATCTATTATTATCATTTTTTTTTTTACTTTTACTTTTAATCAGGAATCAATCCGCAGGTGCTTTGACAAAACATGACTGGAATGTATCCAAGCAGATTTTTTTTCCATCAGCAGGAGTGTTGACGGACAAAAGACAGCTGATGGTCCAGTTATGAATTATCTCACGGATTGAGCTGTGAGTGGTTAACAGGACTCTGCACATTACAGTAGCCGGGCTCGAGATGCTCTACTTTATCCACAGCTCAGGGACGCCTTTACGCTTTTGTTCAGGAGTCTTGCAGATGAGTGCGGTTCCCATTAATTGAGACTTCTGTAAGTCACCGGCTCTTCAACAGTGTGATGGATAAAATCAGACGTCCATACACATATATATATTTGACAGTAACAACATTTTCCTCATAAAAGAAGAAACCAAAACAAACACGTCACACAAAAGATTCCTCCCAATAATGTCCATCCAACAGCTATTTATTTGCATAATCACCTCAAACGATTTTGCTAATAAAGTAGAACCCATGCACACTGGATACATTTTACATGCCTCTATCTAGAGTCTTTTGATAAACTGCACACACACTAAGTCCATATTTCAGAGAGTCGAAGCCGTGCACCAAAAGATGCAGCGACATGATAACAAATCGAAAAAATATATATGATGCATGGTTGACACAATTTGCTGTGAAACGTGAATTCCAAAACGTACACTAAATACAAGGAATATAAACAAGCTCAATCAACGAACACACTATTTCAACACAAGTCAGTTCTGAGAGGAGGCCTCGAGAGAAACCAGCGAGTTTGGTGTGAAGGGCGCTAAATGGTGGCCGAGCGCCTGGCCCGCACGAAACAGCCTACTCACATCATCTGAGCCCTGGGCCCCGCGTCCTGATGAGGAGGGTGGTGGTGGTTTGGATACCAGTTACCAAAACTGTTCATGTAATTGTTTGGGTGCATTTGGGCTCCTTTGTTCGCCATGGAGACGTCCCAAGATTGCAGCGCGGGAGAGCAGGGCGAGATGGAGCTAGTGCTGTGGAGATGTTCTCCCTCTGATCCGCTGCCATGCTTCATCATCTTTTTATACTTGGAGCGCTTATTCTGAAACCATATTTTAACCTATAAAAAAGAAAATGCACATAATTGTCACTGTGGTTAAAGATCAGCAGTAATATAAAAGTCAAATTGTACCGCAACAGGCGTTTTATTAGCATATACCCCCCTCCCCCTTTGTCCTCCCCCCCTCCCAATAAACGTAACACACTTTTAGAAGTGGCCTTAAATGAATATCGAGAACAATAAAACCCTCATATAGCTCTCATCTTCTTGAGGGTTGTTTTTGCAAATCCCAGGCTTACAACCGGGGCATTGTTGTGCATTAAAATGAGCTATCTTATTATTCACCTATTCATGAGTCCAGGGGTGCATGAGTGGCACAGCAACAAGCCGAGACTGAAAGTATTGTGAAATAGAACCAGCCGCAAAGGGCTCTGCGGTAGGTCACTGACAATTGCTGATTGCATAGTAAGACTTCAATGGTGTGAAGATTCATTGTTTGCATCAAAAACTCCAAATAAAACACACTATAAAGATCTGGGCAGCACTAAAGGTCGGTCATTGTTGAGTTTGAGGGATCAGGAAAAATGTGCAGGAGACAGCTCAGATGTTTATCTCTGATTTTGAGACTTCAAACAAAAGAGAAATCAGGCGATGCAACACAATAAAGACCTATGTTGTTGTTCCTTGAATGAGAAATAGACAGCGACACGTGCACCTGTTTTGTCCCCAAATTATGTTCATTGAAATTATTCCCAAGCTGTCTTTTTTTTTTTTAAATTCTTTTATTACCAAACATTAAATTCACAAAATGCACGTGAGGAATTAAACACAAATACATAAATTGTATTCAAGCTCATGAGGAACTATTTTCCATAATAAACTACTGAAAAAACACTTGAAATCAGCTGACAAGCCCTAATTCTGCAGACGTGCAATGGCTAATTTTTCTTTTTCTTTTGATAGCCTAGTTTTTGAAGTGCGGTCATGATGCATTCACAGAGACAATTTGAGGACCAGGGTTGACAAAGGAAATACCGCGATGAAATTAAGTATAGTAAATAAGACCGGCATTAAGGGATCAAGTTACAAATCACAACAATTTGCTTTCTCATTTGATCTCCAGAAGCGCAGTGATCCTTACTCATATACAGCAAATAAGAGGTTTCCTTTTCAAGCCTTTCAACGTCTTTTTTTTTTCTCCTCTCAGTAATATTTGTCTTCAGTCTGCTTTAAGTTCTTAAATACAAAATATCAGCCCAGCAGTTCTATTTAATAAGTCACAATGCTAAATAGTACAGGCCTGGTAGTTTAGACTGAATAATAGTGAACTTATTACAACCTCCATTAATACCCACATTACTACTTCTACTAACACTGAATAGGCCTAATGATAATACTAATAATAAGCTCATATTATGCATATGTCTTCGACCCCACACACTACATTTGCCCTGATCCAGTCAGGACTGCTGGGTAAGTTGAAGGCCCACCTGAGTCTGGGTGAGTCCCAGCTTGGCCGCCAGGTCCGCGCGCTCCGGTAAGGCCAGGTACTGGGTCTGCTGGAAGCGCTGGTGCAGAGCCTGCAGCTGCAGACTGGAGTAGATGGTCCGAGGCTTCCGGATTTTCTTCCCCTTGCCATTTAGACGAATGTCCCTGCTTTCAATCACCGTGGACTTTTCACGACCTTGTAGATTAAAGAGGGAAGAACATGAAATAGGGAAAGTTCTGATTTATAACTTGTGTTATTATTATTAATTATTATTATTATTATTATTATTATTAATACTTTTATAGGTCGAGACTAAAATAATTTCCCCTGATCCCAGAAAACTAACAAGGCGAGAGCACGGATCAACAGGAAACATAGTGCCTGACAGGCCCGCACTGCCTGCTGTGAACACAACTTTTAGGGCCTCAAAGCCAAAACATGTAGCTTAACTTCTGCTCTTTTATTTAATTATTTGACTATCATAATGCATCCCATGGCCATACATCGTTTGAAAGGACTGCTGTTTTCTGTTAACGTGCAGTAACGTTGAGGTTAACAAAAAAAGAAAAGAAAAAGCCTCTAGAGTTCCTGGGGCTAGGCTACACGGGCCATAACTCGACTTTCCCACAGAAAATTATGGTCAATAAAATAAATGGCACCATCTGACTTCATTACGTAACATGAGTGGTAAAGAGGGAGCATCCCTGGGAGGCGGTGGTTGAATGCTAGGCCTTGTTTGGACATTAGTGAGAGTTAGAATATGCCTGCTGACGTCCATGCCTCAATTAAACTTTCAATAAAACACGTTAGGCCTACACATGCTGGAAAAGGTGACTTTATTTATTCGCTAAACCTTAAAGTGAACTATTATTCTCATTATTAAAATGGAAGTGTAATGGAATTACGCGCCCAGTGCGTAATTGCGCCTGATGCTAAATCAGACTTTTATATCCATTAATGACACAACCGTTTAGGCCAGCTTGATTTAACTTTCTTACCTGTTTGTTCTAATCTGCTGTGGGCCAAACTGCTGCTGTTGCTGTGTTTGCTGTGCTGGTAGGACATGTAAGCAGCCGGGGCATGAGTGCTCACCGCGCCGGGGTAGGCGAAGCCAAAAGAGCGGCCATAGGACGCGCTGCCAGGAAAAGAACTTTCGTGCTGGGAATGCCCAGCAGCATGCAAGCCATGAACGGGGTAAATGTGAGAGAGTCCGGGGGAGTGCTGCTGGTGTGCCGGAAGTCCGTGGCCAAATTCAAGGAAGGCCGATTTGGAGGGATCTGAGGCATTCAGACTGTCAGGCATGAAACCCATAGACATCATTAGCTAAAACGCGAGTCCATAAACCCGGCGCTCTGTAGACGGTTTCATCAGTTCTGTCGGGCAGCGAGGAAAACTTGGAACAAATCCACACTTAAGTCCAATGCTTTGCTCGTGAAAAAAAGTTCCCTGCAGTGAGAATGAGTTATTACAGCGTGCATGTTCAAAACTGTTTAGGAGGCAAACATCGAATAAAAGCGAAAGGGCTCCTTCTGTACATCATTGGAGGAGCTGACATGGTTCTTCAAACACCTCCTGTCTGCAGAGCCTCGAACACACTGCCTTTCTATCTGCGAGCTCTCTGATTGGTCCGCAGCAGCAAGCTGTCACTGGAGCTCCAGCATTATGAACTTCATTAACATATGATAAAGTATGCAGCTCCGCAGCCAGCAGGGGCCTCCTGCTGTGCATTATTAATTTATTTGGGCCTATTTTGACATTGTATTCTGGTTTATGTTAGAATGTCATCAAATACCATCAAATAAAAAGACGTTAAAGCACAGATTTAATATGGTCTGGATTACCCTACTTTCATGACTTTGGTAGAATTTAAATTTGACTAAAAAGGTTTGTTTTTTTACTTTTTAAATATATTGTGTTTCTTTTTCTTTTTTAATTTAGTTGAGTTACAAGAGGAGAGGTTCAATAATTTGGCTGGCCCAAAATGCTGTTGATGATATAATTGGATTAGAAAAAGTGGCCAATGCAGGAGAGAATACAATCTGAATTAAAGTTAGATAACCATAACCATATACGGCGTTAATACGTCAAGTAAAATGAGATTGTTTTGTTAATAAAATGTATGCACTTAATTCTCACCCAAAATAGTTTCAGTTATTTTAGATATAGTTTTAATAATGTAATCATTTGCAACGGTTTTTTTTAGAAACCCTGCATTGACTGAACAGAATAGATAACAAATTTAGGATTTTCCACATTATTTTCTGCTGTGACACTAGCTGATTTAATATTAATGCACTATAAGGAGTTTCACTGATATTTGGAATTTTGCAGCAAGCATTCACATTTTTATTGTCTAACAGAATGTATAGACATTTCTTGCACAACAACTCAAAGACATAAATATAATGCATTTTACTACAATGTTGTTCACACTGTGTCCCTGTAGCATTGTCACACTCAGGCTTGTTTAGGAAAGGACAACTACAAATTTGACAGTCCATTAACACTCATCACTGGTGTAAATCAGCCACATTGGAAGTAACTAATGTGCACCAGTGCACCAATAATGCAATTTAAAAAAAGTAGTTGTATAAATGCTTGAATACAAATCATTTCTTTGATTACGCTAAAAAAAAGAATGAAGATGAATAATTCAACCTGTTGAGGACAGAAAACTGGCAAACTCTCGATCCAAATAGATGTTTGATTTCAATTTTACATTAAACTAAAATACTGAGGCCACATGTCAATCACATTTATTTTTATCTAAATGTCATGCTTTGTAAAATAAGGCAAACACAAACCTGCCAAAAGACGGCTGGATTGTGGCTGCAGAGTCAGCGAAACGCGTGTGGAGGTGCATGTGGATAAAGTGGGGGAGTGGGGGAGAAAATGGTGACCACAGGCTCAAAGAGAGACCCTGTTTCCATATTTCAGCCTCTGTTGACTCGCTCTCAAGCAGAGTCAATCCACAGGTGGAAAACAGTGGGAGGAGTGAAGAGTGGAGTTCCTGCTATGAAGGCTTTCTTTTCAATTAACAGAGTCACCATGCGTTGCAGCGCGGTTTGATAAATACTCCATCTCAGCTAAATCACATGTACACTGCAAAGAAATTATAAGCAGAGTGTTTGGTGGGTTGAGCGCGGTGCTGAGCTGCTGTCCAACCCCGTCATTTTGGTCATGTCCTACCCAGCCTGCAACTACTGGGAATCCAGCTGGGGGCTGGACTGCTTCCCAATTCCCCACAGGCCTCAGCCATGCAGCAAGCCGGAACAAAGCCACAAATTATTATCGTAAAAAAAAAAATTGAGTCACAAAAAAAAAAAAAAATGCTGCTGAGAGGCCAGTTTCATATTGTGGGCGCAAATTCCACACATAGGGCCTCGCAGCCTTGCATGTACTCCTCACTTGAAAATGATATCATTAAAGACTGCATTACTGTGTCTATTAGGAATTCCCTGCAGCGTTGTTGGTGTGTTTTTGCAGTTGGGCAACTAGTGACAGAGATTGTCGTTGCTATAGGAGTAGGGGTTGGATCTAGAAGGCGGTGGGGAAACAACAGTTCCCAGGAAAGTCACACTTTTTGAAACATGATTGGGATCAGGGAGGCCAAATGAAGATAAACACAAAAGCTTTGAAGAAGCGGAGGCCTTTGGGCGTATGTGCACAGCTCTGTTGTGAAACACTTCAGCAGCTGAATGCAGAGGATTGAGTCCTGGATGTGAATATCTGTCAAAACTGGGCAGGGCCAAAAAGGTGTGGGCACAAAGGGGGGTATGAAGCATAGAGGGAGAGGGAAAGCAAGGTAAGGAGGCTCTTTAAGGCTTGTAATTATGTCTGTACTACGGGTGAAGAACAAAGGCAAGCCCTGGAGTCATAGGGCAGGGATGAGTCCTAGCTGTGGTTGTCTGAATACACGCAAAGGGATGATGTTAAAAACTATCGCAGCCCAGACTCACTGGCGTCTACTCTCCTGCACAGTGCACACATACGTCTGCAGAGGTGTGTCTGGCATAGGTGTGTGTGCGTTCACCCTCTCTCACACGCACACCAGCGGAGTTTGTCCATCACCCAGCTTTGATGCAGAGTGACAGCATTCTTTGTGTACAAACCAAGAGCACATTCCCAGGCAACTGCCGTGGCTGTGATCTTCCCACTGGCACATCATGTTTTACAAGTAACCCTCTGTTGGAGGGGCCCGAGCCGAGGCCTACAGACTCAGGCTGACAGTCCACCACCTCGAAAGGATGCCAGGATTTATTATCACAGGCTCAGCTCACCACATAATAGTCCCGAATAAAGACCCACGTCTCATTTCAGCAGCACAGAAGATGGGTCTGAAGCTGTGGTGTCGGTTTGACACAGTTTTACCACCAGAAATGCATCAAAGTGGGGACAAGCCGTGAGAAACACGAAAAATACCTAAACAGACACTTTTGCACATTTCTAGAGGAAACAGATATGGTTTCATGTACGTCTTTTTACTTTTGTATATACATATTATGTCCACATGGTCCCATTGCTTCCCTTTGTTGCTTTTATATCAAAATAATCCCTTCTGATGAGCCAAGCTTTCACATTTCCCTCTCATGTCACTCAAACACCTTCCACCATCTGTTTTCCAACCCTTTTGCATCAACAAAGCCAATGCAAACAACAGGATTTTTTTATTTTCTGACTGTTTTCTGCCTCAGGAAAGAGAAGGGAGCAGAGGAGGAGCCCAAGCAGAGGATGAACGGCCTAATCTTTCCTCCAGGCGCCATCACACAGGAACACTAATATCTGCACGACCGGCTTCTCATTCCACAAGTGCAGTCACATTGCTGCTGGTGGGTGTGTGTGTGTGTGTATGTGTGTGTTGGCAGGGCCCCGAGAGTTCACCCATGTTACATGACCAACATTACTCAGGTGCAAAGCTCTTGCAGATCATTTTTACACACTGGCTCAGCTGTTTAGAAAAGAAACACACCTGCTTGTTGTTGTGTTTTATATCATGTCATCTGTGTCATCTCCATGCTATGGGGCGGCTGTGGCTCAGTGGTAGAGCGGAAGGAAGGTTGGTGGTTCCATCCCTGGCCCTGCGGTTCCATGTCAAAGTGTCCTTGGGCAAGACACTGGACCCCTGAGTTTCCCCTGATGCTGCACCTTCGGAGTGTGAATGTGTGTGAGTGTGTATCTGATGAGCAGGTGGGGCCTTGTACGGCAGCCTCGGCCACAGTGTATGAATG
>NC_045753.1:22444211-22459085 GCF_008692095.1 Etheostoma spectabile
TGGTGGATGGTTCCTGTACTATGTAAAAGAGCTTGGAGTATAAGAACAGTCCATTTCCATTTCCATGTATTCTAATTTCTATCTCTAATAGGCCTCTGCAATAAGCTGGATAGACTGGTCTATTGCCACTCGGGTTTATGAAGTTTAAAATGTTGCCTTTTAAATAAACGTGCGCTACAATCATATGCTATTGATGATGACTGACAGCTTTGAGGTGCGTACTATGTTGTCATTGAATTGATTTGCAGTGAGAACGTTTCAACTTTCAAGACAATTACAAGAACATATGACCTTTATTGCTAATTTTATATAATATTTAAAGGTTAAGATTTCCCAGTTTCAAAAAGTGTGCCAGTCAATAATTATTATATTTTTTTAATTTAATGTATTTGAGGTATTGATTTTATACATTTTCTATTTTTGCCAGAAAATATTGGACTGAAATATCTATATGTAATAATAATAATAATAATAATAATAATATTTTCTTGAACTTAGAAATAAAAATAAAATACAATTTGGTACATTAAAAAAATGTATGTCCATAATTAATCACTAGTAGCCTAATGTAGGAATTAAAATTAAGTTCAATATTCTGTAAAACAATTAATTAATTTAATCAAAGATTAATTACATTATGAAAAGAAAATCTGCATTGGTCTGTGCAACTAGACTATATGTCTCCAAATAAGGAGATACAAATAAAAATAAAACAGAGTGTTGTATTTGTTGCTTATTTTTTCTTGTTTATTAATTCCGTATGAAATATTTCTTCCGACAGTAAAATTAACAAGGCCCTTCCGCAAGCACGTTCATCTGAATTGTTTAGGAAGATCTATAAAGCGCAGTTTTCACTGACCAATTAGAAGTGAAACAAGAGAAATCGACTCCATTAACCCTCATGCTGTCCTCGGGTCAAATTGACCCGTTTTCCTATATCAGTGTTTTTTTTAACTGCCCAAAATAACATGATTGATTCCACACAGCGCTCTTTGGCAAGTATAAATCTCTACTTTCATTAATTTTGGGGCGTCTTGTTCAATTTTATAGCATTTAAAAAAAACAAATTAAAGTGGTTTTTAAATAGTAGGCTATTGAGTAAAAGTTGACATATTCCAGTCTGTGATTATCCATCAACATACGTTCCTTTAATTTTAGTCGAAATAATTCCTAATTTCTACTTTTCTAACTCAAACATTAGGTAGGCTATAGTTTTCCTATAAATGAGGTTCATTGACCATAAATTCCAAAATTAACTGTGAAACTAAAGTTAGTGTTACGTAGCCTAGTGTTGAAAAGGTCAAAAAAAGTGACAAACTTGGAAAAAAACGTGTCAAAAGTGTTGATAAAAGGGACAAAAAGGTAAGAAAAAGTTAAAAACATCGATAAAAAGCGTCAACAAAAGTGTTGGTTTTCAATTTTGACGGGAAGACAACACAAGGGTTAAACAGGTGTTTGAAAAAAAAACAGAAGAAAAAAATAGGGCGCGTGGACAACAACAAATTAGATAAATAATAAAATCAATAAGTCAAAACGAACACAAACAATGACCCCTCAAAGCCAAAGTGAATGGGCTCCTATTGCGTGGGAAATGGCGGAGTGTGTGTCTGGTCTTTTGGCTCGAGCTCTGAATTCATCATTGGCATAATTGTTGCCAGACAGCGGATGACAGCAGCATCGCTGCCTGCAGCTCACCGTTAGACCCACACTTTTAATTGATTGGTTGAATATAGAAGCCTGGTCTGGAATCCTTTAACCTTAATACATATATTACATATAAGCCACTCTGGGACAACCTGAGCTCGGTGTCACGCGGGGCATCTGATTTAAACGGCTTCATTTGTAGAGAGCAGCGGTCATATGTCTAAATTATCCATTGTTGATTTTTCTTTATTCCGTCTGGTTGCGCCTCAAATGCGCATTTGGTACCAATTCTGACGGCGGGCCGCTGACACACACACACACACACACACACACACACACACACACACACACACACACACACACACACACACACACAAAATAACTCTCATTTAAAATACCGCAGAATCACGCAGTAACTGTCCACACAAATGCAGGCGCGGCCAGCGATGGACATGCAGTGGGACAGTAGTGCGTGGGTTCCAGCCCAGTGCTTTGGCTGGAGCAGCACAGCAGAGTGTGTGTGTGTGTGTGTGTGTGTGTGTGTGTGTGTGTGTGTGTGTGTGCGTGCCTGCTCCACATCTGGAACTAAAGCCATGTCTGGGTCTACCCTCGGTGTTTACAGCTCTGTTGTTTTTTCACACTGCTCACAAAAAAATCTTGCCCAAAACACACATTCCAGACTCACCAGCTCAACATGGGGAGAAGAGAAATACTATATTTTTCCGCTGTAAATCTTGCCCCCGGTACCAGGGGAGGCGGTTAGAAAAACAAAAGCTGGAAGCTGGCACGGATCAGCGGGGCGACAAGAGGGCGGCCGCGGCTGAGGAGTGCCCGAGAGAAAGACCGTTTTCTCCGTGTGAGGATCTTGACAGGCCTGGTGGCGGAGATGACACATAGTTCATCTGAGGTCGGGGTGGGGGGGTTATGAGCTGCTAGGGCTGCTGGGTCTAAGGAGAGATCTCTCACAAATACATTCAAAAGGACATCTACTCAGGCCATTTTTCAAGAAAAGAAAGTATGACGACAGACATTGTTTTCAGGCCATAAATATCCTCTAGAGCCAATCAAAAAAAGATTCACAATGCCCATAAAGCCAGTAGAAAGAACTATAATGTTTAACTGCAGATGTTTAGACATGAAAAAAATCATGATTTGCCCAGGGGAGTCACACATGCACAGAAAATCAACACGCAATAACACAAGGCTCCGGGCTGCCAGGTTTAGACCGTTTGACCTGTTAAAGACCGGTTTACCAGGTCCAAGGATTATCCATCTGAAGTTACCTGCCCCTCTGGGTAACGTGAAGCCCCCTTTGTGATCTGCAGGGCGACAGTGTGCAAGGAAGCGGCAGTTTGAAACGCTAGAGGTGATCATCCGGGTTGCCAGGTGAAGTGACAGTGGGCACACAATCCTCCACTATCATATCCTCCTATCTAAAAGGGGTCTATGAGAATTTGAGGAATATGACCTACGTGTCAAAACAAGTTTTCCAGCAAAGTACAGACATACAGTACAGCGGCTCTCCTATTATACACAAATATCTTTTTGAATAGATAATTCATATTTGGCCTTATATCTCACTCGCACAGCCGTGAGGTCAAAGCCCTTTCTTTATAGCTCTTCAATGGGAACAACTTGACGGGATCAAGTTCAGCTACTGACAACAAGCCCTGGCTCTGTCAAGTGTTAAGTTCCATTGTGACCTACAATAGGACACAATGGCCCTACAGCACCCAGCCTGTACCACGCTGCCTATCAAATGACAACGTCTCTCACAGAAAAACTTGGCAAACTGATTTAAAGATTAAGATGTGTGTACTGTATGCATCATTTGTATCATGCAGTGTGGGAGTATGGTGCGTGTGAGAATTCCTTAGTCAGTGCAAAAAGAGGAGGTAAATAGTAGAACTCCATGCAAATTGTAGCTCACTATTAAAGTCATCAAAGTGATCCCAATGTTTCCTGGGATTTATAACTGCAAACACATTTAATAGAACCTACTTTCAACTGTAAATAGATTTTTTTGTAATCCTGTTTATGTGGTACCCTAAGTACTCAAAGGCAAGCATAAATAATACATAACAATGTATCCTGATGTAAGCACGAAAAGTGGAAAGCATCTTTTTAACATTTCTTTATAATTTCAAAAAAAACTTAATGTCATATAAATTAATATAATTAAAAAATCAAGGAAGGAGGAAAAATGAAGACGTTTTTACTCTTAAGAATTAAATGTATTTATCATTTTTTTTTTTTTTTGTTCACATTTACTTTGCGTCACATTACTAACACAAGTCTGACCGCTTGAAATGCAGAGCCAAAGGCGGTGTGAACACCTCATTAGAAAGCCAAATAAAGAGACAGTTAAGAAAATACTTAAACCTATGATAACTGATTATTTGGCCACTTAGCAGAAGAAATGAGTTGTGAACTTAACATTGACATATTATTACCTTTGAATTGATTTGTAGAAGTTTTCAAACAGCTATTGACACATCCTGCAGTTACAGAGCGGCCAATATAAGTCATGTTTGTGTCCACCAAATTTCACTCTTGTGATAGCGCTGTTTTTGGAATCCACCAACTCCTCTGTGAAATATCTGGCTTTTTAGCTGCTAAGTGCTCCACTATGTTTACCAGAAAGGCGCTAACTTTGTTTCTCCGCTGCTGCATGGTTCTCTGCAGGTAGCACACAGTGTTTTTTTCAGAGCTTTTACACTGAAAACAGCTGTCTGTCTTAACACAATGCAGATGAGAGCTGAACCGAAACAGTAAAGTTGCAAGACAGAAAACCCAAACAAAGACTTAAAAGAGGCAGTACAGCTCTGTAGAACATAAGTGGCAGCGGATAATCTCTCCAGCTTTTTCACTACAAGGAACACCTTTCACATACAAGTCACATGATGAGAGTAGACACGTCACTGCTTATATAAAAAGATATTGCCTATAGCAATCTACAATACAAACACAGAGGAGACCTGTTGTGTACAACAACCATCAATAAGTGAACAGTCATAGTAGACTACTGAGCTGCCTGGGGTTCAAAGCTTGCTCCCCCGACCCCGGCTTCGTCGGGACCATTTTGCTGCAGTGCTTCAGGTGTTTAACCTTGTCATATTAAGGCGTTTGTCACTGGAGGGCTAGACGACTGGGGCCAGACCGGGCCGGGGATTTTTAAAAAGGCCAGATCATCAGATTGTCAGTTGCTGTCTGAAGCCTGCCAAGAAACATCAAAGCCTGAGAGACGTGCACATTTCATCTTTGAACCTCACCAAAAGCACAACCACCCGCCTCCCTCCCTGCCAGCATTCTCGCCCTACATGGCCAGTACATTTTGGTAATAAAAAAAAAGTAATCTTGAAACGATATACTCAAACCAAGTGGGAAAAGAAGAATTATCTTATTTTTGAGGAATTGTTTTAGCCTTGGATGCCTGACATGCCATGCCAGCGCTCTGTCAAGGCGAGGAGACGGTCTCAGTCTGAGCAAGCCCGGTCTCAGAGGGAGCAGCCTCCCATCAGCTCCTGGCCAATATTGGGGCCTATGAGAGAGCCACCTGAGGCAGAGATCAAAGTCAAGACAGGATACATACGCCTCAACGTTTTAACTCTTTCATCTCCTGCCTCTTCTACATGAATCATGACCCTTCGCCTGTCTATCTGTGTGACCTCTGTCTGACGAATGGTACAGGCAGCCTGTGAGGCTTGGACAAAAAGAAAAACAGGTCATGGCATTTTTTTTTTTTTTTACTCTTCTTCAAAACAAGTAGTACCTTGGTTTCTCAAAGTGGGGCTTTCCTCACATTGGAGGCCAGTGGTGGAGGGCTATTTGCATTCCAGAAGTGAGAGTGAGGATAATTAAGCCATTTCCCCTCCAATCTATCTCCCTCCAGCCAGCCATCCCAGCAGCCCAGTAGATCAATGGGAAGTGCAGCTGCACAGCCCATGTGTGCCAGGCTGCGAGACGAGAGAAGATTGGGGTTAAAACCCTCCTGGCCCTCAGATTGGCTCCATACCTGCGTCAAAGTCACACAGGAACCAACAGCTGTTGCCGGGCCAAACAGGGAAACGAAAGTTCTCACCCCATCTGTACAAGCATTACATGGTTACTGGCTTCAGGTCACTGGTTATGTTCTTAACAATATGAGCTTAGATGTCTTTATTTTGTATTCAGCATTGTTATGTACCTATATTGAGAGAGCTCTATAGCAGAAGCCGTTTCATTTCCCCGTTATGCATAAAGGAAGCACCCTTGGCTTCCATCACAGTCCAAACCTGTGCCTTGCTTTCCCTTAGGCACTCCAGATTGGCCACTCCAAAATCAATTAGCCCAATCGCATTTCACAAGAGTAGCTGAGTTCTGCTTTCAACGGCCAGGCCCCTCAGGTGTCACAGAGTCAGTTTAAAGATGCGGGCACAGAGCCTTGGTTTAAATAGTGTGGGATTAGACCAAACAAAGGGCCATAGATATCTAGCCACACCTGTGCAACTTGCTTCTTAAGGACAGCTAATAGGGAGAGCCTTTGGTCGAAATGGCGGGGGCTCAGAACTTAATCTCCAGGCTCTCGGGCCATTGCAGGTATCTGTTTCCACTGTTCCCGGCAGCAGAAACCGTCCTGAACTTGGACATAATCGCAGAGCCATCATGTAACAAGGACTTCCATCTCCGCTGGCCCTGCCAAGTCCAGGTGATCAATCATTTACATGTGTAATTAGGAACGGGTGTCAAAACAGAAACTGTACACTCACTCGGGGACCCTGTGTGCAGCAGGCTGACATCAGACTTGGCAAGTAGTGGGTAAACAGGGGCAGGGAGAAAGAGACAGAGAGAGAGGAGGGACAATGAGATGCTGAGATGTGCAGCGTTTCAGCTTCTTACCACCCAAGGGGTGGAACTGCTCTTCAGTATAACAAATTACGTTGAACAAATGGCTGGTGACTTCAATAATGGTTTGGGTATCTTACTGCATTTATCCCTGTATTTTGAATACAACTAAAATGAAAACACGTTACCAACATGAAAACATGTTAAGTCAAGCCAAGCTGTGTTTATTTGTGAAGGCCTTGCAGTCTTATTGGGCTTCATAATAACACCCACATTCTGAATCTCCATCACAATACCAAACACACAAATCGTGGGAAAACTAATTTTGTTACGGATCATCCTCTATCCTAAACAAGTCAAACTACTTCTGTGTGAGTCAAGTGGTTCAATGATCTCCTGAGTGCCCAACCAGCCATTCAACCCATTTTAGGTCACAACAAGGGATTACACTGCAACAACAAACACATCCCAGTGTAAAGTGACACTTTGATTAACATGATAAAAAAAAGGGCAAGGGATGCTCAGAAATTACTTTGATATTTATCTGCAAGTTATCTCTTAAAGTTAATGTCTTTAATAATGTGACCTCCGTTAAAATTGGGGCAAAGTCTGACATTTGACAGTAACACACAAAAATAACTTCTGCTGCAAAGAAACTCAGCAGTTAATATGTGACATTTTCCCATAGTCAACAGGCGTGTTTGAAACCGGGCAGAATGCACAAATACCAATGCCCAATAATCCACCTGTCACCCGAGGGGGGTAGGTGTGGTGCTGCAGGGGTTAAGGAGTGGATATGTGCAGGTTACCGTGACTTATGTGGACTCATCCAGCCGCCACCTCAGTGCCCAGGGGGCGTGTTTAAAAAGAGCCCGTCTGGGGCCTAAGTTTAGAGTTTCCCGCTGAAGAGTGGCTGAGCTTTGAAGAGGCAGGTCCAGTAATGAATTGGAGTATTGTCTGCTTGGAGGGAGAAGCCTCTGGGTGGGACATCAGATCAAAGGAGCTCCTACTTTATTACTTAAAGTGTTGGTTCAGGCATGCAACCGGACAGAGCAGAGGGCAGACACACTTACACTTAAAAACAGTACTTTTAGTAACTGTCCTGACATATACATTAGGGTTGAAGGTTTATTATTGTGAGTGACATTACAACTCGGGCTGGGTATTGTTCAAAAATGTTCAATACCGGTACCAATACCGTGACTTTGATAATGGTGCCTAAACAATACTTTTATCAATACCAATTGTATAAAACAGACAAAATAACAACATTACACATTACCACACAAATCTTTTTATCTATTTTGTATCTCCAACTACGTGAGCCCAGTCCCAATGCGTAACAGTTTTTCCTGAATGCCTCTACGCCGTGTAACGTTAGACAGCCAATCACCAGCATTACTAGATCTTGGTTAGAAGCATGCTGCATGCTTATTGGCTTGTTGACACTGATTAGATTTACCCCTTAGGTGTTGAAATTGGGTATTGAATGGTGAGGCATTTTGCGATTCTCAATACTTTAGAGGCAATTTGGTCGGTGCATAAGAAGTAGTGAATTTGGGTACCCAGCCCTAATAAAAAAACTACTAATTTTAATGACCTAATGCCACCAGCGGGTTCCTCCTGTGTGACAGACACACACCTGTTGAGGTCCATAGTTGAGACGTGATGGTCAAACAAGTTTTCTCTCAGATGTGATTGTCCGAACATCAGGCCACTCATATTTTACAGTGCTGAGACACAGAGGAATGCACTGAGTCCTCCTCTCAGGTGGCTCCACATCGTCCTGAGGCTGCACCAGGCTTTCGCAGGGTCATTCTCCCATGACAGCGTGGAGAGAGGGAACAACACACCTCCGCTTTGATGTCAAAGTGGTCAGGTTTAGAGGATGAGGCAATGACGCGAGAGACACAAACACCTGGAAGGAGCAGAACAAAACAGGAATGCTGCTTAGATGGTGGAGGAGCAGATGTCATATCTAAAATAGACTATAGAACATTTTACAGCACTGTATACATTAATCAACACAACTGGAATGTACCCAGATACCCTCCTAAAACCCCATTACAGTTGAGTCTTTACGGCTGGGGACTTATAAAAGGAAATTAGAACTCGGTTGGTCCAGACTGAATTATCTCAACAAATATTTGATGTAACATTTTGTACAAACATTTATAGTCCTAAGAGGATGAATCCCACTAAGTCCTGAGCCACTGACTTTTTCTCTAGTGCCACCATGAGCTTGTGGTTTTGAGTGAAATGCCTTAAACAATTGGATGGATTGTCATTAAATTGGTACACACATTTGTGTTCACCTCAGGATGAAATAATAATTTAAGTGTGCTCCTCTACCTTTCATCTAGCGCCATGATCAGGTTAAAATGTCCATTCGACTTTGGTTTATGACCAAAAACATGCAATTCTTATGACATCCCCATTAGCTTCAGCTGTACTGTATGTTTAGTGCTCCATCAATATAAAAAGTTGCCAATAATCAAAACAGAAATACGTCAAAGTCACATTATGGTGATCATTTTAAAGTGCTACTATCAAGACTCGCCACCAAAAAGGCACGTCAATCCACCCTTAGACATTTGTTTTTAGTTGTCATGTCGTTCACTGGCTTCATTTCAGTTGACAGAAGTCAAACCTCTCAGCTAAATTTACCCTTTTCTATTCATTACACAAGCTCTGATTGACTCATATTTCAGGAGAATACACTAGCTTTTCTATCGTGTTACTACTTGCTTGTCAGTAAGTAAAAGTTTGATTAGGTTAGAAGATATATTCCATCAAAAATGTGACTTGAGCCTTTCCCTACAATGGTAATTTTCAAATGTTATGTCTTCCTGCCCGATATTCAGCTTTACAAATTACAGTTATGGAATTAAACTGAATCCAATCATGTTGAGTTGAAAGTGAGAATTTATGGCGTAGATCTCGGACTCAAATCTAAATCACTGTTGGATTAAATCATTACACCCCTACTCCCAACGGAGCGGTCCAGCGTCGCAGACGGCCCCCCCCCTGATGAAGACAGAACATAACCTCCGAACAGTATGTGGTGGATTGCTTTCCTGTGGGAACTGTCGCTTACTGGTCACCCATTCCTCACCAGCTGGGATATGCTGCTCAGCCACCCAGCCCTAATGTCATAATTGTCCTGTTCCTCTGCTCCTCTTCAACCACCGGGACACAATGGATGGCAGCTTAGGGCGGAGTGTGAATCAGGGGCCCCTGGCTAACTGGGTGGGTCCCAGATTACACCCACACCTGCTGCTCTCTCCTTGGCACTGTGAATGACTGTCCTGAGGAGGAGGACCAGGTAACTGTTCTTTAGTTGGGAATAATGTTCAAAAACAAACCAAGTAAAAAAAACAAAAAGTCTCTTAATTGGTGTCTTGCACAATCACAACCTCAGTAATGCCTAAATTAATATGATCTTCTTCATTGATTTAACATTCAACAGGGGCCGTGCTGCACCACAACACATTTGAAAATCGTCCTGCAGTGGAGCTCCCCAGGTCTCAATTAGCCCTGATGACTTGCCAAGGGGAAGCTGGTGTTTAAAAACAAAACAAAAGGATAATATTGCTTGGGGAGGCATAATAATTGATTCTGGGGCCCCAGAACCACAAAACAATTACTGATTACTTATTTCTGTTTGTCAGCTATGACAACATGATTTCAATTAAGCAGCAGAAGGGGAAAACAAAACTGCTTGCATTGGACCAGACCCCACACTGGAAAAAAAAACAGGACTGGAATAAGCTTATCTGTACATTATATTACAAGGAATACATGAAGATTGTTTTATGTATTCATTTGATAGATTTTAGTCATTGATCATAAAAGAATCATCATAATAAATAAAATCATGATAAAATGTAAAAGTTATTATAATCTTGTACATGATACATCACTTGTTGATAAACCCCTTGTGAATAATGTACAGCCTGGTAAAAACACAAGCCCCAAAACAAAACTGGGGACACAGGGGACCAGTGAACAGGTGTTCTGCACACACTGTGTGTAACTTCAGTTGAGGTAAATGAAACCACAATACCATCTGCCATAATCACATGTATCTCCTCTTATATTTTTTTAAGGCACACCGAGATCAAGAGAAATAACATCGCTATATAGTGTGATTTACTGTAAGTACTAAAAAAATCTTTTTTTAAATAAGCCAGTTAGTGTTAACCCTTGTCCTCACCAAGATCTCCTTATAAGTCACTGTAGCTCATTCGTGGCAGACGTGACAGGGCATCCGTTAGTGATGTACTTCCTGTGGGTTTGTCCCTCAGTCTGGCCCACGAAGAGATCTCACGATAAAGGTTTAAACCGGGGCCTGTTTCTCGCCAGCTGCCTCCTCTGGTCACGTTAACTTGGACCTCATTAGTCATAATCTGGTCCCCTGGGCCAGCCTTGAAAAACCTCTGCCTGGCAACTGCATAGAAATGCTCCGAGCTAAATATTCCTCTTATGTGCCTGACCCCCCAAAAAACTTAAAACGCTTATCTGATGGACGGAGCTTTGGCATTTCTCCTGTTTGAATGAGACGGAAAGCAAAGTCTCTCAGTGTGGAACTTCAGATAACACACATACCAACTTCTTAAAATCTGCATGTGTAGACAAATAAGCCCTGTGGTGGGCAGGCAGCTGAGTAAGTGCACTGTTTCTCTTTCGCTTACGATGGCTTTCCTAATTCATAACCACAAAACCGGCCCGAACCATGCATCTAAAAACCAGTAGATCCACTGCTAGAATATTTGTTTGTGACCACACTGCGTAGAGAGCTTTTTTAAAAAGGCAGTGAGAGAAACCATGAAGCCAGCAATGACCTGAGGATAGTAATCTTGGGGTGAGGAATTTAGCCAAGCTTTAGCAGACATGACGAACTGGTAGTGATAACGCCAGCAGAATGACTGATCCTGCTCATACCCAAACATGTAACCTCTTCGTTGGCTGTGTAGAACTTCAAACACATCCATATTTCAGTGACAGAAGGCTCCGGGGCAAAACAACCCCATTTACCTGTAATCTGTTTTAAAAGCAGCCTAGGAGGAGTGAGGCAGGTCTGTAATGACGGGAAAGCTGTCGGAGGTGATCTGCCCTGGTAGACTGGCTCAAATAGAAGACAAGCAGGTAGGCAAAGCTTTGGTTGACCAGAGCTTGACCCCATTAGCTATTGGGGGCTAAGTCACTTCAAGCAAACAAATGCATTTTTGTTTTGGTTTTTATGTAGGTCATTAAAATGGAGGACTTTAAAGGATTTTGACAATACGAGCCTTTAAGATGAACAGATTAACTGTTTAAAAAATAGGACGAGTGCATTTCAGAGGAGAAAACAAATGAATTATGTGAAGTGTGGAACTCTATTGTCGATAATCATAATAAAAATCAGCTGTGATAGATATCTCAAAGTATTACGGGTAAGAACAGTGAAGCCATTTATGTGTAATCCCACACTTTTTGCCTTAAAAACTATCTACAGTTGATTTCAGAGGGAAATACTGTATATAATGTAGGTCTTTATTTAAATCTTTCCTCAGGTGACTTTCCTAGTTTTTATTAGTCATTGTCATGTAGTTTGCTGCTCAAGGCCCTGAAGGCCATGAGGTCCCAAAATGGCTTGGGGGGTCACCTTCTATTGTGTCCCATAAGATGTAAAAACCTGTCTTGTTTTGTCGTCTTTTCCCCTAACTGCTACCTTCTCCAGTATATAGTCACTGCAGAGCCAGGAGGAATGCTGTATTAAGTCTGACCAACAATGACAACAAAAACATCAACAAAAGCCAAAGGGCCCAACCCGACTAAGTTAAAAAAAAAAAAAACCTCCCCTGGACATACAATGCCCCTGCTCAACCTCCATTTTAACTCAACCCTTGCCCCCCTGCCAAGCCAGGAATGCTCGGGGACAGTGACCTTTTCACCCAAGAGTCCCACCTTGGTTTCTCAGGAAGATTAGGGGGTGGTAGAGGAACTGGGAGTGTCCCATGAAGCTAGCTGTTGATCCATGTTGGAGAGGATTCCAGTTCTTTGGAGGAGGACCAGGCATTGGGTTTGGAACACTCGGGTCTTGAATTTCATGCTGTATTGCAACATCCTTTTTATGCTTTACCGGTTTGGCTATTATTCAAAAATGTGAAACCAATGCACAGCAGTTTTCTATTACTGATCCTTCCATTAGGAATAGCTGAGCACAGCCTCATTAAAAGGGGCTCCTCCTCAGTGGCAGCAGACTGTTAGCAAACATAAAAGTGTGATTGGTGATTTTATGAGCTTCACTTTCAAACTTGGTTTCCGTTGACTTCTATGTTGTTCTTGGAGCGTTGCCCAAAACCAACGTTCCAGCCGTCTGCCAGGCTCCCGAGAGAACACAGCCGCAGGGAACGCCATCAGGTGTGTTCATCATGCTGAGGTGCTCATCGGGTGGCCTGATGCTCCACAGCAGTTGTCTGGGTGGCAACAGTGGCCCAGGAACTCCCACTGTTTACACAGGGAACATGACAGCATTACCACAGTCTCTAGAGTCTCAGCTCTCTATGTTGTATATGAAAATGAACATGTAAAAATAACATATAATCAGCACGTATGTTATTATATGCATAAACTTTTCTTTTTTTTAGCAATGTGGCTTGAGAGATGGCTGTCCAACCCTCCATACCTGCTAAACTTTAGCATATTAGCACTTTCAAATGAGCATGTTAGCATTAGCAATTAGCTAATAGCACAGCTTTACCAAGGTACAACCTCACAGAGATGATAGCATGGCTGTAGATTCTTCTTTATATTTATATATATATATATATATATATATATATATATATATATATATATATATATATATGATGCTTTGTCATTCTAAGATATTTACTTTTATAAGTGCTTAAAATTGTTCCAAAAGGTTTTACCAAGACGTTTGTTCCTTGTGACAATAAATGAAAAAAAACACATTTATGTTATTTTTCTGTGATAAAATAAACCAAAAACATATTGTAAAAATTGACAAATGTACCGTATGTCCAGAGGAGTGACTCATGCCAAAACAAAACGTGTAAGCACAAATAGCAAAAAGTGTTGTGGTGTAATGAAATCTACTGTACATCTGCACAGCACATTTAAGGATTACCTCAACCATGAAAAGTCACACCATGTTTCACATGGGTGAAAAGACAAACAACAGCAATAGTGGCAAGAGCAAAGCTCCTGGCACACTGCATATTACCATCTCTGCAACAGCTGGGTGTTACCCCAGCAGACCAAACCCAAAAGGAACAACTTTCCACAATTAAGGCTTTCACAAAGCACAGAGTTTGAAATTCCAATGCTAAGATGAAAGAGTAATCCACATTGCACGGCCCTGATAACACGGGTTAACAGTCATTATTACAAAGTGTTACCAGATGCTGCCACAACATAATAATCTGTCTCCAGGTTATCTAATGGCGTTTTTCCATGACACGGTACCTGCTTGACTCACCTTTTTTGTTTTTCCATTATGAAAAAAAGTTTCTGGTACCTGCCTACAGGTACTTTGTTCATGGCGCTTACTAGGGGTGGGAAAAATAATCAATTCTTAGATGCATCACGATTCTCTCTACAACGATTTGATGCTTGATTCTGATAAACAAAATGTATTTAAAAGTTACTGTCTTCAGACAAGTACAAATCAGAAAACCGAGTGATGGAAAGAGGATGGGATAATGGACAACAACTTAGAGTTTAGGCAAGAATGCAGAAAAAATCCCACAAAAATGGCCAAAAGGAGAAAAAAATTAAATTTTGTCTATAAACACATGATCTAATAAGACATACAAAAAATAATTAGGCAAAACACATATAGGCTGTTCATCTACTTCATCACATTACATCTGAAGATTACTGTGAGAAAAGGTGACTTTCACAATAATGTTTAAGGCCGTAAGCATGGAATGACTACAAACTGATACACACACACACACACAGAATGTAGAAGGTGTGTTGTATTGATTCTCGGCATGTGGCTATTGGCACAGCCAGAAGACACATTTTGTTTCAAAAGAAGCTGGAGGCGGAAAAAAAAAACCTATTTAAAAATGGTGGGTTCGTTCAGGACACCCCTGTGTGTCGTTAGCAAGGATGATGCAATGCTTAGTGACGATTCTCTCCAACCAATCAGTACTCTGCAGGTTTTCATGTCACCTTTTATTGCCTCAGCTCGCTTGGAACGTCGACGGAGGTGATACTTAAAAAAGTACCTGTTGGCAGGTACCAGGGACCTTTTTTCATAATGGAAAACCAGAAATCACGAGTCGAGGCGAGTCGGGCAGGTACCATGTAATGGAAACACGCTATGAGTATCACCTCAGTCGAGGTTCCAAGCGAGCTGAGGCAATACCAAAAGGTGACATGAAAACCTGC
>NC_045753.1:22459095-22463448 GCF_008692095.1 Etheostoma spectabile
TGATTGGTTGGAGAGAATTGTCACTTATCACCGTGTCATTACTTTTTATCTATATTTTTTATTCACAGGACAAACCTATCTGTAAAATTCTGTTTATAATATTATTCATTTCCATATTTATTCACTTATGCACTTATGAAACCATTGTATATATCCTGCACTTACTGCTATTGCACTTCTGGTTAGACCCAAACTGCATTTCGTTGCCTTGTACCTGTACATGTGTAATGACAATAAAATTGTATCTAATCTAATCATTGCTAGCGACAGACAGGGGTGTCCTGAACAAACCCGCCATTTTTAAATAGTTGGGTTTTTTTGCCGCCTCCAGCTTCTTTTGAAACAAAATGTGTCTTCTGCCACACAACAGCCAAATGCAGAGAATCCAAAATAACACACCTTTGACTTTCTTTGTGTGTGTCACACTAGGTCACAGCAGTTTTCTGCGGGGCCACTATAATGACAAGCATGAGGCGGTACTAATTCTGCGACGGAAAATGGAGGATGGCCGAGTCGGGTCGAGCCGAGCCAAGCAGGTACCAGCACTAAGCGCCAAAACTGTTGCTCTTATGGTTTCTTTAGACTACATTTTTCTCGTGTCCTATTATATCTAATTGGAGCAGCTTGGTCTGAATGTGGGTTTTTCTAGAGTCAGTGTGACAAACATATACAGATCCTCTTTTTCTAAAATAGTATTTACATGTAAGAAAAGGTAAGATGTATTAGTTAAAGGGAAACAGAAACAGGCAGTTGGGTGGTGACATAGCCTGGGGATTAACAAAGGTGTCAAAAGGTATTAGTTAGCCTCAAGCCTCCTATCAAGAAGCCACTTTAAATACATTTAGGAAACAGGTAATTATGAACTAAGCTTGACAGCGAAAGACATGTACTGTATATGTAACTGCAAATATTCAGAATCACTTGTTCCACACGTTTTTTTTTTAAATTTTATTTGAGAAAAACAAAAGGGGACAATACATATTAATGAACATTTTCACAAATGTAAATATGCCAGATTGTAGCCTTAGGCTAATTTCCATCTGCAGACCCCCTGGCAGGTTGATGGTACACAAAAAATAATAAATGCATACAAATACACTATACACAGGCTATATACAGAGAAACAAGGACAAGAACAGTGATCACATCATGTCAGAACAGACAGTAACAAGAAGAATGGAGAACAAAGGACATATATGGCGTTTTTCCACTGCTGGTAACAGCTCGGCTCGCCTTGGCCCGCCTCGGCCCATTCTGTGTCCGTTTTCCATTGCAGATTGAGTAAAGCCTCAGTGTGGCTGGTCACTATAGCAACGTGTGATGACGTAATTTTCAGCGCGACTCACAACAGCACGTCGCATACTCGCCGCAGCAAGAAGAAATGTTTTGTTTCAAAAGAAGCTGAAGGAAGCAACAAAAATCACCGCTAAAAAAACGGGAGTTTGGGAATTCTGACGGAGTTCAGACGTCGACATGACGGTTGTTCGCCGACACAAAAGGGTAAGTTAAGTTTCCTGGTAACGTTAGCTACCATTTGCATGTGTTCAGCGTCGCAGTCAGTATTTACTATACGCTATATAAAGTCCATGAACTTTAGCAACATGATTACACACCAACATGTCTGCTGTGTACTGTTTGTGTTTCAGAGCACTCATGCTTTGCAAAATCGCCGCCGCAGACCGTCTGGTGGGCGATGTCCGACCGGTGAGATCTCTGGTTCTGACCTGCTGGACTTCGTATAATCTTTATGAGAGTCACGGACAGTCTTATGACAACGACTGGGATGCATCTGGGCCAGCAGACCCGGGGGGGACACTGTCACAGGGTGCAGAGGAAGAAGACCGGGAAGTTTGGGAGGGTTTGATGCGCTACTTGAAAAGCTAAATAAAAACTTTTGTTATTACATATATATCATATACATATATATATATATATATATATATATATATATATATATATATATAATAAATATATTGTCTTGTTTTTTAAGTAACATGGTGCAATATTGGAAACGACATGAAGCCCTAGTTAGCCCGAACAGTTGAAAAGTGGAATAGTGCAGAGAGTGGATAATCTGTCGGTGTCCGGCTAGATTTGTTTGAAATGTCCGTTTGTTCTGGAAACACACTCCGCACTCTTGTTGCTAACAACGCAGTCATAAGTGACGATTCTCTCCGACCAACCAGCAGTCTGCAGGTTTGCACGTCACCTTTTGGTATCGCCTCGGCTTGCTTGGAACCTCGACTGAGGTAGTACTAAAAAAAGTACCTGGTAGCAGGTCCCAGGGACTTTTTTTCGTAATGGAAAACCAAAAAAAGCGAGTAGAGCCGAGGCGAGTCGAGTAGATACCACGCAGTGGAAAACCGCCAATAGAGACAAAAAAAAACATCGACTATATTACACAAACCACAATTTTGCACATGCCCTGTCTAACCTGATATTGCACTGACCCATATAACACCACCCTATATTGCACTGACCCACATTTTTAATAATGCAGTAACTCTGTTTTACGTCTGATATATGAAAATTCACTAAACATGATCACAAGTTTGTGTGTCCCTCAGCCAGGACCACTGAAGTGACTCAGATAGATCGAATTACATTTACCAACGTTGTATATCAGCGCTGTTTACTGGTTAAACTCCACAAAACGTCTCTGATTTTCAAGTGCTATTATAATTTGTCTTATGAATCATGTATCAAATAACAGTGTTAATTCAAGTATTCACATCCTGTGTTACTACACTGCAGCCAAGGATTTAGATTTCAGGACCAACAAAACAGATTAGTATCAGGTTCCGCCCAATATAATTTTTAAACAAGTAATTATACTATAACTACTGGTCAAATGAATTAGCATTTCCGCAGTGCTAATTAATTGCCAGTCACAATCAATATTCTCTATCAATGACAGATCTAAGTCATCCTCATGTTAAGGCTTTTCTTTTGGAAATTGACCGTGCACAGATCTGTCTTTGACTTCGCTTTGAGATTTCCTGAGTCATTTATTTGCTCAGCACACACAACCTTATAGCTGCCTAACAGGTTTAGGTAGTATAATGCGTTGCTCTTCTGCATGTATCTATTTTCCCTCCACGCAATGATTCATTTCTGCAGGAAGTTGCAGGTTTGTGTGCATCTAGGTGCGGCGGAAACCCAATCCATCAGGGCAGAAAGAGACGGGGGGGGCCTGCGCTGTCTGACATTATCCAGACACCTTCATGGCAGCTGCCGGCTTCACCGCTGACACATGTGTTACCAGCAACATAAGATGGCATTGAGGGACAAGAGAGCACCAGGAAAGAAGTGGCTACAAATCAGAAAATGTTGAAATGAAAGAGCTAGTGTCTTGTACCTGTAGAACAGGATTTCTAGGAAGTTAAGGACTTTTATCAACACATAAACATTGGAAAAATGACAAATAAGTGTAATGCCAATTCAACATCCAATATCTCTACAGTGTTATAAGAAATGCAAATCAGAACCCATATAAATTTAAATTCTGATTCAAATAAATAATCCTGGTTTCCCATTCAAAAATTGAGGATTTATTTAATACATTTAAGTGTTTTCTACTATTTCAGTTCAATAACAGATCTCTAATCATCATATCAAATGTCTACAGCAGCTCTAACAGTCTCTCAGACTAAACAGAAGCATGTACTCTCTTTGTCCAGGCCCATCTGCTAATCCATACAACCAGCTTCCTACTGCAATCAAACCTTTGTAAACTTCACAACATCAGCAAGATGCCCGCCTCTGCTGCTTTATTTCAACCTCCCTCTGACCACAAATAGGTCTAAATCGACCCAATTACTTACTGCTTCCTTAAATGCTCGAACCTAATTTACTGATACTTGCCAGCAATGGCTCTGTGATAACTATCTGGTGATAGTCGTGTGTATCCTGTGAAATGACTGTCTATTTGTGAACATCTTTGATATGCCTTTGGGGGAATTTCAGAACAGTGTGTGACACATTACATGAACTGAAGCAAAGTGATAAAAAAATGAGATCCATTTCCACTGCAGAAAAATCCATCCTGCAGATTGTGGCTTTCGTGCCTATGTTAAAATTAATTATCTAGTTTAAAACATTTCTATCTACATTTTTCCACAAAACAAAGTGCCATCCTGCCAACAAGTCCTCCAAACCATACGACGATATAGGTTTCTATACAACCCATAGGAGCGTTTCATTAATTTGCGCCCCAAGGGGTGGCCAGGAAATACGACCCACCGAAGCATTTTCCATCCTTATTTCTAAAACCCCATGACGTACTGGTCACAGTTTTTAACATGTCATAAATGTTGTGAAATGGCAGCAGTTTAATAATAATAATAATAATAC
>NC_045753.1:22463458-22463548 GCF_008692095.1 Etheostoma spectabile
TATGAAGGAGATGAGGGAAGTGAGACCAGTGAGACCAGAGCTGTGGGGAGGGGGTCAAGAGAACAGGTTGAGGACTTGGATTTACGAATG
>NC_045753.1:22463815-22474903 GCF_008692095.1 Etheostoma spectabile
TACGGCTATTGAGTTTGAGTAATGAAGAAGATGAGATTTATACATTTCTTTGTGAATGAAGAGACCAGTTTTTTTATAGAGGCATTCAAGTTGGCGACCCTTGGCTTTCATGAGGCGGAGCTCAGGTGAAAACCAAGGGGCAAGCGGGAAAAGACACAGATCGTGTTTGAGAGGGGCAGGAAGTTGAGAATATTGCAAAGTCCAGAATTATAATGGGTGACAAGGTGGTCTGGAGAGGAAAACTAGGAATAGGCAAATGTCAATGTGGAGGATAGGATGTCTGTATTTATGTTTTTGATATTACGAAAAGAGATCTGGCGACTGGCTTGTTACAGAGAGAGACAAAGAGATATGAAGGACAAAAGAAAATGATCCAAATGGAACATCATCAGAAAACGTTGGAGGTAAGCCAGAGCAGCGATTAAATCCAGTGAATGTCCTTTTAGTGTGTGGGGAATCACATACTGATGGAATCCAGAACTGTCAAGACAGAGTAAAGTCTTGGGTGGGAGTTTATATTGTCAATGTGATATTAAAATCACCAAGGAGAATGACATATAGAGAGGTAGAGAGGTGGGTAAGTAGTATAGAATTCGTTTAAAGTCGCTGTGTGGTTTGGGGGGGCGGTAGACTGTGGCAATACGTGGGAGTGGACCAGAGCAATTTAAAAACAAGCATTCCATAGAGCGGAAAACTGGAGTGAAACTGGCAACATCTTCCACTTCTCGCGAAGAGCAGCGCGAGACCTCCCCCGCGCCAGAGCCACAGAGGATATGAATAACAACCCAGGTGGAGTGGAGGCGTTGACTGAGAGAAGTCCTGGTTGTTGCCAGGTCTCCGTGAGACAGAGGAAGTCCACGCTTCACGGTCTGAGGAGAGCCGGAATGACTGAACCTGGTTTGTGAGAGAGCGGACATTCAGGAGACCAAAGTTGACAGCAGAGGTGTTGAAGCCGGGGGCGGGGCTTGCTACCCTAGCCAGGTTAGCAAGCGAACCGCGGTCAGCGGCCCGGGAAGAGCATCGGCGGGAACGGCGAGAAGTGGACCAGAATGATGTTATTGGATTGGAGTCGTCAAGGTGGAAATTCCGGCGAGATCCGCGGTGGATGTATCTCCGGCGGGGAAGGAGCGCGATCTCAGGGTGTAGCTGAAGATCTAGCGGGGGAGGCACAGACAGAAGCCCGCGGAGCAGGAGGAGATCAGCCGCTGAATACTGGGTCAGGCCTGCCCCAGGTTGATGTAGAATTGAAAGGACAGTCCAGAGAAGGATAAACCAAGTGTAACACTTGGAAGCCCACATAATGAACGGCAGCGGGGAGCGGAGAGCAGCGGCTGCAAAACGCGCCAGCGTCCACTTCCGATCAGGTGACAGTATGACTGTCTAACAGTTTGTTAGGTTTAGGCACAAAAACAACGTAGTTAAACTTAGAAAAATATCGTGGTTTAGGTTGAAATCAGTACATTTGTTAGGTAACTTCCCTTCACAGTTACGCAAGAGACGCAGAACGGCACGTAGTTCCGTTTGTTCTCTGAAGTTACAATTATTATCATTTTTAAGCGTGACACAAACCCAGGTGTCCTCGGGGAAGTCCTGTGTTTTATTTGACCCATACGCCACCCCCAACCTACCTTTCTATGTGGATTTTGGCAGTCTTCTTCACTTTACTTTCTGCTTTGCTCCCATTATAATAACTATGGCCACAAGAGAGCGCTGCCACTTCAAAACTTAAATATGCGTCGTAATTGCTGCTTAAACAAACGACTTATGGTGGCGTTTTTCAGGGAACGACGGTGTCCATCTTGCAGCTCAACGGCAAAACCACTGAGAGACAGTGAAGGTGACAGATGAGATTCTGCTTTCTGAGTGGGTTAGCATATGGTAGCAATCAGGGAAAGTGAGGGTCTTTTGGCCTAACAGTAATTAGCAGACAGCCTCATGTTCATGTTGCTTTTAATAGCTCAACACGGCCCGGTGTGGACTAAAAATAAACAGGGCAATTATGGGTGGCAAGGAAGGGCATCATTTGAGGGGTCTGACCTTTGAACCCGGGTCAGAGCCCATATAGGAGGTGTCCATGTGGACCACCTGCACCCCTCTGGGCCACTGGGGAAAGGAGCCACGTTGTGTTTATGTTAAGGGTCAGGCACAGAGGTAGGCCATTGTAAGGTAAACTAGATGTGTGAGTAAATACTGTCTATTTATATCATAAGGAGTGAAAATGCTTGCTGTGTTTTGGACCCAAGGTGCAAAAAGTTGCACCATCTGTTAGCAAGAACAAACCTATCCTAGTTGCAACACAAGTGTTTATTTAGTGGAATTTTATGCATCACTAAATTAAAACCACAGAAACTAGTTTTCACACAGAGATTAATTACTGAATATTTTCACCCAGTAGCTGACAGAAGAGATTATTACAAAGCGAGAGTAATATCTTAGCAAGGTATGTTGAGCCTAAAGCTAAAGTTTTCAATGTCACAGAGATGGCTCTCTTTTGACCTGGCTAGATCGTCATGGTACCTTTTGGTGTACACCTAACCTGCATCCGGAAGAGGTTGAGTTCAGAGTTTTGGATTAAAATTGGCTATAAAAAAGCCTAGACCTAGGTGACAGAACTATATAAGGGTTCCCTTGGGAGGGAGGGTGTTTAGAGACAGATTTGACCCGGCAATATTCTCTACAAGCAATATAGATAATAAAATGAGATAATATGTTATATATGCAAAAGTGTAAAGCTGTAAAGTTAGATTAGTAATGCCACCAAACTAAGCAGTGCAATTACAGTAGCGCATGCATTGTATTTTTTTGCATTCAGTTGGTGATGCAGAAAATCCGAACAAGAGTTCTGTCACTAATGAAGAATACTTCCATATATCCTGCATTATGAGACAGTGTCAGACCTAAATAAAATTCTTCAGTATTACAATTAAATCTGCTAAATTAAGTTTAACGTCTAAGAGCTGTAGAATGAGCTATCACGTTAAAAATAAATAGTAGCCATTAAGAGTGCATTGAGTAGTAAAATAAATATTAAATTACCAATTTACACGGTTAGCAATTTTCTGCCAGCATTCCTCTCTTGCCTTATTTGCAACAGTGTTACTTTTGGCTGTAATGTTTTTTTTTTTGTAAACTTATTTTTCTTGCTCGTCAAAGCTGTTATAGCAACTTGTTCTTCTTGACCGAAGTAGTCGGCACGCGGTTGGTCCCTTTTGCGCGGTATAAAGTAAGATGACACTACAAGCAACTTTTATGGGACTGCAGAGCCTGAGGAAGAAAACCTGGGTGACCAGAGAAAGTTGATAACTGCCGCCGTGGTACCGGTTATCTTAGGGTCTTAAGTTTTGTTGAGCCAGCTATAACGCAAAGAAAGCCCGGCTTTGTTAAACTCTAGCTTCGTAGTACACCCTTCAGTTCTACCTGGTGCTAAATGAACCTAAACTAATGTTAGTTTGTTAATTTGTGATCCCTCGTAGGGAAAGCAGAAATGGTTTGTCACATCTGACCTGACACTTTGTGAAATGCTGTTTAATGACAATTAAATTAATTAGAAAGAGTTTACTTTTTTTTTTAAACACACTATACCTCAATTATAAAACATCATGCTAGTAACATTAGCATTGGCCAAATAACCTCCATTAGGTTTGCATAATCCTATGTTTCCCGCTCATTTCTGTTACAGTTAATATTGCTTGTCCCAGTTACTTTAGGAAGCTATGTTACAGCTCCTGATGCTACAGTGACGTCCTGTTTACATAGTTGACCAAAGGTGTTTCCTAGCAACAGATCAGATGTACACTTTATTAAAGACTTATCTAACTAGGGCATCTGTACAGCTCAGTTCTTCTTTACAAACAGTAATCCACCAATTTAGCATTGGCGAGTATCAAAATTGATGCAGTACAACCAGAGATACTCTTTTTTATACAAGTATTATTGCTCCTGACACCTACATTACCCACAATGCAACTTAAAAGTCAACAGCAGCTTATGTAGCCTTGAGGCTACCAAGGTCTGGTGAGCTAACTTCTGTCTAACTCCACATCGACACAACAAATTGCTTCGGAGTTAGTTAGTTGTTCCTCGTGAAGGAAGATTGGATCATGTTTCAAACAGTATGTCGCAAAAATCTTGAAGAACAGGAATGTTTCATTCCCATTTCTCCCTCCCCACCCATCAGTGTGTTTTCTGTAAATGACGTCCCCAGCTTCAGCATGAAACTGTTTCTCTGCACTGACTAGTAGGCCGGCACAGATGTTCCCATCAGCGCAAGAACAACAAGAAAAGCTTTTCACACCTGGCAACTCTCAAACAGAACTTGGCACCAAAGAACCTGCAAGGTTGTCCCAGGCTGACCTTTAACCTCTCGTGATGTCAATGATCCTCTCGACCAATTACGTGCTGGAAGCTGCCCTTGGACTTGCCTGGTCTGGGACGCAAAGACAAATGATTCTATCAGATTAAATGTTTTTTAATGGCAGGCAGAGAGGCCAAATGTGGGTCTTTGACTAGAAGCCATATGTGAATTTCTCTGGTTATCATTCCAAATGAGGCTCATTTGTAACCAATATGTGAATGAAACGCTAAGCTCTGGCAAAGATGTGGAGGAAAATGTCTTGTTTGTTACTTCAGGGACAGCAGCGTAACAATTTATTTCTTTATGTCAATATCACTCTATCAACAGTGTGTTCTCAGATTTGATTGACTATGAGAATAACTGGCAGGCTGTAACAAGGCATGAAATAATATCATGTAGCTTTGCATATGAAGTGGATTATGGGCAATGTGTTCTGGCCTCAATCTGCCAAGAGAAACAACAAGAGCGAGCCACACATCCAGAGGCCTCGCTATTTTTAAACCCACATTTTGGCTCACCACTGGTTGCCTACCACAGCAAAGGCTGCTGGAGCCATCAACAAACCCAACACAAAGACATTGTCCCTGAGACTAGAGCTTCAAAGCATCAACAAGGTCAAACACTGTATTTTAGTCTCTAGTTCTGGGCCACACTGCAGGGCAAGCTGGACCTCGAGTAATGGAATGTCTTTTTTCACATATGCATACGCAGACCTATGATCACTCAGCCATCGTCCTGTTATTAAGAGAACGGGTTGTGGGGTCCTTTACCTGGCTACAGGGACAGGGTGACCTGGTCATTCCTACGGCCCCCTGTCAGTGGATTAACCCCCCACCCTCAGGAGAAGAAAGACCCCTGCACCACTTATTAAGCGTTTGTTCTTTCTGTCAGCCTTCAATTGAGGATAATTGTCTCTTTCAGATCTCGAGGGCCTGTGATCTGCCATCCGTTGAGCCCAAAAGGAGGTTATGTTTCACCTCAGGTTGGCGTGCGGGGGCAAAGATAGTCCCAATTTCAACAAAGAAGGCCTTGATATTGATGTAAACAGATTTAATATCAAAAGGTTTAAACCGGATTCATCAGAGGAGAAGTCATATTATGTTGTGTGTATTGTGCAACACTGACATTGAGTGACAGCATCCAAGGTATCATATCCATTTTAATATGAGGTTAAGGTTATTAAGGATGATTCAGAAGAGATGATGATAAATTAGCCTTATATATATATATATATATATATATATATATATATATATATATTTGTACATCGATACATACATTATTTGTGCCTCTAAATATGTATGTATTTGTTATTTTTGTTATATTGTTACTTTTTTGTGTTTATTTTATTACTTACTTGGTACCATTTCCCTGTGTATATGTAGGCTATAATATTTCCTTTTTTTCCTTGTATACATATTATTTGCATAGACAATGTGTGGGGGGTTGGGGGAACAAAAGAAAATTGTTTGTTGAAAACTGTTCATTGCAAATAAAAAGATGCAGAAAAAATGTTGTATGCCAATTTTGTATGCGGTGCCTGGTGTTTAATTGTGTTTCTTTAGTGGTTATATTTTTCTTTTTGGTGGCATGTGTATGACACAAACATGAACGCACACAATTCATAACCTCTGGCTCATCCTCAGCCCAAACATGCAGCAAAAAAGGCTCTGCATAGTAACAGCTTTGGTTCAAATTTGCATTGTATATCCAGTGCTGCTGACATCAGAGAGGGTTTCCTTGCCTTCCTGCCTTTACTCTCCTCCGCACGCAGCTGGTTGGGTCACATAATCAACTCCCAAATGGCAGTCCTTTAGCACAACAGCTGTGCACCAGTGAGAGCATCATGTGGGGAATTAGCATAAGTTGAGCCTCCCAACTGGTCGGTGCGTATGAACAACATAATCATTTTCAATCTTTAAGTGCAGTTTGGATGTTGCCTCAGCTCTCAAGAGTCAGACATGCAACCTCATAACACATAGCCCCCCCCCAACCCCCACCCCCGCCCACCTCTATCTCTCCCTGTCTGTCACACACACACAGAGTCAGAATTGTGAGTCAGTGCGTCATGTGGTGACAATGTGTGCGCTGTGCTGCGGCGGTGGAGGCAGCAGTCGGTCTGTAAAAAGAGGAAGTGGTGCAGCATAGCCCGGAGGAGTAGGGTCCCGGGGAAGAATGTTTATCCTGTCCACCCCCTTTGATCTTTTACTGTTAATCACTTCCTGCTCACTGTATATGAACTAAGCAGCTCTGCGTTGCAGTGCTGGGCCCGGCAGCCATTTTGGATTTTCTAAACAGAGAAAGGCAGAAGAGTAAAATCACGCTCCCTCTGGTGCTTTTCAATTATAATGCAGTGAATGTTCGGACCACTGTGAACAAATGTACTAACGTTCGGAGCGGCCTAATTGTTTTCTGACATGGAATAGCATAGGACACATTGTGCTTGCTGTTCCTGGAAGTCCCACACAGAGAGTTACAATAAAGCTGCCATGCTTAAGACTTATGAGGCCCTAATGTGCATCAACCACACCATGTGGTTTGAGTGGCGGTGACATTTTGTTGCCATTCTAATTCAAAATCCCTGCCAGTGCTACAAAAGTCTCCAACCCTCTATGCCACTGATCATCACATGAGGAGAGATTTAGAAGTTCTCTCACGTACAGACTGCTTGTCTGGGCTTTGCTTTTCATTCCTCTGCCGCTTTCTCTCTTGCAGATGCACACCACCCCGGGTACAAGACCCCATGCAACACACCTAGCCCCTGCACATTTTAACCCCCCGAGCATCTGACAGCATTTATACAGCTCTGGAATTCAGAGGGTCTAAACCCCACACCTGGCAACTGAAATTAAGATCCACAACCAAGGACATTGGGACTTAAATAAGACAGTGCCTGACCTCCAACCCCCCTCCACTCTATAGCACTGTGCATGCAGAAAACACACACACTCAGACTAAAGTCCATGACAGGTCTAAAAATCCCCTTGGCCTGCTGTGGCAGCTGCCACTTGATTTGCTGCTGTGGGCGGATGCATCGATGAAAGACAATGCATGGAAGCTTTTGTCCCAGAGTGATGGGTATGAATTATAGTTGCTATAGTCAATTGTGTGTGTCATCAACTGCTGTGAAAAAAGTTGTCATCACAAGATGAGGACACAGACAGAGGAAGGAATTGTGGGGTTTTGCATCTATTCATTTTGGATTGTGTTTGTAGAGCAATGTGTGCGTGTGTGTTAGGAGTATTGAAATTAATCATTGCATCGTAGGATAATCGTTATTATATATTGATTGATTCAATCAATATATAATAACTTTCAAATTCATTGAATTTGGCCTGCACGATTCGGGGAAAAATACGGATCACGATTTTTTAGCATAGAATTGACATCACGATTCTCTGCCACAATGTTTTTGACCATGACAAGACAAAACAAAACAAATTGGCAGTACCAAACCAAGATTATTACAGTTTTCATTTTTCATTAGGGTATATTTTTATTACGTTTTGACTTTTGTTTTCAAATTCAGTTTGGTTTTAATTCAATTTTAAAGCGGGTTTGCAACTCTAGTTTTTCTTTTTTGAAAATGCTTAGTTTTAGTTTAGTTTTTATTAGTTTCAGTCTTTTTTGTAATATGGGTTATTTGTCAGGGGATTTGAAAAGGTCAGAAAAAGTATTGTGTAATAATATCTTCACAAAAAAATACAATTGTAGAACGATGTATTCACAATGTATTCAACAATAACACTAATACAAACAATGTACATATGAGGACTAAAAATTAAATTGTGAACAGGTGAATCGAGATTGTGATTTTGTACCAATTAATCGTGCAGGCCTAGTGCGTGTTCATTCAGACTTTGTTTTAAAGGTCTCTCCAATCAGTCTTCAGCGATGCCCTGCAGCCTGTTTCTGAAGCACCATCCTGCTTGAATAGGCCCTCCTCGTCTCACATACACTGACAAAACTATGCAGCAAGCTCTCACACACACCACACACACACACACACACACACACACACACACACACCACACACACACACACCACACCACACACACACACACACAACACAACACACACAACCCACACACACCACACACACACACACACACACACACACACACACACACACACACACACACACACACACCATTAAACAACCAAAGTAGAATCACAGAATTGAAGAGCCATTTGTACTTTGCTGCTGTTTGCCTTTGTGTATTTCCAGTAGCCTTGTCAACTGGCCGTCGTGCCAATACCTCATAGTATAATTCTGTAATGCAAATACAAACTTCCCTATCAACGCCACAAACCTTTCACAGGTTATCAGAGCTTAAAACAACAGAGACACTTGCAAATCAAAAAAAGGGCTGCTTAGAATGCACATATTACATACATAAATCACAAACAAGGTTTTACACAACAAGTGAATCTTTTGTCCTGAGTAGCTCCTCTGACTAATTTCTTTTTTTTTTTGTCCGTCTGTGTTTTCCAGTGACTGTATGTGTATGCACCTATCTTTGACGGGGCTTGCGTGACTATTGTGGAGTGTCAGCAGACAGTGGAAAGGTTCCTTTCCCGCCTAAGGGAAATAGCAGCGTGTTGTGTGCGTCTAACCTCTTTTAATCCCACAAGGACTTTTAAAAGGCTGTGTAAAACAGCCTGAAAACAAGCAAGCCCCTCAGGTAGCTGCTCATGTATACACAGGCATTATCATAATGTTAATATGTGTGAAAACTGCAGTTCCCACAAAGCTTTCAGCCACAATGTCAAATAAACGCAAAGACAGTATCCTTCTGATGTTCCTGGGATAAGAAAATCAGTTTAAATTCTGCATACTTTATTTGCATTATCAGCTTTAAATGTTTGCAATTACTTTGGACTTTGCGTGCAGCTAACAGAGTCAGTCTCTCTACTCATCACAACAGGTTTGAGCAGCTGTCTGCACCTTGGCTCAGTTGAGGTGAGTCAGGTGAGTCAGACCATGCTGAGCAGAGTGACTCATTCCCTGCTTGTCATCTATAGAGCAAAACCTAATGTATTATTTTAACTAGTATTTATTTAGTGAACTTCTACACAAACTCACACCTTGAGCTCATGTACACTGTAACCACAGTTATCTACTGTTGGCTGCTGCATGGCGTTGTTAAACTGGAAGGGATCAGTACTTTTTTTTGTTAAAAGGGAGGAAGATGTTACTTCAATGTCTCTGAATGTAACAAAATACTTAGTGTTTTTGTCACTGTGGTTAAAAGCAATACAGTGATAATGATGGTAATTACAATGGAATAGATATTAGGCAGGTAGTTTTTCAGATCAAAACACTCAGGATCTAACAATAACAGTCCCACCTCTGAGTCAAGTTTGATCTGCTAACATGCAAACAAAAGTAATCTGCTCATTAACAAAGTAAACACTCAAACAGATCTATATTTTGTAGAAAGGAACGATAACACTCGCAGGAGTTTCAGGGGTTCTTGCAACTGCAGAGATGTGTTAAAGAGTCTACAGCCATGCTAGTGGTCTGTAAGGCTGTACTTGCACAGTGGTGCTTTGAGCTAAATTCTGACATTAGCATGCTAACATGCTGATGTTAAGCAGAAATGTTGACCATGGTCAACATCTTAGTTTAGTATGCTACAAGCTAACATTTGCTAATTAACATAAACATGTGTACAGCTATGTCTGACAAGAATGTCATCAGTTTTGCAAGTGTTTTCAAAATTGAAATATTGGCCAGATGATGGCACTACATAGAAAGTATGGATTTAAATCATGTTTTATCATATTTTTAGGACAATGATACAATATTTACTTATATTACAAAATCTGTCACGATACAATTCCAATTAATACTATTTATATATTATATATACAGTACAAAAGTTTGGACAAACCTCATTTAATGCGTTTCCTTTATTTTCCTGACTATTTACATTGTAGATTATCACTGAAGGCATCAAAACTAGAATGGACACATGTGACTTATGTACTTACCAAAAAAGTGTGAATAACGGAAAACCTGTGTCATATTTCTATTTCTTCAAAGTAGCCACCGTTTGCTTTTTGATAGCGCTGCAAACCCTTGGTGTTCTCTCTATGAGCTCCATGAGGTAGTCACCTGAAATGGTTTTCACTTCACAGGTGGGCCTGTCAGGGAATTAGTGGAATTTCTTGCCTTATTAATGGGGTTGGGACCATCAGTTGTGTTGTGCAGAACTCAGGTTGATACACAGCCGACAGCCCTATTGGACAACTGTTAGAATTCATATTATGGCAAGAACCAATCAGCTAAGTAAAGAGAAAAGAGTGGCCATCATTACTTTATAAGAAATGACGGTCAGTCAGTCCGTAAAATTGCAAAAACTTTGAATGTGTCCTCAAGTGCAGTCGCAAAAAACATCAAGCGCTACAACGAAACTGGCTCACATGAGGACCGCCACGGGAAAGGAAGACCAAGAGTCACCTCTGCTGCTGAGGATAAATTCCTCTGAGTCACCAGCCTCAGAAATCCCAAGTTAACAGCAGCTCAGATTAGAGACCTGATGAATACCACACAGAGTTCTAGCAGCAGACACATCTCTAGAACAACTGTGAAGAGGAGACTGCGCAAATCAGGACTTCATGGTCAGATAGCAGCTAGCAAACCACTGCTAAGGAGAGGCAACAAGCAGAAGGGAATTGTTTGGGCCAAGAAAAACAAATAATGGACATTAGACCAGTAAAATCTGTGC
>NC_045753.1:22474913-22475181 GCF_008692095.1 Etheostoma spectabile
TGAGTCCAAGTTTGAGATCTTTGGTTCCAATTGCCGTGTCTTGTGCGACGGAGAAAAGGTGACCGGATGGATTCTACATGCCTGGCTTCCACCGTGAAGCATGGAGGAGGAGGTGTGATGGTGTAGGGGTGCTTTGCTGGTGACACTGGTGGAGATTTATTCAAAATTGAAGGCATACTGAACCAGCATGGCTTCCACAGCATCCTACAGCGACATGCCATCCCAACCAGTTTGCGTTTAGTTGGACCATCATTTATTTTTCAACAGG
>NC_045753.1:22475191-22475275 GCF_008692095.1 Etheostoma spectabile
ACCCCAAACACACCTCCAGGCTGTGTAAGGGCTGTTTGACCAAGAAGTAGAATGATGGAGGGCTGCGCCTCCACAGTCACCGGA